>NC_056668.1:127508657-127814112 GCF_018350195.1 Panthera tigris | reverse complement strand
ACACACATATAAAAACTAAACACATGACATCGGAATTACGTTCATACATCAGTCTTTGCCTACTAGAAGAGCTCAATGTGAATCCTGCTTCCTCTTTTCTTCACCTGAAGATCAATTCCTCTCTAAAGATCAGCTCTGACACACAGTCTCCTTAAACTGAAAGTGTGTGGCAGGCCCACGAGACAAATATCAGTGAGTCCTGCCAGGCTCTGCTCCACTTAATTCGGCTGCCATTTTGGATTAGTTTCTGAGAAGTTCTAACGCAACAACTTTAGAGTTCTCCTTTGTGGAGGTGCACCTCCTACCGCTTCCAGATGGTCCTTTAGCTCACCTAGGACATGCGCACAGCAGTGGAGGCAGAGTCAATGCCAGCCTCAAGGGTAGGTTTTACCAAGTGGGGACAGAGTTTCTGCCTACTGCCTGGCTCTGTGCAGGTGCAGGTTCAGTAAGTGTGGGTCTATTTGGAATGCTGGCCAAATGGGGTTACATTACTTAGAATTCTCTTCAGAGATTTTACAGGTTCTCAGGATTATGCCCTTCTCAGAAAAGAGTCAAAATGGCAAGGACGGCGCTCTGGGCAGCCTTCTAGAGACCCCGCCTCAGAAGTACCCTCAGGCAACCAGAGTGCTGCTACGATATCCACAAAGGTAAGTGCACAAAGATTACACCTGCATTATGCCAGTGGGGCAGAAATGTATCAGGTCAGCTTTTCCAGAACGGCACTCAATAGTATCAGCAACCGAGGATCTGCACATGCATCTTCAAGGTGGCGGTACCACAGTCCACCCTCCCTTCCCCAATCACAGACAAATACTGTGTGATACAGGCTCTAGCTTCCCAGACATCCAAAGAGGAAGGCTTCAGGGTGGCACACACTGAGTTTCTCTTTGCCTTTCCCTTAGATTCAACCCACACTTGTGGGCTGAATGATGGAAAGGTTGGTTAGAACATTTCAGAACCACACACGGTGCCCCAAGGCTATAAACCACACATGGACACAAGCCCACGGTTGCCGACAGCACCTCATCCTTCCTTCCAATGACTTCTTGATCTGCCAATAACTGAGTGGACCACAGAGAACACAGGTTGCCTGTGGCAAGTGCTTCCACCCCCTTCGGGGCTTTTTAGAGTGGGGAGGGGAGAGGCAGGAGTAATTCCAGTGAGGCCTGCTGCCAGGCTCCCTGCTGTCCACAGGGTCTTAATTTCACCTCGGGGCCATGGCTAATGTCCCACTCTGGCCACGGAAGAAGGACAGAGTTAAAAGTTGCCTCTTCAGAGGCTGTTTTGTTCAGTGTTTGATTTAACCTGTTTGGTAGGGTCTGGGATTGGAGCCTAATTAAGTTGCCCAGTTAATTGTTGTAATTTATTGGGCTGGGATGGGAGGAGGGCAGAGGTGATTAACGGTTCAAAGAGGACAGGAAGGAGGAGGTGTGTGGAAAAGGTTCTCTGTAAGTTTACAAATATACAAAAACAAAAAGCACATCTTTTAAATAAAAATGACTACATTTTTATCTGGCAAAAAGTTGTATACACATGATTTTAAATTTTTTTTAAATTTTAACAGTTTTTGGCAATCTTAATAAAGTACAATATATTACAACCAAACCAAAAAATAGTTGTTTAAGTAACAGCTGTTAAGAGTGACGTGATCCCTGATGCCCAGCCTCCCTCCCCACCCCACCCTACTCCTAGAGACAGAGAGAAAAGAAAAATCCTCCCATCTTGATAAGCTCATTTCCCACCCCCCTTAGGAAGCTAACCAATAGGAAGCAACACAACAAGCGAGTAGTGTCAAAGGAAGCTGGCAGGTCAGGCTGCATTAGCAGGAGCAGCCGCCCTCACTGGCTGGGGGTTCCTGGGGTTTGTCCAGCTTGATGTCGATCACTGCAGGGAGCTGCGCTAAGGAAGATGACTCACAGAGAAACTACCACCCTGGCTCATGTCCCTGTGCATCCCTTAGCTGCCCCACGCAGATCCTCTGTCTTTCCACAAACACCTAGGGACTTGGCTCTGTGCTTGGCCTGGGGAGGAAGGACGCAGGGTCACCAGTTCCCACCCCTCTTCTTCATACAACCCCTCACCCCTACCCACCTGAAGCAAAGCTCATTTGGGCTGTGGGATGACTGTAAACACAAGCAAGAGAGGCCCTTTCTCAGAAGCCTTCCTGGTGACCAGTGCCTCAGCCTTGTTTACCTATCGATTCCACCCTATAGATGTGCACTGGAGGTGGACAGCCCGCTGGCCAGGCATGGATTCCATCTCTTAGCACGGGGCTAAGTGTGCCTCGCTCTAGTCCCTCGCAGCAACACTGACCCCTCAGGCTCTAGTCAGAGCTTGTCACTTAGACTCTGAGGATGCTGCCGGGGGAAGCCACATCCCCGGGGCAGGGCCTTGGCACAGCCCCCTCTCCAGCCCTTCCCATGGGTGCCCGGGGGCTATGGGCTGGAGGAGCACTGATCAAAACCACCAGAGGAATGGGTTCAAGATGCACAGCCAGGCTGCCACTCCCCCCACATTGGCCTGATCACCACACAGAAGGCCTCTTCCTGGGCAGCGCTTTGAGGCCTGCTGCAGGCGTCCCGGGATGTTTCTGTGGCGCCTGCTTAAGGACTGGGGGAGGGACTCTTGGCTTTAAGTACTATAAAGAGCCATGCTTCTTCTAAAGGTCACATTTTCTCTCCTTGCCACTTTTTGGCCATGGCATGTATTTTGAGTATGCCTTTATCTCTGATTTTTCCTACACCTCAGTTTTCTTATGTGTGTGTACGCAACTACGTTTTTATCTTATCTTGTGTATATACGCATGAACACTTTTTTTTTTTTTTGTAACATGGCAGAGTATGTATAAATAACTGCCTTCCTTCCTACTGGGAAAAATCAAGACTACCTCTCTGCATCTCAGTTTCAGCTTCTGAGTGTCACCTGAGGTTTGGGTTAGACTGTGCAAGCGGCACGCGGACCTTGTCCCACAGAGCAGTGGACACTATGGGGCTGTGCAGGGCTGGGCCGAGGAAGCAGGCAGGACATGGTAGGAAGTGTGTCAGGTAGAGCAGGTTGAACCATGTTCTGGGTGTACACGGCCTTCCTGCGCAGCAGACACTCTACTTGTATCCATGAAATACAAAGTGATGTTCACTGTAAACATGGGCAGAGTTACTATTTTTTCACTCCCCGCCCTACACTGTCACTCACATCCAGTGTTACCCAATCCCCCACTGCTTTACAAGTAGAAGCTCAGGCTGTTAGAGCTGGATGAGGTGTTCAAGCCCTTGGAGTTCAGCCCTGTCCTGGTACAGAGGAGGCCCCACAGCATACTCACCAGCAGAGAAGGATGGGCTGGAGACAAGACGAGGCTCACCCACCGCTCTAAAATACTAAGTGAATACATCGATGGATAAATGGCTTCTCCGGCATCTTTCACTCACTTACCACTTATCAAAGGAAAAGGATACTCCCTTCTTTGCTTTTCTCCTGGACATTCTCCATTCCAGGCAGCGCTGACGCCACACGTCGGAAGAGCTGGAGAGGGGGAGATGCAGCATGAAACCCTGGCCCCATCCCTCCTGTCCCCACAGCTACGTCTCTACCCTCTTGCCTCTTCTTGTCCTGACCCCGGGCCTTGCTTTCCTGTCTGTCCTGCTAACTGTGCCCTGGAGGGCAGGGGCTGCACCTAACCTCTCTCCCTTGCCCATAGCACCTGTCACAGGTCTGGGCCCTGGCAAGCCTGTCACCCAGGCAGGCTGGCCATGGGTCACCAGGAGCTGTGTATCAGTCATGGTGACTGTGAGGGATCTACCCTAGTGCAGAAAATAATCTAGGCCCTTAGGTGGGCTCCTGTCCCACTGGCCATGTGGGGCACCAACTTTTAACCTGCCCTCAAGACAAATGACCCTCTCCTCAGGGGGTTCTAGGAGTCCACAGGCATCGAGGCAGAAGGGTACTGGGAGCCAGGGCCGCACAGTCACATCAGAAAGAGAATTCTGAGAGAAGAGCACACAGGAGTGAGACCGTGACATTGTGGGTTTGGGTGTGGGTGTTAGTGTGATGTGTATGCTGTATGTACAGGCATATGTGTGGAGTATGTGGATGTGCGATATCTGTGAATTTGTGTAAGTGTGTGAGGGAATGTCTGTAGGGCGTGTGCACATGTGGGGCTTCTGTGTAAGTCTGCGTAAGTGCACAGGGAGAATTGTGTGTGTGTGGTGTGTGCACCCGTGTGCATGCATGCGTGCACATGGGGATGTCAGGTGCGGCAGGCATGGAACCTAGGAGGTGACAAGCAAAGCGGAAGTTTAAGGCACCGGAAGATTCTGAACACCCCCTCTCCTCCACCACATACACCGACTCCGGAGACTCAAGTGAGATAAGGTAGGTCTTGTTCATGGTCTCACCCTAGAGCCCAGCTCTATGAGAGCACCCAGGTTGGTGGCAGGGCCAACAGTGGTGAGGACCCGAGTGGGGAAGTCACCCGTGGGCCTGGTGGCGTATGGGACCCTCTGGGCAGGCTGCAGAGGAGGCCCCAAGTCGGGCAGGAAGAAGTGAGCGAGGGTGCTAAGGGCCCGGTCGCTCCTCTGGAGCTTTCCTTCATGGCCTTCCCCAGGCAGCCCTGCTCTACCTGTCAAAATGGTCACAGCCTCTGCCACCAGCCAAACTGGCAGCTAGAAGGAACCTCCTGGGGTGCCGTGTGGGGTCTCTGAAAGCAGAAATAATCAGGCTTAGAGTCCAGGAGTCTGCGCTGCATGAAGACTCCTGAACCACATGGGGTTTGGACAGACCACATTTAACTCCTGCTTAGACCATCATCTGGGTTCCAGAGCATGGTAAGATAACAGAGGCATCAGCATCTCCCTGCACCTGACCCCTGGGGCAGAAGCTACCCGCCTTATGGACTGCTGCCTGTGGTTTCCCCGCCGCCCATGACTTCCCATCAGGGCCACACACAGCAGCAGCTCAGTGCCTCCTACATGCTCCAGGGACAGGCAGCCCTGCTCCAGGAGATGCCACAGCAGTGCTGGGAAGGGCGTGGTCGTGAACAGCCATGACAAGGGCACTCCGGGCACCATCCATGTCGGGTGAACCGTCACTGCATCCAGACCAGCTGCTGCATGGACAGCCTGATGTAGCGCTCCCAGGCACTGCTGGGGTGGGGGTGGGGGGGGCAGGGTGGAAGTGACACCCTTGCGGAGCCATGCTCTTCACTGAGCCCACTCCCTATGCCGCAGCACCCCTCCTGTTGCACCCGCGCTCACGGGTTACCCTTGTCTGCAACACTCTCCTTCCTCACCTCTTCAAGCCCTCTCTTCCTTGAAGGCAGGGGCTCCTAACCTTTCTTGAACCAAAGACCCCTCTGGCAGTCTGCTGAAGCCTATGGGCTCCTTGTAAGTGTGTGACATCACTTCTACAGGAGTTTAAAAATGAACTGAAATACACTTATAAAATCTCTAAAGACAACTTTGTTACATAGCAGCGAATATGCTTCCCCACGAGCATGTTAAACAACAAGAGCTGGCAGCAGGTCCTGTAGTAACCCTTTGAACTGCAGTGGCAATGTGGGGAAAGGCCGAGGGACCCGTCACACCGCAAGGTGACAAGAAGAGGGCTGGGATGTCTACTGTGATGAAGTCACAGGCACTGCCCCCATCACGGAGTCCTGTTGCCTGCATTCATTGCTGAAGGAAGGGCTGAAGAGCAGTCAGAGGTCAGTGAAGACGGAGGGGTAGCTTTTTCCCACCCAAGTCCGCTGACCTGCTGATTCCCACCGGTGGACTCCTTGGGGGTCTGGGGACCTAGGGAGCCCCCTGCTGCGAGGCGAGTAACCCCCACTATGGCTTCTCTGATGGGCTCAATTTCCCAGGCCTCGACCCCTGCAAGCTCCAACCGCACCATGGGCGGGCTCCTGTTTCCAAGCCCACCCGGCCCTGCACAGCCCTGAGCACTTGCCGAGCACAAGGCCATGAACCCCAAAATACTGGTTGAACTGAATTTCCTGTACCCCCTTCCCAAATGAGGTAAGATGCCAGGGAAATGCTGCTCCTCTCACCTGGAAGTTGGTGGCTGGACACACAGCATGTTACAGGGGCCACGCAACTGGCTGCCTGAATAGTGGCTAATGATGATGTACTTGCAGACACCCCCCCGAGAGGAGTACTCTCCCTCTCGTGTGCCTTCCCAGATCTGAAGGTTGTCAGCTTGTTTCCCATTAGGTGGGGTTTATAGTGCCCAGGCTGCCTGCCCCAGCCTGGTCACCAGCCCCTCAGGCCCACGAGTGATGTGACCCTGTGGGCCGGCTGGCTGGACTCAGCACCAAGCGCATCCTACCTGCTTCACATTATAGCCAGTCTTGGCGCTGGTCTCGATGAACATGACGCTCAGTTCTTTGGCGCGCTGCTCCCCCTCCTCGATGGTTATCTGCCTGCGAGTAAGGGGAGGGGGGAAAATGAGCCCCCGGTAGAGACAGAGGGAGCAGCCTGAGATGAGGAGGGCCTGGCCCACTAGTCAGCCCTGGGGACAGGGCTCTGATCCAGGGCCCCCGTCCAGCATGAAGGGCACAGGGCACGGCCGGACACCAGCTCTCCCCTTCTCCTTCCACAGTGCCTTCCCTCTCAGCAGCAGGCCCTGCAGCGGGCAGCGGGCCTTCCCATACCTGCCTGCCCCCCAAGGGTCCACCATCCCGTGCAGCCACATCTAGAAAGCACTTTGAGCCACATATCGCCTCTGGGGTGGTGTCATCAGTCCCCGTTCCACAGGAGGACAGTGAGGTTAGAAGTGACTGCCTCAACCTCATACTTAGGGCTTACTTAACAACAGACCTGTGCTTTGAACCTCATTCCCCTTACGTCAAGGACAAGACCCCAATAACGCAGGCTCTGAGTCAGATAATTCTGTAGATGGTCAGAGCACACTTCACGAAGCTCATAGTCCAGGACCCGTGGCTTTATCTGACTGAGTCAGGTCCCATGAGATAAGTAGATGAATGCACATAGGTGGCACCTAAGTCAGCCCTGTCTGTGCACTGGAGGCAGCCACGGAGCAGCCTCTTTGGAGGAAGTGTCCCACCCAACCAGACATAGCAACAGACAGGAAACTCTGCATGTTCACACCTGGGGACCAGAACCCTCACACCAGCACAGGCATCTCATGGGCAGAGACAAAGCACAAGCAGAAGCCCACGGAGGCCTGAGGGACTGCTGTCTGCAGCTGTGTTGTGGCCACGGCCAGGCCCCAGACCACTCCGTGCAGACGTCACTCAGAGCAGTGTCTCTACTGGCAGTGGAAGGTGGGGCTTCAGAGCTGAGACACTGTGGGGCAAGGCTCTACCAGGTGCTCTTGGAGCCTCCAGCGCCCCAGGTGCATGGGGACAGGTCAGCAGCACAGACTCACCACTCACGCGATCCCGGAACTCCTTGTCCAGGAGGAGCTGCGGAGCAGTGGAGGGTGGGCCGGGCCTGCCAGCACCCTGCACCTTGCACCCTCACACCTACCTCTTGTCTGCCAGGTCCGTCTTGTTGCCCACCAGCATGATGATGACATCGCTGCCCCTCTCTGTCCTGACATCATCAATCCACTTTGAGGTCTGCTGGAAGGAGTTGAGATCTGGAGGCGGAGAGTGGGGACACAACAGAATGAGAGCCAGCCCTAGCAGGGCGAGGGGGAAGGTGGGAAGGGGCAGCAGGAAGGAGGGGGACTGTGCATCCTCATACCCAGACCACTGGGTCTGGGCCTTCCAGGCTGGGGATGCATGCGTCTGTGGAGTTGCTGCCTCTGGGCCCTGCAGAGACCCTCATGTGGCTGACCCACTCCCTGGAAGACACCCTGTTGGAAGGTCACTGTCATAATGTGCTACACGGACTAATGGTTTTAGGGGCCCACCTGACAATCAGACCTGACTTTGGGGGCTCAGAGCATGAGAAATGGGTACACTGGACTTGGCTGAGTTTGGAAACGTGTGTGTTGGCAGGGGGACCATAGGAGCCCCTGGGGAGGAAGGCCCTACCGAGTGGCCTCCCACTGAGGGGAGCTCAGGTTGGCTTGGGAAAGGCAAGATTTCCAAAGAGAACCCTCAGGATCTGTGAGCAGGAGGGGGAAGGTGGCCCCAGGAAAGACAAGGGCAATGAGAGATAAGTCCGCTTCAGGGCAGCCCTTTCCTCAGTCAGAAGACGTGGGGAGTAGTTGCAGGGTGATGTCCACCCCTCAGCGGCGCACACATCTGAGGGGCTGAGGGGAGGCAGCCTATCTCGGGAAGACTCGGTTTCCCCCAGCCTGCTCTCTCCCCTGCTCCCGTCAGGCTGCACAAACCCAGGCTGAAGGCCCCATCTCTCACCCGTATTCAGGGTAGGTGGGGAGCCTGAAGTCAGGGAGGGGTGGAAAGAGGGGCTGGGCGGAGCCAGGGACCGCGGACTCGACTCAAAGCAGTGGGACGCACACGTTTCCCCACGTGAACTCAGTGCTGTGGCCGGCGCCCAGGGTGCCCTCCCGCCACTGGCGCGACCACAGCACAAGGGCTCACCGGGTGTGTTCTGCTGCACCCGCCCGGGCAGCTGCAGCCCTGCACCTGCCCTGGGCCCCTGGGACGGACCTCCCTGGGGCTGTGCAGTTGCTCTCAAGAACAGCTGTTCTGGCTACGAGAGCTGCGCTGTGTGAGAAGTGCTCTCCCAGACCCGCTTGGCCTCTCCTTCCAGCAGACCCAGTCAGGAGCTGGGATGCCAGCTGACAAAACCATGGCTGCCGGGTCAGACTGGCCCAAAGACCAGTGTCTGCTCCCATCCTGTCACACACACACACACACACACACACACACACACACACACACACACACACACACAGAAGTTGCTCCACAAGGGTCTTTCTGGCCATCAGGGCCAAGGAGGGCAGGTGGGAGTAGGGCCAGCCTCCTGAGCATCTCTGCTCAGTTCTACATAGAGGCCCCTGCTCTGAGCAGGGCCAGCTCAGTCCAGTACACAAGAGAGTCGGGGGAGGCAGACACATGCTGGTGTTGGAAGGCAACTCACCCCACCACTAAGGACCTGTCTTCTTGCAGTCAGTAGACAAGCACACACGTGGGCATACACATGCATGTGTGCTCATGCGCGCATGCGCGCGCGCGCACACACACACACACACACACACACACACACACACACACACAGGCCCTGGAGCCCCTGTGAGCCACCCTCCCTCTGCCCCCAGGACCCACACTCACTTGTGATGTCATACACCACCACGGCCACAGTGGAGTCTCGGATGTAGCTGGGGATCAGGCTGCGGAACCTCTCCTGGCCGGCCGTGTCCCAGAGCTGCAGCCGCACCTGTCACAAGGGGTGGGACCGTGGACAAGGGGGTCAGTGCCGTCTTCACGGTGGGGTGGGGGCTGGGGGAGGCCCTGGTTCTGTCACACCGGCACTGCCAACTCTGGGGTAGGCGTGGGCTCCGAGGCAGGCCCTCCCTAGCCTTCTGGTTCTAAAGTCTGGCACTCACCGTACGATCCTCCAAGTACATAGTTTTTGACAAGAAGTCAATCCCAATGGTTGCCTGTTAGAGAAAAGCGAAGAAAGGTTAAAATTCAAAGGTGTCAGGTAAGGGCAAAAGCCCAGTGATCCAGGTGGTGACAGCCAGCAAAACAGGGGATACCCATGCCAAGCCTAAGGCGGGTCCTGCTCTGCTGTCTCTGTCCCCACCCCCGCACTCGACAGTGAGCCCAGTGGTCCCTCTCAGAGGAAGTGGGTTGGTGCCAAGTAAGAATGAGGACGGGTCTTCAGGAAGTGACAAAAGTGTTTGCGCAGGGGACGACAGAGCCAGGTGAGGAGGCTTCCCCAGGATCAAGGCCACTGGCAGGCGTATCTCCTGCCCTCCTTGGGTGGGGGCCTCGAGGAGCAAGAGCTGAGTGGTCTCCCTGCCAAAGCCCACTTGGCCTCACCTGCCTCCCACTCTCACAGCCTCCCCTCGAGGCTCCTGGAACTCAGGCACCCAGGCTTGGGTTCATCACTGCCCCCAGCAGGCAGGAGTGGAGTGGGCGCAGGGCGGCTTGCTGCTGTGTGGTCAGCTGGCTTTCCTCAGGGGCATCACAAACCACCCCGAACAGCATGTCCCGGGGAAACCATGCTGACTCTTTTCTACCTAAACCAACACATTAGGAGCCAACCGTCGCCAGTACACCTATGCCACACCTATGCCCTCTCTTTCCTGGCACTGGGGAGAGGCGGTTGGGCAGGGTGCAGTCAGCCTTGTGGCCAGATGGCCGGGACCCATCACTCAGTTGCTGTGTGGCCTTGGGCAGGCCATTCAACCTCTCTGAGCTCACCTGCATCTACGATAGGAGCTATGATAGCATCTATGAAAGGAGCTAATAAGTTGTCCATGTGAAATGGAGATGTCACTGCTATGTAGTTAACAATAATGAAGACTCAGACACAGCCTGAATGTCCAGGGCACTGATTAAGTACAGTGTGGTACATCCATGTGATTAGAATCCTTGGCAGTCATTTAAAATCAGATTCTTGAAAAATATTTAAGGATTTGAGGAAATGGTCAAGTGAAAAAAAGCAGGTTGTAAACATCATGTATATAGATAGTATGATCCCAATTTGATGAACTGAAGTAGAGACATAAGTATTTTTCATATTTTCTTAGATACTAAAATTAAGGGACTACAGTAAAGCCTTAATAATTCCAGTATGAGTAACAACATTGCGGGTAATTTTTTTTTTGCTTCTTTTGTTATACTTTCCTTTATTTTCTACACTTTCTTTTTTAAAAACTTTTTTTTTAACGTTTATTTATTTTTGAGACAGAGAGAGACAGAGCATGAATGGGGGAGGGGCAGAGAGAGAGGGAGACACAGAATCGGTAGTAGGCTCCAGGCTCTGAGCCATCAGCCCAGAGCCCGACGCGGGGCTCGAACCCACGGACCGCGAGATCGTGACCTGAGCCGAAGTCGGACACTTAACCGACTGAGCCACCCAGGCGCCCCTATTTGTATGGGAAGCTGTGCAGTGACTTCTGATTACAAAGACCACAACCCAGGGAAGCCCAAAGAAATAGAACCCATGTCTGCAGGTCCCAGGTGGTCTGCAAGCATGCCAGGTACCCGTACATTCAGACCTCCGACTCAATTCTACAGAGGAGTTAAAGTGGCTGCATCCCCATGGAAGGCTGCTTTAATGCAAAGCTGTGGAGTGTTGAGGAATCTTACAATTCTAGAACATGGGTGCTAGCCACACACCTTAGACATACCCCAATTCAATCCAAACCCAAATTTAATTTGAAGATGAAAGACCAGGGCACGCCTGGTGTGACTTTACTAGTCATGGGTGAAGCTGGAAGGGTCAGCACTAAAACACTGGTATCACTTGGGTTCTTTCTACCGCAGCTTGGCACACCTTTCCTACATGGTGTAGTCACTGGGGAACAAGTCTGGAATTGACAAGTGGCTTATGGACCCAGCCATGTTCCTTGAGTCACACAACATCCACTAAATGATCTACATTAGAGTGACAGTCCTTGTCTTCCGATACCCTTAAGGAGAAATGTGCTGACGACATGGAAATCTCTCACTTCATCAGTGCTCCATTGGCTCTCCAGGGAGTGCCAGGTTCCTTCTGCAAAGTAACTCTTGAGCTAAAACCCAGGTGCATGACCTTGGATTGGTGGCTATCCTCCCATATGCAGTCTCCCTTATTTTTTTCTTTTTAATGTTTATTTTTGAGAGAGAGCAAGAGGGGGAGGAACAGAGACAGAGAGAGAGAGAGAGAGAGAGAGAGAGAGAATCCAAAGCAGGCTCCAGGCCCTGAGCTATCAGCACAGAGCCCAATGCAGGGCTCAAACTCATGAACTGTGAGCTCATGACCTGAGCCAAAGTCAGATGCTTAACCGACTGAGCCACCCAGGCTCTCCTACAGTCTCCCTTTCTAGTAGTAGAACTCTAGATGTGTACACGGATTCATGGCTACCCCCAAATAAAGATGGTATTTCCCAGCTTCCTTTGCAGGTGGGGAGCTAAATTCTGGTCAACGGGATATGAAGGTGATGGATGCATCTTCCGGGATGGGTCCTTCCTGGGGGCGGGGGGGTAGGTTGACATGCCCACAGCTGCCCTCCTTCCTCTTCTGGTGGCTTGGAACGAAGGTGGGTGGTGTTGAGTCATATTGGCCCATCCAGATGAAGGTGACAGAGTAGTGATGACAGACCAACAAGATGGAGGAAGCCTGAGTCCCTGACCCAGAGTAGCCACCTCAATAGCCCTAGACTGCTTACACCCAGACTACTGTGTGAGAGAGAAAAGAACTTCTCCTTTGCCTAAGCTACTGTTATCTTGGGTTTCTTTTAACACTAACAATAGCCTAACCAATAGAGCCAAGAACCATGGGGAAACATATCCCTCAAAGGTAGGCAGCATGGATGTGATGGTGATATTCTTGATTATGGTATAACAATGACAACTCCAATTTACCTCATGTGGGAACAAGGCACTTCTGCTTCCATGAAGGACTGAAAAGTCACCAGATGACATGACAAGAATTGTGCCATTTGGATCAAGCCTTGGCAAAGCTCAACTCAGTGGCCTCCACAATCATAAACACCCACTATTGGACAGCCACATACTTTATCTCCAATCACCCCTCACAAAAGCCTGACCACATCAGTGGTACTGAGGAAATGAAGGCTGGAAGAAGCCAACTTCCTACCTCTTCAGCTGTCTCCCACCTTTAGTCCCACTCTCATGGTTCTTCCACATCAGAGAAATATCTGGTTCCTTAAGTGACCACTCTGTCCCCACCAAGCCAGGCTACTGAGCCACAGCAGATCCTCCAACAGCTGTACAGATTCTTGCCAAAGCACAAACACTGTCCCTGGGCATGACTGAACTATCAGCTCTGCCCAAAAATATATTCCTATGTTTTATTTCCAATAATGGCTGAGTAGTTTTTATCAAATGAACCATCCCACAGATAACTATTATAAACTGTGGAAAAATACAAGTAATTTTTAAGCACCGAAGAGCGATCAAAAGTAGGCAGAAAATGGGAGCGGTTACAATCTTTGAAGGAAGGAGAGAGAACAAAGTGAGATCCTACATTTCATCAATTTTTCCCCTGAGGTAACTGCCTAGTTATATAAGTTATAAGGACTTGGGAAACATTTCAGGCTTTCCATGGGAAACCCAGAAAGGCTGGCTTTGGAAGAAAGGGTATCATCTCAGGACTAAGGGTCACGCCAGAGGACTAAGGGAAAAACCCAAAGAGATCGGTCTTAACAAAATTTAAACATGGTAAGTAACCCCTATTCCCATTCCCCCCAAAAGATGAGCTCTCCATAATTTGATTATTATTAAACTAAAACTCAACACTCTTCAGAGGAAGGTAATACAATCCAAGAATCTCCTACAACTTATTACAGGTATACTTCATTTTACCATGCTTCACCTTATTATACTTTGCAGATAACTGATTTTTACAAATTGAAGGTCCATGGCAATTCTATGTAGACCAAGGATATTGGAGCCAATTTTCCAACATTTGCTCACTTTGTATCTCTGTGTCATACTTTAATAATTCTCATATTGCAAAATTTTCATTATTATATTTTTATGGTGATCTATGATCAGTGATCTTTGGTGTTACTATTGTAATTGTTTTGGAGTGCCATGAACTGCATGCATATAAGACAGTGAACTTAATAAATGTTGTGTGTATTCTCTGGCTATTCCACAGACTGGCCACTCTTCCATCTCTCTCCCTCTCCTCAGTCCTCCCTGACACAATGATATTGAAATCAGGCCAATTAATAGCCCTAAAGTGCCCTGTAAGTGTTTATGTGAAAGTAAGAGTCACATATCTCTCACTTAAAAAATTTTTGTTTTTACATTTATTCATTTTTGAGAGACAGAGAGAGACAAAGCACAAGCAGGGGGAGGGGCAGAGAGGGAGACACAGAATCTGAAGCAGGCTCCAAGCTATCAGCACAGAGACCGACAGGGGGCTCGAACCCACAAACCGTGAGATCATGACCTGAGCCGAAGTCGAACGCTCAACTGACTGAGCCACCCAGGCACCCCACATATCTCTTACTTCAAATCAAAACCTGGAAGTGATTAAGCTTAGGGAGGAAGGTATGTCAAAAGTTGACACAGGCCAAAAGCTAGGCCTCCGGCACCAAACAGTTAGCCAAGTTGTGAATGCAAAGAAGTTCTTGAAGGAAATTAGAAGTGCTGCTCCAGTGAACATATGGACAATAAGAAAATGAAACAGCCTTACTGCCAATATGGAGGAAGTCTGAGTGGTCTGAATAGAAGATCAAACCAACCACAACGTTCTCTTAAGCCAAAGCCTAGTCCAGAGCAAGGCCCAGACTCTCTTCAATTCTACGAGGGCTGAGAGAGGGAGGAAGCTGCAGAGGAAAAGCTGGAAGCCAGCAGAGGTTGGTTCATGAGGTCTAGGGAAAGAAGCTGTCTCCACAACCTAAAAGTGCAAGGTGAAGCAGCAGGTGCTGAAAGAGAAGCTGCAGCAAGTGACCCAGGAGATCTGAGATCATTAATGAAGGTGGATGCAATAAACAACACATTTTCAATGTAGACAAAACAGCTGTATGTTGGAAGAAGATGGCATCTAGGACTTCCATAGCTAGGGAGGAGAAGTCAATGCCCGGCTTCAAAGCTCCAAAAGACATGCTGACTCGGTTAGGGACCAGTGCAACTAGTGACTTTAAGTTGAAGCCAGCGCTCATTTACCATTCCAAAAATCCTAGGATCCTGAAGAATTTTGCTAAATCTACTCTGCCTGTGCTCTGTAAATGGAACAACAAAGCCTGGATGACAGCACATCTGTTCACAACACGGTTTACTGAATATTTTAAGTCCACTGTTGACACCTACTGCTCAGAAAAAAGGATCCTGTCAAAATATTACCACTACTCATTGACAATGCATCTGGTTATCCAAGAGTTCTCATAGAGATGTACAAGGAAATTAATGCCGTTTCTGTGCCTGCTAACACAACATCCACCCTGCAGCCCAAGGATCAAGTTGTAATTCTGACTTGTAAAGTCTTATTATCTTATTTAAGAAATACATTTTGTAAGGGTATAGCCACCATACACAGTGATTCTTCTGATGGATCTGGGCAAAGTAAATCGAAACCTTCTGGAAAGTATTCACTATTCTAGATGCAATTAATGACACTTGTCATTCAGAAGAGGTCAAAACGTAAATATTAACGAGGAGTTTGGAGGTTGGTTCCAGCACTCATGGATGACGTTGAGGGGTTCAAGACTTCAGTGGAGGAGGGAACTGCTGATGTGGTGCAAACAGCGAGAGAACTGGAAGTGGAGCCTGAAGATGGGACTGACTTGCTGCGCTCAGGATAAAACTTGAACGGATGAGGACTTGCTTCTTATGGATGAGCAAAGAAAGTGTTTTCTTGAGACGGAATCTATTCCTGGTGATGCCGGGAAGACTGCTGAAATGACAACAAAAGATTTGGAAAACTACATATACTTAGTTGATGAAGCAGAGGCCGAGTTCGAGGGGATTGACTCCACTTTTGAAAGAAGCTCTACTGTGGGTAAAATACTATCAAACAGCATCACATGCTACAGAGAAATCATTTGCGAAAGGAAGAGTCAACCAATGTAGCAGACTTCATTGTTGTCTTATTTTAAGAAATTGCCACAGTCACCCCCAGCTTCAGCAACCACCACTATGATTAGTCAGCAGCCACCAACGTTGAGGCAAGACCCTCCATCAGCAAGATTACAACTTGCTGAAAGCTCAGATGATGGTTAGCATTTTATAGCAACAAAGGTTTTTAAACTAAGATATCTACATTATTTTTTTAGAAATAATGTTATTATACACTAATAGACTACAGTATAATATAAATATAACTTTTATGTGAACTGGGAAAGCAAAAAAAATAATTTCTTTTTTTAATGTTTATTTTTGAGAGAGAGAGAGAGAGAGAGAGAGAGAGAGAGAGAGAGAGAGAGAGAGAGAAAGACACAGAATCCGAAGCAGGCTCCAGGCTCTGAGCTGTCAGCACAGAACCCAACGTGGGGCTCTAACTCATGAACTGCAAGATCATGACCTAAGCCAAGGTCAGATGCTCAACCGACTGAGCCCCCAGGTGCCCCAAATTTGATTCATTAATTACAATATTCACTCTATTTCAGTGGCCTGGAACCAAACCTGCAGGGACTCTAAGGTATGCCTGTATTCACAATGTCCACTATACAATAAAAAGGTTTAGACATGTGAAGAAGCAGGAAATTCAAGCCATAATCAAGAAAACAGACCCCTAAATGAGCCAGATGTTGGAACAGCAGAGAATAACTTCAAAATCATTGTTATAAATATGTTAAACATATAAAGGGAAAGACGAATGATGAATATGAAGAGAGATATATGGAAATTCTAAAAACAAAAACCAAAAATCTTAACTCTACAAAATACAATACCTGAAATAAAAATGCACTGGATTTGTACAACAGCAGCTAGAACACTGCAAAAGAAAGGTCAGTGAACTTGAGAGGACAAAATAAACTGTTCAAATTGGAGCACAGAGAAAAAACATACAATAAAAATGAATACAGTCTCCAGAACTTCTAGAACAATATCAAGTGATCTGTTAACATGCAATCGGTGTCTCAAAAAGAGAGTAGACAGAATCAGCAAAGAAATTTTTGAAAAATTAATAGCCAGACTTTTCTGCAACTTGATTAGAAACATCAACCTATGATACCAAGAAGCTCAGTAAACCTAAAACATCAAAAATACAAAGAAAACCACACGTAAGCATGTCATAGTCAAACTGCCAGAACCAAAGATACACAGAAAACTTTGATAGTAGTCAGAGAATGGAAAGACACGTTGAACACAAGGGAATAATGGCAAAAACAATGGCCGATTTCTCCTCAGAAACAATGGAGGACAGAAGACAATGGAAAAGCATCTTTCAAGGAAACAGCATCACCACCACCATCATGTTGGCCTAAAATTCAATAGCCAGTGAAACTTTTGTTCAAAAATGAAGGCAAATCATTTTCAAATAAAGGGAAGCTGTGATAATTTGTCACCATTGGGCCCTAATTATAAGAAATGCTTAAGGCTAAAGGGAACTTTTACAGAAAGAAATTTGAATCTTTAAAGAATATAAGAGCACCAAAAATGGTAAATCTATGGGTAAATATAAAAACATGTGACTTGCTTTTGCCTCCTATTTGCATCCATATCAGCAACAGTTCATAACATTCTCCCCTGTTTTTCCATCCTCAGCATGGCTCCCTCTCAGAAAATGGTCTCAAATCTTACTTTACAACATTAGGTATAAACTACTTCAATTCCTTGCATTTAACCCTTAATACAACAACACTGGTAAGCACTGTAACAATGACTAAACATGACTACTTATCATGTGCCAGCTATTGTACAGAGTGCTTTACATGCCTTACTTAATTTAATCCTGATATCTATGTTATGAGTTATGTTCTTTAGTATTTGTATGTCACTGCTAAGAAAACTGAGTAAAAGGGGTGCCTGGGTGGCTCAGTCGGTTAAGCATCCGACTTTGGATCAGGTTATAATCTCACAGTTCGTGAGTTCAAGCCCCATATCGTGCTCACAGCTAGGAGCCTGGAGCTTGCTTCAGATTCTGTATCTCCCTCTCTTTCTTCCCCTCCCTGACTTGTGCTCTGTCTCTCTCTCAAAAAAATAAATAAACATTAAAAAAATTTTTTTTAATAAGAAAACTGAGTAGAAGAGATGTTAAGTTACTTGCCCAGTGTCAACAGCTGGAAGAAGCAGAGCCAGGATTGAAAAGGTTATTTGCAAAGTTGTCTACAAGTGTCCAGCTTTATCCCCACATCCCTCTGGGCTCTGCATGTTTGCTCTTCCTGTTCAAAGCAAGCTTCTGCAGATCCCTGGTTCCTGGCCCCCTCCTCCCAGATGATGCTCTCTCAGCCATCTCCTTTCCGTATTTTCAACCTTCCATGCTCTGCTCCTTCCTTTTGTCCAAGAAGCATTCTCAAAATTCTCATGTCCCTGTTGCTAAGTGGCTCCCTAGCCATCTGGCATTCTCTCAGCTCTCTTCAAATGGTAGGCTTACTGGAAAAGGACCCCAAACCCAGTCTCCACTTTCTCTCCTCCCACCTCCTACTTGACTAGGGTGGTCTGCTTTCTGCCCTCCGCCCACTGAAAGTACACTTGCTACCATTGCCAGGTGCCATTTCATCTCCAAATTGTAAGGACGCTCTTTTTTTTTTTTAAGTTTGTGTGTTTGTTTGTTTATTCATTCAGAGAGAGTAAGCAAGCATGAACAGGAAAGAAACAGAAAGAGAGAGAGAGAGAGAGAGAGAGAGAGAGAGAGAGAGAGAGAGAGAGAGAGAATGAATATCCCAAGCAGGCTCCATGCTCAAACTGACCAACTATGAGATCATGACCTGAGCCAAAATCAAGAGTCAGACACTCAACCAACTGAGCCACCCAGATGCCCCTCTAAAGTATAAGGACACTGTTGAGCCAATCCCCAATTGATGCACTTGACCCTGATGACCAATCTTCTTCCTGGACACCCTTTCTTCCTTTGCTTTTCATGACACGACTTGTTTCTGGCTTCCCTGCCTCTCTAACTGCTGTTCCTTACTGAACTCTTGCAGGAACTTCTTCCTTTCCCTGTTCCTAAAATGCTGGTGTTCCCTGCTTGTGTCAGGGCACCTCGTTATTCTCACAGCTTCAAATAGGATGTGCCGACAGCTTTCCAATGTACATCCCAGGCCTTACTTTTGTCCTGAGCCCCAGATCCAGGTATCCAGTTTACTGTTTACTGTTTACTAGACATCTCACTAGACACGGTGTGTCCCACACGGAGCCCATCATATCCCTCCAAACCAGCTTCTATTTTCCTCCCTCCACGAATGGCAACTCCACCACTCCAGTGCCGAAGCCTCTGGAAGCCCTCCCGATTCCCTGCTCTTCACCTGCTCTCTCGTCCACTCCCTCACATCAGAAGAATCCTCAAGCTGATGACTTTGCCCCCTGAGCATTTAGCCTCTCCATTCTTACCACCCCCACCAGCACTGCCCCAGTACAGACCTCCAACTTCTTTTATCTGAATAACCTCAACCGTTTCCTGACTGATCTCTCTGCCTTTCAGGCTCTCCCCTTATAACTAGTCTTTCATCCAGCACCAGGCTCTTTCTAAAACATAAATCTGACCACTTCACTCTCCCACTGTCCCTAGGAGATAGTCCAATCACTTCAGCTTGGCTTACAAACTGTTCAGGGCTTGCCCCTCACTTTCTCTGGTCTCATTTCCCTTATATCCAGCTTTTACTTAATCCTTTAGTAGTAATCCTCTGGTCAAGACACCACACACACAAAGTTACTCTGTGTATCTGTGCCTTATCTAATGTTGTTCCTTCTTTTGGAATGTTCTTCCATGTGGTTCAAACCTATTCAGATTCAGCTCCCCTGTAAGTCATATTCTGCAAGTCATCTTCTGAGCCCTCAGGTTGGCCTCAAGGGCCCCTCATTTAACAGTTTCTGTATGGAACTGGAAAGATCTCATACCCGTCAGTCTCTCCAACTGGCCAGTGATTCAGTGATTTTTCAACATGCAGTGCACAGACGACTTGCTTTACAGCCACATCAGGAGCTTGTTAAACATACAGATTCCTGAGCCCCCACTCAGACACACAGAATCACAATCTCTGGCGTGTCACTCAGGGAATCAGAATTCCAGACAAGCCTACAGATAACTCATTTGTGCAGTGAAGTTTGCAAACAACCTCCTAGACTCTGAGCTTGTGCTGTAATCAGTCTGAGGAGGCTGTCCAGAAGGAGAGGCATCCAGAAGGAGAGGCAAATTCCCTACCTGGGGTGACAGACAGAGGGAGATGCCCATGTATACAGAAGGTGCTATTCATGAGAAAACTAAGGGTCACTTGGAAACCAAGGCCACACACATGACCTGTGTGGCAGAAGCGGGATTCGAACTGAAGTCTCCCTTACTACAAAGCCTCTACTTGGACTACTCAGCTGTGCTCCCTCTGCTTCCTGAAATCCCTTCATTTCTCAAGCTGTCACTGTGCCCTGAAGCTGTCATTGGGTTTGCGTGGGGGTCAGATCCTGTCTGGCTTCCTATTGTCAGACTCTTACGGTCATTAGCCATAATAGCTCAGCAGAGCCCACTTAAGAGGAACTTCATTTGCATTTTAACAAGGACAACAAAAGTCAGCTCTCTAAGGATGGAGCAAAAACAAGAACTTTTCAGATGGCTTTGGCTGGGCCTTGGTTACCAGGAAATTTCTAGCTCCTTGGCATCATCTATTTTCCCAGACATGAGGCACAAGCAGTTGGCCCCACAGCACTGCCAGCTGGAGCCCATCTCTCTCAGGCCAGATCTGCAAGGAGAAGTTAGATATGGTCTTCCCTGGGCAGTCCCTTTCTGGAAAATGCCGTAAGTAATTAATACTCATTCACTTCCACATCCTCAAATGCCTACTATGTGTTAGTCACTGAGCAGAACAAGCCCTTGTCCCTGCCCATGAGGAGCTGGTCCCTCCCCTGGAATGCTCTTCCACATGGTTAATGCCTAGTCAGAGTTTCAGATTCAGCCCTGAACTTCCAACCTTGTAGAGGAGCTAAGATTATCATACAGAAGTATGGTTTTTGATGGATGGAAAAGACAAGAATAGTGAGAAGGACTCTAAGAGGAGGGGAACCCTGTTTCTAATTGATTTCTTGCAAGCCCTCCAGTGAATACTAACTTCCCAGCAGGTGGAAATGGGGGTGTAGTGGAGGATGGGAAGTGTGAGGAAAAAAGCCCAGATGGAGGGAATGGGAGAGTTTGGATTTCCTCTTTTTTTTTTTTTTTTTATTTTAGAGAGAGAAAAAGGGAGAATGCTTGTGTGGGAAAGGGACAGAGGAAGAGAGAGAGAAAGAATCTTAAGCAGGTTCCACACTCAGCACAGAGCTCCACACGGGGCTCGATCCCATGACCCTGGAATCATGACCTGAGCTGAAATAAACTGTTGGATGCTCAACTGAGTCACCGAGGTGCCCCAGTTCTGATTTCCTTAACAGCAGAGTCCCTATCAGACCAACCTCTTGCAGATGACTATTATGAACTCTTAACAAAATAAAACAACTATCTGAAAGCACTGGAAAGTGACCAAAAGCAGGCAGAAACTGGAGGGGTGTCAACTTTTAAAAAATGGAACAGCCCTGAGTGAGGTTCCCGTTTTTACGACTGAGGGCAGCCCTGGCTGGAGATCAGGGGTGGCTAAAATTTGGCAAGAAACCCACAGTCTTCCTGTCTGAGAAATAAGTCAGATCCCAAAGCTACCCCAATAGCCAGAAAGTGTGAAAAATCCTAAACATGAGATAGCTACAGGGAAGGGCACCCCAAATTCTACAAATAAAACCTTCCCAAATCTCTGACCGACCCAAGCAGGTGACCAGGAGGGAAGGGCAGGTTTCTGCCAAGCAGTCTACCTAAAACTGAAAACCAAATCAAACCAAACCAACGAACCTCAAAAGAACTTTAATTTGCTGCTGACCACAGGGAACAGAACAGAGAATCTGGATCCAACCAATACTCTTCCAAAGGAACGAAGAGAATTCACAGTCTTAATCACAACGTGTGGGATAAACCTTAAATCACTCAGCATATGAAGTAAAAGCTATACTCAAGAAAAAAAGAAAGGGAGACCAACCTTGAGGTGACCCAGACACTGAAAGTAGCAAGTAGTTTAATATAATATGATATGATATGATATGATATGATATGATATGATATAATATAATATATAATATAATACAATACAATACAATATAGCATAACAATGCTCAAATATATACAGAAAAATATGCTCATAATGAAGGCACAGATTTAAAAAATCTCAGCAGAGAAAGAGAAACTAGAAAGAAGAACCAAACTTAGAACGGAAATTTTTAAATCACTGACGGGCTTAACAAAAGATGAAACAGCAAATCTGAAAACACATCAACAGAAATTATCTGACAGGATAATATGGGGACACCAAGCAAAAAGAACAACTAGCCACCCAGGCAGGACACCCCCTCCCACAAAAGGCCCCAGAAACCTCAGGGACTCCCTGGTACCTGCCACAACCCACTCTCCCTCTTGAAGGCCAGTGTGTGTGTGTGAGTGTGTGTGAGTGTGTGAGTGTGTGTGTGTGTGTGTGTTGATGGGAACATGTGTATGACTGTGTGGGGTGGACCCATGGACAAGTGAAGACATACACATGTGATGCAGCTACGTATTCATTTGCATGTACACGTATGTGTATGTGGGTAGGAGTGGGTGTACTATGCTTGTGTGGGTGAGTGTGGGGTAGGGAGATAAAGCCCAGATCCATGATATGCACATAGTTCTGGTCATGCCAGAAGGCTAAGAGGCTGAGGTGACCAGGAGGGAAGGGCAGGTTTCTGCCAGCAAACGTAGGCTTCCTTCAATGTCTCCCGATGCTGACCATGGTCAGTCCCAGAAGATTTGGCATGCCACTAGCAGAGTGCCCTACCATCATCAAATGGACGTGGATGGTCACGTGATGTTTTCAGTGACCTCTGCCAGTGCTTTGGCAAGGGCTGAGTACTCTGATGGGTTCCAAAGAACAATGGATAGGGAGCTTCTCCTCTCTGAAATGGGGATAATCATAGCTTCTTTCAAAGACTTCAGATCACAGGAGTTAGACCACATGAAGGTACCCTGTATAAACAAAAATGAGGACTGACCAACTGACTGGGGGAATTTCAAGAGAAACTGTAGAAACCCACCCCATAGAAGACCGTCCAACATGTTTCTCAGACTGTTTATGTGAAATACATCCCCATGAAGCAATCTACAGGATAAAGGTAAACTGTAATCAAGTGTTTCTGAGAAAGGCTGCATGTTCTAGCTCCTAGTGGAGAGCCAGAAAACATACTGGCACAGTAAAGGCTCTGAGAAGTCCTGCACTAAAGAAACATGAATAATTTCATGGAACCCAATGTTCCCAAGCTTCCTTGCTCTAGGAAACTTTGTGTTTATAATCCCTGTTAACATCCCTTATTAATAAACTAGTGTTCCCAGGGCTTCAGGAAAGGTTAACTGGGTTCTAAAGGAGACCACATCCCTCTTCTAGCTTGTCATGAAGTCTGAGTCAAAGTACTCATTCTCTGTACTTCATTTCCTTTTACAAGTAAATTTATTCTTGCCTGTAACTACATCATAGGAATGTAAAGAGGATATCAAGACACACGAGTGGCAGACTTGACTTTGGGGGACTTTGATCCCCATGATACCTGCCCTGCTCCTAAGTTGTGCTGCACAAGCCTCCTGTACTGCCTGATGCCCCTCCCAGGAGGCCAGGCTGCACTCTACACTCTGCTATTTATTCCTTTAATAATGTGCTTACAAACAGCACTGCTTATGAAAAATGGCAGGCATTTCATTTTATGCAAACTCTGAGGAATCTTAACAAACACAGACTTCCCAGCCACATCCACATTCATCTTCTTCTGAAGGTGGTATTACACAGTGTCAACAGGGGCTCAGACACAAAGCACAGACTGACAGTACATTACACACCTCCCTCTGCACAAAAGAGCCATTGGCCCATTGGATCCCCAAAGAAGATGTTTCCTGAGGCACTTGTTGAATTTTTTTTTGCTATGTGCATTTATTATGAAATATAATTTTGCATCCATCCACATTCTGACAAGACACAGTAATAAAGTCTGCAGTGGAAATTTGCATGGTGATTTGCATAAATTGACTCAAGACTCTTCTCGGGAAGAGAAATCACGAAAAGGAGTGTATGTGTGCCTTTTACTAGCCTTGGCCAGGCCTCGGCCCATGGCTGGGGAAGCATCCATAAGTGGCAGAAAGCAGCTGGGCATGACAAGCCCTTGACAATGAAGCTGCTGTTTGTGGTGTTCTGCACCAACCATCAGATGAGAGTAGAGGGTAGACTCATGCAAATTAGCATGCAAATGAGGTTGGCAAAACTTAAGGATTCAGGCTGGCAAGTGGGCGCTGTGGGGGAAGGAGGCGGTAGCCTCTGGAAAACATGCTGGGCAGGGTCTGTCCCTGCCAGCAGCTTGGCAATGAGCTCTGGGGGAGGGGATGCTGACTCCGGAGGCCACAGTGCAGGTACCTGGGTGCTTTCAGTACTTCAGCCTCAAAGTCTACACAGTCCTGGTGGCCACTTCCCTCCCAGTGGAGAGTGGCTTGGGCTTGCCACCACCCAGTTTAAATATCTATCCATTGCTTTTTTGTCTCCTGTGGTCTGGGACATCAAGCAAACAGTATGTACCTTGCAACTTTAAATAAGGGGTTAAATTTCATCAAAATCAGTCGATCCCTTCAAAAGCCATGCAGAGGCCCATTGATATGTGGCCTGATGCTCCCTGGGAGGCTTCCTGAAGGGCCTTGAAAGGATCCAAGTACGAAAGGCCTCTTCTTAACAGGGTGAAAGATGCCCCAAGTGGTGGACTTTTGAGGGTGTCTAAGAGCCATTGAGGGGTATCCTACAAAGTGAACAGGACAGACTACAGACATCTGGGGACAGAGAACCACATCATGAGTCCCTTTAAACTTATGAAACATAGCAGATGCTGCTGATGGACTCACCCACTACCCATTGACCACCTCTTACTCCCTTGTTTGCCTGAAAACTGTAAAAGTGAAATTCTGCTTTCCCAGCCTCTCCAGAGGGTAAGGGTGATCATCGGGTGACCCAATTCTAGCCACAGTCTGCTGGAGGGGAGGGGAGGGGATTCTAGGGAAGCTCTTGCTTTCTTTTTCTGCCTTGAATGCAGAAGTGATGTCTGGAGCAGCAACAGCCAGCCTGCACGCAGATGAGAACCCACACACCAGAAGGAGGAACAGAGCGAGAGCAAGAGCCCGGGAGCCGACAGCATCACTGTGCAGCTGTGCCACCTGAAGTCCCACCGTGACTGCTTGCACCTGGAAAACCTCAACCCTTCTTCTGAAGCCACCACTTGTCAGCCTTCTGTACCAGAAGGTGACCACACTGCTAATTCGTACATGCTTCACAAAGGAGAGGGAGAAGAGGGCAGAGGAGAGGAGGGAGGGAACGAAAAGATGTTAGCACAAGGGCAAGTCTGCCCTCAGTCCAGAACCAGATAATTTCCAGAGGAAGCACCTGGATGAATGCTGGTGCCCCAGTGGGTCTCTGAGGGCAGGGGAGTCTTTCCAAGCTACCTGGCATTCAGGGGGATTTTACTACGGAAGACCGTCACCTCACAGGTTGGCCACAGAGCTTGATGTCTGCAAAGATTGAACTCCACTCTATTAATGTAATAAAATCATCGTGTTGCTAGAGTTACATGAGGACTAAAGTTCAGTCTTCTGCTAGAAGCACAGCGTCATCTGGCGGAGCTGGCTAGCACTGCCCAGGTGCAAACGCAGGGGTGGTTGGGAGGCCCACAGTTTCCAGCCGGACGCTTTGGTAGCAAAGCTACCAGTTCCAGCCGGACTCTTGTTAGCTCCATTCCATCACTATCGACCGAGCTAGTGGCAGGTTGTTGTCTTCCAGGTTTTATCCTGTTCTGCTTCTCTCTATAGTATATCGTAATGCACATCTATGTCAACAGTATTTTTGGCCAATGATTTTCCATCATCTAGACTTTAAGACCGAGGTGAGCTATGGTCTAAATACAAATTAACCTCATTCTTACTGCTAAAATTTGAGGCAACTGGTCTAGGTGATATAGGGGTTAAGTCCTACCCAAATAATTTCCAGGTTAAAAGAAAATGCAACTGGGATGCTGGTCCAGGGTCTGTAATCTAAGTGACAGGCCTGGGATTTGAACCCAGGCCTCCTCTGCACGTAGCATCATTTTGAAAGAGAAAGAGAGCTGAGATAGAACGGAACATGCTGTATCCTTCTCCTTGGTGTGTGACCTCACTCTGACCCCCTCTACCAGGGGCAGAAGAGCCTATCCCTGTCTCCCCCGGCTGCCACACGGAGACATGTGGCATCTTAGATTCTATGGAAAAGGGCCCCTCCTTCTGGTCCTCCACCTCCTTCCCACACTCCAACCCAGAAGACTCATTAGTTCTTAGAGCTTCAGGAATCCAGATTTTGTGCAACCAGTCGAGGGTCTACCCCATGTAACAGTTTCAAACACCTTCACTTGGCTGTTCCATCATTACTTCCCACTTGACTCTTCATTTTGTGTGTGTGTTGATGACACTGATAGTCTTCCAGGGTGTCTGGACAGAAACCCAGGGCCCACTCAGGCCTCTCCCTCCTCTGTACCCCACAGATCCACTCTGTTCACTCATCCTTTCCACTGCCCTATGGTGTCTCTGTCCTAGGCCCAGGCCCCTCACTCACCTCCCACACAGCCCTGCATAAATGCTCAGTGACACTCCTCCCTCCCCTGCCCTGCCCTTCCACACACAGCTGCATCCAGGTCTGTGTGTGCCCCGCCTACAGCCGTCACCCCTGCCCCAACGCAGTGCTCCACCTGTGTCTCCTACAAACGGATGCCTTTGATCCCATCAGTACCCACAGAAGGAACCCTCAACAGCCCTGTGTTTCCTGCCCCACGAGACCAAGCCCCTCTGAGCATCCAGGGCCTTCCAGTACCAACCCTCTGGGCCCACTTATCCACAAGGCATGGCAGGCTCAGAGCCTGGAGCCTGTGGTACTTTCAGGGGGCCATGAAAATATTTTCTAACTTTTAAATTTTAATGTCTTTTAAAATCAAGAGAAAAACAAACATAATAATACTAAATATATAATAATGAATCTAGTCTGGATTATGTACAACAGTTGCAAAATATAATTTCATATATATATACATTACATACACACACACACACATACATATATATATAATGAAGGAAGGAGCAGAGTACCCAGGAAGGCAAAAGGGGAAAGACCCATGAACATCAAAATGCAGCCTGCCAATAATCCATCCAAAGGCCCCACGCTTACCCTCCACTGCAACAGGCAGATCCCCCCCCACCACACACATGCAGTGCTGGACGTTACACTCTGGACTTCCACAGATGTCATCCTTCCTCTATGTCACCATCCCTCCCTCCAGTGCAGCTACAGTTAAATCCTCCCGCCCTCTCCTCCAGGAAGCCTTTGGTGCCCACTGATCACTACCTTGTCTGATGGTTCTGAGGCCCAAGGCCAGAAGGACTGGTCCCCAGTGGGATCAGAGTGGGAGGTGCCGTAGTGGGTTGAAGAATGCCCCCGCCCCCGACCAAATTCATATCCACCTGGAACTTCAGAATGTGACCTTATTTGGAAATAGGATCTTTGCAAGATGAAAACTCATCCTGCATTTAGGGTAGGTCCCTAAATCTAATGACTGGGGTCCCTACAAGAAGAGGAGAGGACACACAGAGACCCCAAGAGGAGAAGGCCACCTGAAGATGAAGGCAGAGACTGGGGCTATGCAGCCCCACGGTGAGGAGGTGAGAGGACGAGGAGGTGCAGCCCCAGGGTGAGGAGGTGAAGGGACGAGAAGGCAAGGAGCCCGGCCACCACCAGGAGCCAGGGGATGTAAGGCAGGATTTTCTCCCAGAGCCCTTAGAGGGAGCATAGCTCTGCCACATCTGGATCCTAGACTTCTGGCCTTCAGAATTGTGAGAGAATAAATTCTGTTGTTTAAAACTGCTCGTTTGTGATAATTTGCTATGGCAGCCCCAGGAAATGAATTCAGAGCCCAGAGGGGAGACGAAAGCCTCAGGGCAGAGCAGCCAGGAATGACAATGCCGTCTGGTCTGGTCACTGAGGGGGTAAGGGTTCCTCGGGGCAACCCCTTGGCCTGTGCTGGCACAGTGGACACAGCTGTTCTGTTCCTTCCCCCAGGGGCTCCATGGGATCCCAGGAGTGACCCAGGACAGGCAAACTGCCCAATATTTCAGAAATGGCCCTCCACTCCCGAAGCAGCTGAGTAAGCTCCAGCAGGTCGGGGTCCTCTCCCGGGAGCAGCCCAGTAGGTCAGCGGTCTCCTAACTTGTGCTGTGGTGGGAGATCTAGGGACGGGCCACTGGCTCCGGCCTCGGCTAGACGTTCATCTCAATCACCTCAGAGATTTAAAAGAATGCTACTGCCTGAGCCAGCTTGTGAAACTCCAGGCCATCTCCCCAGTAGGTGATGCTAATGTACGGCCAAGACAGGGGGCCCATCAGGGTCCTCAAGGGACCTCACGCCAGCCCCTCAGGGCCTCAGGCTTGTTCAGCCCCAGACCAAGGGAGGGCTCACTGCCACCCAGGATGAGATTGAACCCCTCTGCCCTCCATGCCCCAGCTGAGGGCAGGGCCAGATTCTGCAGCCAGACTGTTTTCTCCTATTGTCTCTCCAACACAGATGAGGTACTTGACAAACATCTGTTGTCAGAATGAATGAATGGGGGAAGGGAAGGGATGAGACACAGAGCCAGAGGCAGGCAAAAGGATGGGAGGGAGGGACGATTCTGTCCTGGGAACCGAGTGTCTCAGCTAATGGTGGGGGCGGATGGAGAGGATGTTTGGGGGGGTTGGCAGGGAGTGGTCAGGGGCAACCAACATTCCCCAGAGCCCTTGAGGATCTTGTCTACTTCCCAAATGTCTCTGCCACCATGTTAAGAAAAACAAAATAGGGGCGCCTGGGTGGCTCAGTCGGTTGGGCAGCGGACTTCGGCTCAGGTCATGATCTCGCAATCTGTGGGTTCGAGCCCCGTGTCGGGCTCTGTGCTGACAGCTCAGAGCCTGGAGCCTGTTTCAGATTCTGTGTCTCCCTCTCTCTGACCCTCCCCTGTTCATGCTCTGTCTCTCACTGTCTCAAAAATAAAACGTTAAAAAAATTAAAAAAAAAAAAAAAGAAAAACAAAATAAACAGTACCATTTCCCCCTCTCTTTCTCCAGAGAGTTCATTAAAATGGCCTGTGTATGCACAGAATTGGATCCCTGGCCTCCTGGCCTAATTACCATTTTAAAGAGCACTGGGAAAGACATTTTATCTCCTGCAATAACAAAGTCAAAAAGGCTCACCATCCGGAAGGTCTTGCTTCCCTTTGGGCTTTCTCCCCTGCTCACCAAGACATCTGGCCTCTGTGGCCTCTCGGCCCGATGGGGTCCGAAAACCAAGCCCTTTCCAAGCCAATTTGGTACCAGTAGGTACTTGACACCAGCTGTGGCCAGGCCTTGTGCGGGCCTACAAATGCAGCGGCGGATCTGAGGGATCCTGGCTCCTCAGACTCAGAGCCCGTCCAAGGAGCCAGAGCACATAGGCGGTGAGCTAAAGGAGACCTGAGGACAACGTGCTAGGGTGGAGGGGGCCGTGGTACAGAACACAGGGAAGGCCCCACCTGCAGAGCAAACATGTGCTCTGAGTCTCAATGAGTCAGAACAATTTTTCAGAGCAGAGAAGAGGAGAGGGAAGGTCATTCCAGCAGAGGTGACACCATTAGCCCAAGTGTGGAGGCATGACTGTCGCCTAGGTGGGGAGCAGCTAGCAGAGAGGCCTGCTGGACCACAGGATGCAGGGCTAGCAATAAGCAATACAAGAGGACCCTGGAGACGAAGGAGGAGATTCCAAGAAACTCAAAGGACAGGAGACTTTGATCCATGCCCATGAGAATCACTCTTCACTGCACAGGCCCTGGGGCCCTATCTGCTGCCACCTACTGCCAAGAACAGTAGCCAACCAAAGTCCCATTGTTTTCAATGGGACACCAATAAGAGGCATTATAAATAACTCAGTATTTTTCAAAAATCAATCAAAATAGTATCTGTGAGGTCATTCATATCTCACACACACACACACACACACACACACACACACACACACACACACACACACGAATACCAAGTCAGACTTCAGAACTAAAGTCTGTTAGAACTGTAATCTCAAACAAAGACTAATGTGGTAGAACTCCCTTGTGGAGAGGAGGTCTCTGGCAAGCCTGCAGTAGTACAAAGCCCTGGCCTGGAAAGCACACAGCGAAGACAAAGTGTGGCCAAGATATTCCACAGCCCGTGCCCAGGGTTGTGCAGAGTACTCAGGGCCCCTCTCCCAGGGCCTCATCTTCTCACCCTTCAATCAACTCTTCCCAAGGCCACTGGTTATCTGGTATTTCACACACAGGAGAGAAAAAGACAGGGAATTAGAGGAGGCAGAGAGAGGGGCTGTATTTGAGGCAAAGACGATGATTGGTCCTGAGGGAGGAAGACAGACTACAGAGCAGACACGGAACTGTAATCCACAGTTAGCTATACTCTGCATCCTTTGTAAAACCAGGGAAGGGGGGCCTCTTAGCATAGCACTCCCCAGTTTGTTCTATAAGTGCTTGTCCTCTGAGGATTCAGGAACAAGAGGATTCTGTGATCAAATACGTGCGGAAGATCCTGTACACTATATTCCTGTTAGCAAATCAAAACCATACACTGATGTAGTAAAAGCCCTGAGAAGCCCTGCAGTAGAAAAGTTGACTGAATTCTGTTTACCAGTGCTCCTTAACTTTGTACAAGCACTGACCTTCCCTCCCTACCTTTTCTTCTCAAGTAACACCAGCTAATAATCTCTTGGAACTAGTATCTTACAGAACCCACTGGTTTAGAAGAATATTTGTCTCTTTGTCAAGGAAGAAAGTATCTTTTTTTTTCCTTAAAAAATATTTGAAATGATTGAAGTTGGTGCCTTTTGTGAAAAGCTACAGTTGCAAGGGAAATTCATTTCATTTGCACAAACCTCCTGACTCACCAGTAATGCCAGGACAATGAAATGTTACTTACCCCCCAGGAGCTCAGTCTTTGTGCCACCTGTGGCCATCTCTAGGCCACCAGTTGACTTCAGCCCACCTTCTAGAGACAGGAGCCAAGAGATCACTCTGTCTGTCTCTTGTCCACATACAGCAGTACAAGCCCATCACACCAGCCTCTCCAAGAAGGAATCACCTCAGCAACCATGTGTGTGCACGTGCATGTGCATAAGTGTCCAGCAAACATAACCATGCTCGAGAAACAAGTTATCCTACTGCTTTCAGTTTCATCTCCCTCATTTTACATCTTGCCTACCCATCCTCCTCTACATGATGACCCTCCAAGTAACCACACATTATAATGGTTTAGACCTGCCCACGGGGAGCAAGAGAACAGAGACTGAAATGTGTCCTCTCTGTTTTTAGAAAATGTTTCCTTTACCAAAGTTTGGATTTTCAGAAGGGCTCAGGGTCTTTACTGGGCTGGGGCTTGTGCACAAGTAGGAAGCTCCTCCAAGGCAAAACGGATGCCCAGGGGACCCAGGACCATGCTGCTCTTGGCCAGCACTAGCAAGCCCTGGAGAGAGGCCAGCATAGTCTCTAGGTTGCGGTCATGGCTGCGGACATGGTGGGGGAGGCAGGGGAACCCAGGACCTCACCTGGTACGTGTTGTCGAAGCTGTCGTACATGAACCGTGTGATCAGAGACGTCTTCCCGACTGCAAAACAACAAGAAGAAAGGGGTTCAGCTGTGGCATGCAAACTAGAATCCTCCAAACACATATCATGTGAAAAAAACAAACAAGGAAACAAAAAAGCCTAGAGGAAGGATGAAATTCAGAAACAGAAGCAGGAGCCAGACCCTCGGAGATGGACCCTAAGGTGAGGTGGCCAAGTCTACACTGGGTAGGTTATAGGGGAATACTTGCCAGCACCAAGCAAGAGGCCTCCCCAGTCTGGAGAATTCTCACCACCCGCATCCAGGTCTTCCCTGACCCCCAAGAGCACAAGTGAGGCAAGAAGCATATAGAAGAATCAGAGCAAGTATGTGCATAAGACAAGATGCTCCTCTTGCATGGGCCCATGGTCACCTGGAAATACTTACTGCCTTGCCATTGGCCGCAGGCTGGGAGGGAGGCATACTCTTTTTTCCCTATTCACTCAGCCTGGAACTAGTAAGGAGGTGGCTTTCCAAGGAACCAGGGTGCAGGGGAAGTTAATGGGCTATCCCCCAGTGTCTCTCAAGGGCAGGACTATTTTTTTGTAGTGTGTGCCTGACAGTCTATCTCCTCACAGAATGTTTAGCATCATTGGATCTTACCAGGTAAATGCTGACGGGACCGCCTTCCGTATTTACAAATGCCCTCTAAGGGGCAGTAAACCCCAAACAAGAGCCACCTACCAGTATGGCTGAGAGAACCCAGGCCATCTCTTGGGAATTCCACAAATGCTAATTTCCCAAACTGTGTGGGGTTTGGCTTCTGACCTAACCCTGTGCAGGTCCCCTGGGGCCTGGCAGTGGCAGAAATGCCTATCGCAGGCAGCATTTCTAATTACCTGGGAGGGGAGGAAGGGTGACGAAGGAACAACTGTTGGGTCAGGCCCAGCATGGAGTGCTTGTCTACACTGTCCCATCAAGTCTCCGCCATGAGCCTGGGAATCTCCGAGGGGGACTGGCCCAGCTGAGCTTGGCTCAGAGGCCCTCCTGCTCTGGACTGCTAGACACAGGCAACCCTGATAGGGAAAGCAAAAGAGCCAGCACCTGAAGGTTCTCCCTCCTGCCTCTCCCTGACTCTTGGACGGGATGTCCACAAGGCTGGGCCTGCTGGGGTGGCTGGTCACTGCCCAGATGGAGCAAGGCAGCCCTACTTGGCTCCTCTGAGAAGGGTCCTTCTCTGGTTTTGAAGCCTTAGCCATACACCACAGAAGAGATGAGCAACCACCTTCCAAACAGCCAATATTTGTAAGGGAAAGGCCACCATCTTCTAGCCAGGAAGGACATCTGACACACTGTTTGGGGCAAACTGGGATGGCCCCATCTTTGACTCAGAACTGATTAGCTGAATTCCAATCCTAGCTGGGCTGCTGTTTGGCCCTGTCATTTTGAGGTGGTCACCATTCCTCTGGACCTCAGTTCTGCATTTTAAAATGGGTATAATAACCTCAAAGACTTCAAAGGGCAGTGGTAAGAATTAAATAAAAGTGCCAGCCAGGCATACAGGAAATGCTTAAAAGTAGAAGCAGATAGCAGGCAACTGAGATATTGAGACGATTTCCAGAATATCAGATTAAAAAAATACTACCACGGCTACTGGACTGACCTTGCCCATCGTGTCTCTTCATTTGGCCATTTCTGATTTGGATCCTTTGTAATAGAATTATAATTATAAGTAGAACATACTCCTGAGTTCTGTGAGTTGTTGTGGTAAATTATGGAACCTGAGGAGGGTCATGAGGGCCCCTCAAATTTGCAGCCTGTTGATCAGAAGTGTGGTGTCCTTGGGGAGTCCACTCGTGGTGGCATCTCAAGTGTGGGGCAGTCTCGTTAGGGGCACGCCCTTAAACCAGGGGTCTGATGCCAGCTCTGCCTGGTAGTGCCAGGTCCTGTACGAGCTGGCATCAGAATAGCCACATGTCTATTCTGAACCTCTCTGGGGTGAGCAGTAACACACCCACAATCTCTTCTAATCTTACTTGACAACTGTTAGGTATTAATCTGTTAAGTGCTTTCCAATTGCATTAAATCTCCCCTTAACTTTCACATGTAGGCGAGAAGTGGAGGCTTCCCCCATGGAAAGGCCTGGCTGCAAAATACTAAGGGGACCACAGAGTGAAACCCTGAGCCAGCAAGAGGCAGATGAAATCAAAGAGAAGGAAGACAACGCAGCATCCTCCTTTTCCAAGAGAGGGTGGAAAGTTACTGCCTCCTCTGGAAGACGGGGATCCGGGGCTCACTCGCTAGTGACTTCCCTAGGTAGTGACACATCCCATCTCACACCTGGGTGGGGGAGGGGCGAGCATCAGAGAGCAGGGTGGAGAGAAGGCAGGAAGACACAGTTCTCTCCCTGCAAGGGGTGTTTCCCCGAGGCAGCTGAGCACACAGGGAAGAGGCTGTGGAATGGCAAAAAGCAACTAGCGCCCGGAGGGGCTGAGAACTTAGAAATCCCTGCAAGGGCTTCGAATGCCAAGCCACCCCATCCCAGACCAGACAATAGCCACTGGCAGTGGATTAGAACCAGCTCGCAGGGTGACTTCCAGGTGGAGGAAAGCCCCAAGACAACAAATTGTTTATTGGGGCTGTGCAGGAGGAACGTTTAGGTGTGGGGTCCTGCTGGTCTGAGTGTTCCCACAACAACCATGACAGCACGTGCCTCCTGTATCTACTGAGTGTGTTCCAGGCACATGCCAGGAGCTGTGCCAGGTGCAGATTTATCTGATAACAGTGAGTGAACAAGAGAGACCAGACCCCTACCCACCTCAAGTTTTCAGGAGTTCTGTGCTTGCGGCAATCCTGCACGAAGCCCTTAACACGGTTTGGGGGGGGAGCCTCAACTCTGAAACAGGTGCTCACATCATCCTCATTTTATACAAGGGGAAATGAATTGACAGCTATTTGCTGTCAGGGTCAGACCGAGTGGGACCAGGCTGAGGTAGTCTGACCAGGGAATGAGCTACTGTCCCTGACCCTCCTCAGCATCTTGGGGTCACAATGGGTCTCAGGATTTTGCCAGGTCATTGCTGCCACCACTATGGATGTCATGGAACTCTGGAAATGGCCCCACCAAGCCCTTTTCCTTGGGAACAGACAGAGGTGGGGGGGGAGGGCTTTTCTGCACTGAGGCCGTGTTTGACCCAATCTGGAAGGTCAGAAACTGGGAAGTAAGGGGGACAAGGAGGGGATCAGAATGTGAGGGTGAGCGGGCATGAACACCTAGGCCCAGCACCCCAACCGAGGCCTGGACTGAATGAGGGGTTCATTACTGATTTGCTGCAAAGGGGAATAATTTCTTACTATTCCTCTAGGTCTGCCTTTCTCATTTCTCAGAGCAGAAGCTCCCCCACCCTTCCCTGCCTCAGAGCTTCCCCAAGACCACCCATACTCTGTCCACGGGTGCCAGGATAATGTGGCTCAGATCCTCCACAACTGCCCTGGGTGGAAGGTATGGGAACCTGCGAATGGACAGCTTGCACCACCCACCTCCTTGGCCATCCTGTTCTCGCAGTCTCCCCATGAAGGATGGCAAGACAGCTGCAGCCATCACCTGACAGGGCACTACCACTGGGCCAAAGCTGGGGGCGGCCTGAGAGGGGCAGCAGCATTGTGCATCCAACCAGCTCCTGCTCTCCACCGGCCCCTGCGGCCTCTGGGAACTGCCCTTGCCTCGCAGCTCTGTTCTCAAGGTCACACTGCCCCATATGCCTTCTGACTGCAGCTCTTGGACACCACTGCAGCAAAGCGGAGCTTTTTCTGAGGACAAAGATTCAGCTCCACTGGCAGGATTATATTAAATAAGCAGGTGTATTGTTACTGAGCTCTTCTCTCTGCTCAGGGCTCAGCAACATCTTCTGGTAGTTTAGTCCCATGTGATTAAGCAGGGAGATGCATTTTCAATCTTTCAACCAAATGAGGGTGAGGAAATTCATTACTGAGCATTTGCCAGAGGCTTTAGAAAGGAAACCCTATTACTGGGCTTCTACTTGGTGCCAGACAAGAAATGGGTGCTTAACTTGGGTTCGCTCATTTTATCCTCATTCCAATCCAACGAGTGAGCTATTGTCACCAAGGTCATAGAGCTGGCAAGCACTAGAGCTGGCATACAGACCCAGATCTGACACCACAGTCATGTCTCATGTGCAACACTGTACATGAGACACTGCAGGAGATCACAAAAGGCAGGGAGGGGCCCAGGTGGCTGGGCAGTCGGGGAGACCACAAGGAGGAGGCAGGACATCCATTCAGCTGTGGAAGGGTGAGGGTGAGAGAGAGTGGGTGTTCCAGGTGGAGGGAACAGTGTGAACAAAGGCACAGAGGCAGAGACAGAAAGCTCATGACAAGGGGCTGGAGGCAATAAGCCAGATTACCAGGGGGAGTGGAGGTGTGTCCAGGAGCCATGGGGTAGATACATTCAGAGCCTCTACATCTGAGTTTTGCCACAGAGAAAATGGAGCCCAAATAGTGTGTGAGGAGAGGGGTAAGTGTTCAAGGAAGTTCAAGAACCCACTGCCTGTTCAAGGAAGTTCCATGTGGCCAGTGGGTTGATTTAAACCAAAATCCATCTCTGGGGCCAGCTACGGAGGGAGGGAGCGAAGGGAAGGCAGAGACAGGCAACGCCAGAAGGGCAGGGAACACACCAAGGAGCATGGATTCTCTCCCAAGGGTGGTGGCCATTCCTGAAGGGTCTTAAGTAGACAGGTGGGGGGAACAAGTGTGGCACTTCCTAACTTCCATGATGGCCCACCACATATTCCCCATCCCACATGCTCTTTTTACCATGTACCACCAATGCTCTGTGTAGGGGCGAAGCCGGGTGAGCCTGTGACTATGGCAGAAATGTCCCTGTGACTCTCAAGGCTAGGTTAGGAAAGGTGGCACAGCTTCTGTCTGGAGTGCTTCCCCTCCCTCACACTCTGAAAGCTGTCTCTTCGGCCCAGCCACCATGCTGTGTGGAAACCCACGGCAGCCCACATGAGGGAGGACCACACAGACACCCACCTGACAGCAGCAGACCTGTGGGTGAGTGAGCCTTCCAATGACTCCAGCCCTCACCCTTGGAGACAGCCACTGATGCCCAGTGAACAGAAACACAGTTTCCCTGCCAGGATCTGCCCAAACCATAGATTCCTGAGCAAAGTAAACATTCACATTTCATATGCCACTAAGTCTTGGGGTGGTTTGTTATACAGCAGTAGGCCACCTTGGCAGGCTACCCACCTCTTTGAAGGCAAGAGATCTGTGCTTTAGGAAGAAAACTTATGCCGCTTTGGGCAGAATGGCTCACAGGGGCCAGACCGGGGGCAGCAGTCCAGTGACAGACAGCAGATCTCAGTTAAAACAGAGGCAGTGACACTGAAGAGAAACAGAGCTGGGGGTGGTGGGACCTAGTGACTGGTCAGATGCAGAGGGCAGCCCCGGATACCTCCTTGTCACCTGGCTTTGTGACCAGCAGATGATGGAGCCATTCCTTAAGCCTAAGCAAACTGGATGAGGAGCAAATACCAAATAAGTAAAATCACCTGGATTCAGGTCATCCATAAAAGCTGTCTTTAAAACTGTCAGGCCAAAGCACAGATATCAGCACTAAATTCAGAAAGGAAACCATTAAAAAAGAACTAATACTAATTTTTCAATCCCATGATTATCTAAGCTTATTTTTCATTATTGCCATGATCATTAAACAGTCATTTTCTTACCTGAGTGTGATTGCTGGCCCAGGAGTTTTGCAAGCCTATCTAGATGAGCTCAGTCCCATACACCCTGGAAATTCCACCAGTGCAGTGTAGACTGGATGCTGGCCCTTCACAATTAGCTACCAGCACCCACCTGGACCTCACTCCACCAGCCAGCCTCCCATGGGCTGCAGTCCCCATCTCAGTGGCCGATCCAAATAAATAGCTTTTTGTACATTTGGGTGGCTTCTAGATAGCTGCAGAGGCCTCTCTATGCAGTCAACAAACACCCACTGGGGGCTTACTCTATGCCAGGCCCGTGCTGCGCACAGAATTCACAGCAAGAAAACAGATGAACCCCTGCTTTTCCCAGCAGCCTTGCTCCAGTGGTGGAGCTGTTCAGGTGCAGATACCTAAAGTACGAAGTAACATGGGAGGGGCTACTGAGAGCCGAGGAAAAGGCAAGTCTGCTCTGCTGGAGAACTGCAGTGGTCTCCTAAAGGAGGTGGCCATTTGGGCTGGGTCTTGATTGATGGGGACGAGGCATCAGGGGGAACAGAGTCCCCAGGGGAGGGACTGGATGGAGCTAGAGACGTGAGCATAGAGCTGCCACGTGAAGCCAAAGTCTCCCAGGGCTCTGGGGTCAGTGCCTATGAGAACTCCTGGGTTTGGCTTGTGCCCAGGCTGAATGATAGTTGAGTGGGCCATAAGCCCCCAGACTCTTGGTCTAACACTGTCTTCCTCCATGAAGGACCCCTCTCCTCCCTGTCATGTCCATGGTAGGTGTGGGTGTGGTGGAGAGATTCCATGAGGGCCAGAAATGGGGCAGAACATGAGGCAGAGCAAAAGAAATTAGCTGGAGAATTTAGAAGGTCTGGAAAGACCTGGCAGAGCATGAACCACCCCCACGGTAGCCTTCTCGTGAATTAAGCCAGAACCTTGGCCCATAATCTTTTCTAGGCCACACATTCACATTTACCACCTACACCAGCTACAGGACACTGCTGGACAGACAGTGGGGTTCTGCCTGATCTTCCCTGGGTTCACAGAGCTAGGCCCAGAGTGGGAGGCAGGAAAGACCTGGAAGAAGCCCTTGCCATTTCTAGGCCACCCTGGCAGACCCATCTCTTTGATACCTGTGTTTTTAGGACAGCAGTTCCCACGCCAGGGAAAGGGCTTCTGCATCCTTGGCTCACTGCCAGTCCCAGGTCAGAGACTGTCTGCAGCTGTCTGTCAGAAGTGGTCCTCGGGATTGAAAAGGCAAATCTGCATCCCCAAGGCTGAGGCCAATAATAACCTGTTCCTAGGGTGGGCCCAGCTGACTCAGATATTCTGTCAGCTGAGTTTCCAGAACACAAGTGGGGAAAGCTGTATGAATGCTGGGAAGGGCCTGACTGATAAAGGGTGCAGTCCTTGCCCTGCAGCTAGGAAGGAGGCAAGGCCATCTGGGCCAATGTCCCTGCTCTTCAGGGGCCTGGGGAGAGGACTCCACTATTCCCTTGAATCTCCCTGCCCATAAGGTCCCCCATTTTGTCCTGACCATGGGGTGCACAGCTCCTGGGCCCTATGGTGATGAGAGGAACTGGTGAGACACCAGTTACATCTGTCTGATCCTTGTTTCCTTCTGTGCTGTTTTTACACAACAGAAAAGCCTGGTCTATCCTTCCTGCAAGGTTGACAAGCCTGGAGGGCTGGGGACCAGGCTTCCCACTCCACACCCGATCCTGCACCCTGTGTTCACAAAGGCAGCTCCAGACCAGGGCTTTGCCAGCTCCTACTGGAGCCCTGAGGGGCCAGCTGGCTCACTGTAGGCTAAATGAGGAAACGTGAAAAATCCCATTTCAAACCGTCCCCCCAAAGACTCAGACAGTAATTAAGAAATATGCAAAGCTCTTCATTGGACACTTTAATTAAGTGTGTTAATTCCCTCTGACAAAGGATGCTCAGCCACCTGGGCCTCACTGAGGGACCCAGGGAAGACAGACAGAGGAGGGAGGAGGAATTGGGAGGAGGGGTCGGCAGGACAGTGCTAGGGGTTGGTCTGGCTGAGGCCCTTCCTTATGCTCCAGTTGGCAACCTGACCTGTTCCTGACCCTCTCACTTTCCCCACTGTCCTCCACCCATCCCTATCCCCTCTGTGCAAACCCAGTGATCTTAGGGAAGTCTGCTCTGAGTCAGGGGCCACAGGGTGTCATCCACTGCCTCCCTCCCCTAACAACATACATCTCAGCTCTGCCACTCAGTAGACTAAGAGGTCACTATTCCAATGAGGTCGGGCTAGATGGTTTTGAAGGCCTGCTTCTACTTTGGAGCTGGTGACAAATGCTTACCAAGCCTGAAATACAGCTGGATGAAAGCACTAACACGGGCTCCTTTCCTGCTTGGCCAGAGTCCCTCTGGCCCTTGGGCTTTGCCAACCTTCAAACATTTCATCCCATCCCCACAACCACCCCCAAGTGGCCTGGAGCCCTGAGAGCCCAAGATGGGGCTGTGCTCCGGTTGTCTACTCTGTAAGGAGGGGCAAGGGGCCCTGGAGCCAGTGAGGGTGTGCTGGCATGGAGGGAGAGGCTGTGCTGACTGGCATGTGACTGGTTACATACAAGGAGTGCCTGCATTTATGACAGCTGGGGTTAACCACCCCCACCTTTTTTCCTCCCAAAGGATTACTGGTTACTTTTGAAAATATAACTGTTTAAAATAATACTAGGATATCATAGCTATGTATCAATAGCAATACTGAATAGCCTCCCAATCTTTTTGAATACCCCTCCTATGTTTAAGGAGGTCCAAAGCCATCCCCCCCCCCCAGTATAGGAGCCTCTTTTGCAGCCATGTTATAGACACATGACCTAGGCTCTCCCATTGGACCCTCACATGAGACTCCACCAAAAATGACCAACATGAATCTAGGGGAGGGGGCTGGGACCCCCTCTGGGTCTGCATACAGAGGTAGCCCTGATGTGGGTTTGAGCATGAGCTCTTGCCAGTATCCAGCACAGGAATCGTGTCTCCCCCTGGACCAGTCCTGGTGTGACTCAGGCTGGTGCTCTGGGCCTAGCTCTCTGACCCTCCCAGAGACGCTGAACTTCACAATCATTGCTCTAATACAGTTACTGTTGGCTTTGCTCAAATCAGCTGGATAGTGAGAGCAGATGTCTTTTGTTTCTAACTAAGAATTCTGAAAGAGATATAAGGCAAAAAATAAGTGAGCTAAAAAGAGAAGGCTGGAGTAAAGAGTTTGTTTACAGAAATACATCTTATGATATCTTACCCCAGCCAGGAAGTGAGACTAAGAAATTATCTGAGCTCCCTGGCAGTCAAAGCAAAAACAAGCAAGCAAACAAAACAACAACAACAAAAACAAACCAAAAAACAAAAAACACCCAAAACCAAAACCAAAATCATGACCAACTGTAAGATTCACAGCACTCATGAGAAAAACCAAACTAGTTGCAATACTGAGCTTTTTTAAGAATAAAAAATGTTCATTGATTTAAAGAGAAAGCATGTACACAACAGAGGGAGGGGCAGAGAGAGAGAATCTCAAGCAGGCTCCATGCTCCTCCACATTGGCAGAGACCAATGTGAGGCTCGATTCCATGAACTGTGAGATCATGACCTGAGCCAAAATCAAGAATCTGATGCTTAACTGACTGAGCCACCCAGGCACCCCAATACTGAGCTTTTTATAAGAGCTAGGCAGCATAAAGTTCTTGAAAAGAGTCTGGAGGGCAGAAATCATGAGGCAGAAATTTACATACTTATATAATCAACTGGATGACCATCACTGATGAAAATCAAAGATGCTAACCAGCCCCAATAACACCCCTACCCAAGTCACTATTCATAGTCATGGGCCCAGACCAGTGTTTCCTACAAATAAATGATTAAATGAAAAACCAAGGTCCAGGACTTAAGCTTATGATCAAGATGGAATAACAGGGACCAGATTTATACTCTCACTTGAAACAACTAAAATGCATACAAAATATATGAAATGATTTTCAAGACACTGTATAGTAAGCAATGAAGGACAGCAAACCCTAAGAGACACAAAACAAATTATGTGAACCCCACAACTCAAATTGTTGCTCTGAGGATATTCTGGGCCATAGCACATGGAGGGTGGAGCCAGGTGGACTCCCTGAGTTGAGGAGACAGTGCTTAGAGTCCAGAGAAAACAATGCAGCTAGAGTTCACAGGACAGAGTGCTGGAGAGGAGGGAGATACACACACACACACACACACACACACTGAGAGAGAGAGGGAGAGAGGGAGAGAGAGAGGGAACTCCAGAACATTCTCAGTATTCACCTGACGATGCATCAGCAAATGTATGTAAGGAAACTACCAAGACTAGGGAAAGAGCCACCCATATGGATTAAAGAAAACTGTTTGGCATCCACACAGACCTGGGGATAGTGCCTGTTCCTACCAGTCAGAGTAGAAAGCCTCATCATTTGTGACAAATGGGCTATGCCTCAGTAGTGGGCAATAATTAGCCCCACTCTAGTGAGCGCCACTCCAATCCCAGTTAACAAATCTTAAGGATATTTATAGGAACACAAAAACTATCCAATACATATCATGCAAAACTCACAATATCTAGCATTCAAGAAAAAAATTACCAGGCATGCAAAGAACACCTCCATAGTGGGTGGTAATTAGCACCAGACTAAGCACCACTTCAGTCCCAGCTAACAAATCTTAAGAATACTTAAAGGAATGCGAAAACTATCCAATACACAACATGGCAAAATTCAAAATGTCTACCACCCAATAAAAAATAACTAGACATGCAAAGAACCAATAAAATAGATCCTTAATGAGGAGGAAAAAAAACAATGAAAATCAGCCCCAAATTGACACAGTTTGACAAATCAGCAAAGACATTAAAAAATTTTTATAACTCCATTTTATATGTTCAAAAAGTTAAACAGAGATGTGGAAGACATTTAAAAGACATAAATCAACCTTCTGGATACACTGGATGGGATTAACAAGAGATTAATCCCAGATTAACTGCAGAAGAAAAGATCAATGAATTTAAAGACAGCAATATTTAAAATGAAACAAAGAGAAAAAGAGAATAGAAATAAATGATTGGAAGCCCAGTGAGCCATGGAATGATGTCAAGTGGACTAACATATATGTAATTAAAGTCCTCAAAGGACTGGTTGTGTGGGAGTGGTGACAGGGAAAAATATTTGAAGAAATAATCACTAAAAATATTTGAAACTTGAAGAAAACTTTAAACACACAGATCCGAAAAGTTCAATGAATCCCAGGCAAAGGAAACATAAAAGAAACCAAGGCACATCATAACCCATTTGCACAGAATCAGTGATAGAGAATCACAAAAGCAGCCAGGGAAAAAAGACACATTATGTACATAGAAACAAAGATAAAAAGACAGCAATTTCTCCTCAGAAACAATGCAAGCAGGAAGACAATGGAGCAAAATCTGTAAAGTATTATTAACCTAAAACTCGAGGTTAATAACTTTCAGATATGTATCGTCTGACATCTGTCAAAAACAAAGATGAAATAAAGACTTTTTCAAACATTCGAACACTGATAGATTTCATCACCAACAGATTCTCACAATGAGAAATGTTAAAGGAAGTCCTCAGGAAAAAGTGAAATGACACCAGATGGAAATGTGGATCTACACAAAGGAATGATGAACACAACAAATGATTAATAATGGTGAAATATGTAATATTTCTTTCATATTATTTAAGAATGTTTGGGGTGCCTGGCTGGCTAGTTGGTAGAGCATGCAATTCTTGATCTTTGGGTTGTATGTTCAAGCCCCATGTTGGGGCTTAAAAATATCATCTTTGAAAAACATCTTTAAAAGATCATTGGCTTTGTAAACAAAAATAACAACAGTATGTTGTATCACAGACCTAACAAAACATGGAAGAAAAAAATTTTTGTTACCTTGTCAGAAACATGCAAACTGTAAGAAAATGAAGTGACATTTTTGAAGTACTAAAAGAAAAATGTTGTCAACACAGAATTCTATACCTAGCAAAAGTCTTTTAAAAAAGAAGGTGAGGGACGCCTGGGTGGTTCAGTCAGTTAAGTTTCCAACTCTTGATTTCAGTTTAGTTCATGATCTAATAGTTGGTGAGATTGAGCCCCTCACTGGGCTCTGCACTGACAGCTTGGAATCTGCTTGGGATTCTTTGTCTCCCTCTCTCTCTGCCCCTCTCCCGCTTATGTACATGTGCTCTCTCTCTCTCCCTCTCTCAAAACAAACATTTAGAAATATTTAAAAATAAATAAATAAAAATAAAAATGAAGGTGAAAAAAAGGAATCAAATGCCAAAACAATTCACTGCTAGCAGACCCACAACACAAGGAAGAAAGTTCTTTGGGCAGAGGAGGACACCTGCACACTCATGCGTACATGCACTTAAAAATCTGAGAGATCTGGATTTTAATCCTGGCTCTGTCACTTATTTGCTTGGGTTAGTTACTATCCTCTCTGAGGCTTAGCTTCCTCATATGTATAATGTGGGCAGAAATGCCTACCCTCGTCTCTTATATTATGAATTCTACGAGAGCAGTAAAAAGTTAACATTCTGGGTGAAAGGCACACATCGGAAGACTTTGTACTATTCTTGCAACTTTCCTAAAGGCCTAAAATTATGTCAAAATAAAAAGTTAAAGAAAAAAATATGGTGATTTTTTAAAAATTATGCACATACACACACACATCCATGACTCTCAGATTCCTGGCACATTCAGGAAATGGCTTGTTCTGATTTATTAAGCATTCTGATCCACATGATGCTTTCCGAAGAAACCAGAATGTAAGTGTATTTGGCATCAACTTAGTCTTCTACAGAACCAGAACCTAGCTGGGAAGCTGCTGTGAACCCTTCTAACCATGGGCCAGGAGGCTGAGCAATCCTGGACAAATCAGCTCAGTGGGCAGAGCCCATGTGTAACCGCCACATGTGCACGTGCACCAAGATGCATGCAAATACATACACAGAGACACACACACACATGGTCCATCCAGCAGGTGCCATGGTCAATCCTACAGTGTGTGTGGGAACTCTCCAATCCCCCTGGTGACTTTGCTGTGAAACTAAGAACCTTGTCAAGACAGCATCTGAAGGACCTCTTGACAACCACCTGAGACCTGACCACACAGCTTGTGTGGACTGCAGAGCTGGTCCCGACCACAACTAGTGCACCTGCTGTCAGGACCTTCTCTGCCTCCCTGATGCATCTCAAACACTCCTATCAGCTTCAAAAAGGTGCAGGGTCTCCCCTCCAGGTCCCAACGGCAGCACCAGTACCTGCTAGCTTTGAGTGCCAGCTACAGCCCCCACACAGCACACACAGTTACCCTCTGGCATGGCTTCCCTGGAGAGCCAGGGTGGGGCAGGCAGAACAGCCTGAAACTCAGCCTAACTCCATTCAGACCCTACACAGGCCAGTCATGTCCACATGCCCGAGCAGCAGCACAGGTGCTATGAAAAATGAATTCATAGTAAGGATATGTATGTTTGTTTGAGAGAAGGAGAGAGCACATGCTAAATTCCCACCAGCAGCTGATTTTTTGACAAGACTGGTGTTAATGCAATTTGGTAGTTTATTTAACTGATAGGAACTCTTGGCCCATCCACAGCATGGAGTTTGGCAAAGTAGTATACATGCTCATGTTTATCCTTTCTTCCTGAAGCATATTGCTGGTGTTGGTGGTAAAAGCCTCACTAACAGGGAGAGAAGGGTGGGGTAGTGAGAACGGGCAGGCAGTGCTGAGAGGCATGGCGTGTGTTTCACAGGTTGTCAGCTGAGGACTAACCAAAGTGATCCTGTGACAAAGGACCCCCAGCACCCATCCATGACGGCACTGCTATGGTCTGGCCAAGAGAGCAACCTCGCTTAGGCAGATGGAAGGTGGCAGTTCAGAGTGCAGGCTAATGTAGGCAGGGAACCTTCCTGGATCTCCAGACCCCTTGAGAAGCCCCTGGGCTGGACATCCACAGGTGTGGTCTCTGAGGTCTCCATGAGCATAGGGAACTGTTCTTGGCACTCCCATTGGCGGTGGCTTCTTCTCCTCTCCTGTGTATACTCTCACACAGCCTGCCCACTGCTGCTCGCCTTGTTGCTTTGACAAGGGGGCAACCGGGCACAATCCCAGCCCCTGCACCTCTAGAGCCAGCTGTAGACGGAAGACTGGACATGCAGACTCCCCCTTCCGTCAAAAGAAAGAAGCCTCCTCCTACTCTCAGGAGGTGACTCAAGGTCACCTGCTCACAATTCACTTGGGGAGCGGGGATGGCCTTCCTGGTGAAGTTGAGAGATGGGGATCATTGTTATGGAGGTAGAGAAGGCTTCTAAATCTCCAGGACCCTAGGCCTGGGAGTGGGCACAGGACCACCCAGCAGGGAGAGAGGTGCACTGTGTCTCCAGCCCTTGTGAATCAGGGACAACTGCTGGCCAGGCACTGGGGTGGCCAGAGGGCCAGGCTAGAGGGAGGGAACAGCGGGACCTGAGTCAATACTGAGGTCTGCCCTCTGGACTTGAACTCCTGGGGACCAGGACAAGGAGATGGTAGCCAGGCTCACCCAGTCCCCATCCCACAAGCTCTGGTTCCCTAAGAAGCCCTCTCAAAAGCTGCACCAGAAGTGGCATGAGTCATCAAGGATTCTAGATTTAATCTTGCTCAAGTCCCTCACTGAGCTGAGGAGACGTGAGGTCAGAGAAGGGGACTACCTGCCCAGAATCATACAGCACCAGGGTCATGGTCAGACAGGATCTCTCCTGGTTCACAGTCAGATCTCCACTTCAGAGGTTTCTCTGAGCCCATAAGGCTTTCCAAAGTGTGCTCAGGACAAGGAGATCCAGCCTCCTAAAGTCCCAGTAGAAACACGCAACACAGGAAGTGCCAAGGAGCAGCACAGAGTAAACTGCACTAAGGCACAAAAGCCTGGGTTCTAGAAGGAATACAGATCTGAGTGGCCGCAAAATACAAAATACCAAGTCATGGCAAAAAAGCAGGTAGATAAAAGTCTGATCCAGTCCTGACATGTGACATGATGCAGCATGTGACAGGAAAACTGGGGGCCCAGGGAGCAAGAGGGCTTGTTCAAGGCCACATGAAGAAAGAGCAAGAGCAGAGCAGGAAACAGGACCCCACTCCCAGGGGCCTCCCTCATAACTGCTTTGGGTGGCCTCAGCCAGCTGCTTAACCTGGGGCAGGTCCTGGCCCCTTCCTAGATGCTCTAACTCCTTGTCTGCAAAACAAAGGCATCGCTAAGGTGTCTCCTCCCTGGAAAAATCTTCACCCCATCTGTATTAGTTATTGGTTGTTGTGTAATAAACACCACAACCTTAGCGGCGGCTTAAAGTAACACACACTGATTATCTCACAGTTTCTGTGGGCAGGAGTCTGGGCATGGTTTAGCTGGGTCCTCTGCTCAGGGACTCACAAGGTTGTAATCATGGTATCAGCAAGGCTACACTTCCTTCTGGGGCTTGGCATCCTCTTCCAAGCTCCTGTGATTGTTGACAGAATTCAGTTCCTTGTGGCTTGTTCCAGTTTGGTGGGGCTGCCAGCCAGAGGCCACTTTTATTTCCTAGAGGCCACCCATAGTTCTCTGCCACATGACCCCTCACAGGGTCTCTCACACATGGCGGCTCATGTCTTCAAGGCCAGCAAGAGGGGTCTTCTGCAGAAATAACCATGGGAGGGACACCCACCACCTCTGCCATACCATACTGGCCAGAGGCAAGCCTCAGTTTCCATGTGCATTCAAGGGGAGTGCTGTGCAAGGGCATGACTCATTCGGCATCACCTGAGGTCGCATCTGCCACACTCACATTTACACATTCCTAAGAGACACCACCTCTACTCTTCACTCAGTCTCTGCTTCCTCTCCTATAGTAGTGAGGTGGCTTGGTCGCCTGCAGCAGAATCTCATGGGTCTCTCTGCCTCAAGGCAGAAGCTAAAAGCTGGCCTGGGACAGAGGCTGGGGGGGATGGGGGAAAAGGCCGGGCCCCTGTTGTGTCGACTACATCGTGCATTTGCACACTGCTCTGCACAGTTCTTGCACATCACATCCAGCCCTCCCCAAGCTGAGGTGGATGGACGAGCTCTCCAGACCAGAACGCTGGCTAAGTGGCCCTTCTGCTGCATGATGGAGGCAGGAGAGAGCTGGGCTCTGCCCTCTTCTGACGTAAATGCGAGAGAACCAAGGTGGGAGGTTAGCTGGGCACTTTTTCAGGACTGTATTATCTTCCGATCTGGGCAGCAGCCGCAGTGCTTTGGCTGGATGTGGGGGAAGGGAGGGAAGACTTAACTGGAATCAGAGAACTGCTGGATCCTGGCGCTACAGGTATTCAATCATAAAAATTGACTAATTTGGGAGGAGCCTTTTTTCTCCCTAAAAAGAAACCTTCTCAGAGGTGCTCTCTACTCAGAGAAGAGCAGGACTAAACAAAGATCTCCTGGTCCCAAGACTTGACCCTACTCACAGCCGCCTGAGCTGGGAACTGCAGGGTCCCAGTGGGGCAGAGCCAACCTGACTCTGGGAGGGAGGAACAAAACTGCGTCTGCTCCTTGAAGCCCAGCACTGGAGCACTGGTGCTGCTGAACATCCTCTCTCATCCCCCAGGACAAGGTAAGAGCCCTTCTCTCCACTCCGGCTCTACCTGGCTGGCGGTCCTCAACCCTCCTCACAGCAGCAGCCACAGCCCTGGTTCCTCACCTTGTCCTCGACCCGAACACAGAATGGGTCCCCTCACTCCTGTACCCAGCACACACCAGTGCCTCCACGGGAACCTCCAGCCCTTCGTTCTATTTGGACAGAACCTGGGATGCACGGCACTGCCGCCCAGAGCTGCAAACCACCCTGGTTTTCCCAAGGCACCAGTGCTGGCCCACAAGCCCTGTGACTGGCACACCTAGGTCCATCTGTGTCTGGTGAGAGCACGTCCCTTCCCCGTCTCAGCGCTTCCATGGCTCTCCCTTCCCCATTCTGTTCTCCTAGACCTCTCCCTTCACTGGATGGGGAAACAAGAAACACTTGTTCTAAATGCTTCACTTAATCTCTTCTGCACAGTGTTTACTCTCTGCTCATCAACAGGGTCAGAACAGAACGTTTTCTCCACGTCTTTCCGAAGTAGCACACAATCCTCAGTGGGACCTGTCTCTCGTGTGGAGGCCACCATCACAGCTCTTCAGTCCTGAACCAGGGATGGGTCTCTTGGTCCTGCCTCTGCCCCAGGGGTAGGGGCAATGGAGGAACCAGAAGGGGTTCAAATGGTCAAAGCTGCATTGAGCTGCTTGTGGCCAGCTTCGGGGTCTGTTTTTCTCCAGGCCAGCAACTCCAGGCAAGGGTGACACCTCTGCTGAGCACCAAGCAAGGGGATGGGTCTCCTTACCCACTGTGACCTCAGACGATTAATCTGGCACTGCTCAGAGGGGCCATAGGCAGTGACTAAAATGTGCTTGATTACTGACAATTAGGATATTCTTTACTCACTAGCCACACTGACAAAGGAATACCCAGCTGGGTGCTTAGTAACGTGCATGGGCACTGCCTGAGCAGAAGACAGGAGGGACAGGGAGCAGGGGTCACCAGGGCTTTGCAGGGTGAGGTTTCAGTCCTTGAGAACAGACCATGAGCTGACCCACGGGCGGGGGACTGCATCAACTGACCTGAACAGGCTGCCCTCTCTGGTCTAGGGCTGGGTTCAGGATGGCAGTCCCCTGCCTCTACTCTGGCTCCCTGGCTCTTGCCATTCACTTTTTGTGCAGCCACTTGAGGTTGGGTTTCTGTCTCCAAGTCAGGGAGAGGGGCTCTCCCTTATATAATGCTGCCCTCCCTCAAGTTTTCACAGGCCCCTAAGCTTATTAGGGAGCTAGAATTCATCAGAGAAGAGCAAGGGAATCCATGGGAGAAAGCAAAGACAGTGGATCAAGCATCTGTTGGAAGAGGAACCCAGAAAGGGAAGGAGTGATAAGAGGCTGCACAAAGGACCAGGGGAGCTCACACACCCAATGACCAGAGAGGCAGGCAAGTTCACATACCCAAAGACCAGGAGGCTAGGGGTACAGTTATCTAATAACCAACCTGAGCAGGTGGCAGAGGGGAAGAGTCTGGAAGGGCAGCCAGCAGCCCTGGAGCACCCCTTTGGCGGACAGAAGCAGTCAGGGGACCCAGGGCATTGTGGAGGCAGGAAGGACAGAGGAGTTCAAGGAGGCCAGTTTGGGTACATCTGAGTACAGCATGGCCTTGTAAAGAAGGACAGGAGCCCCTCCCCTACAACCTTTCATTGCCCCAAAGTTTTCACCACATAGAGAAAGAACCAATAAAATCTATGTACCCAGAGGTCTAAATCTCAGAGCTGGAAGCTCAGGCTCACAAACCCTCCTCTGTGTTCCATTCTCTGACTGTTCCCTGCATGGCCTGGCTCAGGCTGCCTGCATCTCTTGCCTCCAATCAGGCCATATTCATCTTTGTCTTCTAATCCATGAGCATGTCCCTCCTTGGTCAAAACCACCCGGGGGTCCCCACTGCCTGCAGGGAAGACACAGACCCTGTGTGTAGAAGCAAGATTCTCTGAGGCCTGAACCTGCCCACTTCTCCAGGTTCAATGATTTTTTCTAACTATGCTCACGACCTCACCTCCCACACCTACGCCAGAGTCCAGTCACCTTGAACTACACCCAATTCCCCCAGAAACTCCAAGCCTCTCCCAGCCCCCAACCTTGGCATAGTTGGGCCCTCCGCTCAAGATGCCTCCCTTGTGTGCCTATGAATTCCCTCTCACTATGCAAAACCTCCTCTGGGAAGCCTTCCCTGACTCCCCCAGCAGACCACACCCACAGCCTTGCTTGTGTGCTTTAACAGTCACATTAACACTGGCTAAGATTTATCACCTGCCTACCTCACCAAGCACTGTTCTAATCACAACATGGCAAAGCCTCAGCCCCTGTGGTCTACCCAGGCTGCACTCTTTGTCCTTGGGGAAGTTACAGAGCCGTGAAGATGAGGTGCTCTTCCTGGGAGCAGCTGTGGGGGCCCAGCAGAGCAAGGCTAGGTGAATCTGTCCCAATTCTGCTGGGACGGGCAGTGGAAAAATGCCAACCAGGGAGTCAGAGGCCTGGGAGCTCCTCCCAGTTAGCAGTAACCGTTCTGGGTCCTGCAATCTGTGCTAAAGCCTTTCCTTCTCCGAGACGCACTTTCTTCGTTTATAAAATGGGTACACAGCTCCACTCATCAGATCACAAGGATGTAGGCTATGCAGCTCACTACACAAGAGGACCAATGGGTGATTCTCAAAACCTCCACCCTACTTCTCTCTCATTCATCTATAAAAGGGGGGATTGCTGTCATTGTTTCATTAACAAAATTACCTGTCACTTGAGCATTCACCGTGTGCCATGTACTGATGTATTAGATCTTCATGCAACCTCAACAAGGTAAGGATTGCCCTGCTGTCTGATGAGAAAAATGAGCACAGGGTGGTCCTGTTATATCCCAGCTCCACCCAGAGAGTGAGAAGTGGGGCTGGGGCAGAAGTGCAGGGCTTAGGAGCACCAGTAAGTGGTGGTGCTGGAGCAGGAGCTGGGGCTGGTCTGGTGATGCCAGCCCTTTCCCAGCCCTCTCTGCTTACCACACACCCACCTGGCTGCAGAAAGAAGTATCCTGGAGTAGGGGTACCTGGGAGCTGTCACCTGTTCTGCTGTCCTCACCAAAGGTTCTCGGTATGGAATAACTGCCCGCCAGCAGGGAGGGCAGGATAGCCCCATCCCGATTGCCTGGCAACCTGAGTCAAACACACCGTCAGAAGAGAGGAGCCACAGCGCCCTGGGGGCACACCAGGGAAGAGGGCCAAGAATGCCTCCCAGAAAAAGAGGTAGCAGACTGGGGAGGACTCTGCACTGGGGCTGTCCAGGGGAGTTTGGGGGGGATATAATTAGCAGAGGCCCTGATTACATGCCTTCATCTCTGCAGTTCCTCTGACCTCTCTAGCCAGCAGTGCAATCTCCAGGCTGAGAGTGTTACTGGCTTGGCATCATACCCTGAGCTAGCTGTGAATTACAGGACCAGAGTTAGAGCTCCATCAGCCTGAGTGGTCATCCATCCAGCAGCTTCCGAGGATATATTGAGAAAGCCAGAGAACACTGTGGGCTTATCCAACCACAGAGGCTGCTGGTAGTTGACCCCAAACAGAATCAGGGTCTCCAGGCCCTGATATCTCCAGGCCTGAAGGGAGGATGAGGCCAGGAGAAGGGTTACCCCAGAGCAGGTGGGAACCAGCCACTTAGTTTGATTGGTTCTTCCCTTCCTAGGATTTAGTTCTCAGCTAGAACCCAGATGACATCTTGTCCATGGTGTGCAGGACTGACTTGGGAAGGCTTTAACTGCCCCACATCCTCTCCAACCAACTCCCTTCAAACCACCCCAAATAAGCAGTTCATTCTATGTAAGAATGCAGTGTCTGATATGCAATCCAGCTCAATCACATTGGAGAGACTGCTTGCTTCTTAGAGCTATCCCCCTGCCCTCCTCTCTGCTCAGGGCCCCAGTGCCCTCTCACCAGCCTAAGGGAATCAAAGACCTCCTCCCAGCCACCCCCATGTTGTGATCCATTCCTCAGCAAACAGCTTGGCACATGATTCCCGAGGAGACATTTATGGCAGACCTCTTGTCTATAAGGCCTCAGTGTTCTGTCCTCTTTTCCCCACAACAGGGCCTGAGCCTGCCTTTGAGGCATGAGGTCTAACAGATCACTATGTGCTTCTCATAGTGACCTGGGTTCATGGACAATGGGTTCAAAGATTGGGTTCACACTAGCAGTAAGTCTGTGGCCATGACCGGCTCTCCCTGAACCCCTGTCTCCTGACATGCAAAACAGGGAGAATTTCACATCTATCACAGGATGCCGGAAAGAAAAGTGCCCTGTGTGGAGCCTAGGGCATAGAGTGTATTCTTAAATGCCATCTGAGGTTAACTGGAGGAAGAACACGGAAACCCAGGAAGGTTAGCTCCATTTCCCATCATCCTCTCCAAACCCTTAGAATAAAGAATCCTTCCTAGGTGTAGATGTGACTGAGCCATTCCCCAGCTGAGGATCCTCCACCAGCTCCCCACTTCCCTCAGAATAAAGCCACAGCTCATGGCCAGCCTCTGTGACCTGCCCTCACACCTCATCTCCAGCCACAGGGGAAGCTGGGTGAGCTGGTTAACCTAATGCTGGAAGTCCCTTTCTCTGGGGGAAATCCCACTAAGGCATCATGCCCTTTCCCCAACTGTCCATCCAGCTCTTGGAAGAAAGCTGTGATTTCTATCACAGAACGCACACAACTGACGTCTTCCTTCTTCCCTGGCCCACTACCCACAGCAACTATGGGGCATCAGGTGGCCAGTGTTCTAATGCATTTCCTGGAAGTAACCTTCGCTTTTAAGGCTTTTTTCTGCCCTCAGGAGCAGGATATCATCTGTTTTTTCCTGGACCCTGCCCTGTCCCTTGGGTAGGTCCCCACCTGGGAACAGGTGGTGCCTGGCCCAGGACACGTGATTGAGTCACCTGGGCTCCCACTGGTCTTGTTACCAAGAGACCAGAATAAATCTGTTTTTCTACTAAAAATAAATCACTTCACCAAAATGACAAAGTACTCATAGCAGTGAACGTTTACTTTTAAAACAAGATCCCACTTAGTTTAGGTCAAAAGTTATGAAAATAAAAAGGAAAGCTGGAAATTTCAAGCCCTAAGATACAATAAAGAACCCCTAGGAGTTTGTAGGTGTTATGAATCTTTCTCCTTTCCTTCTGAGTCCCAAGCAGCAGAGACTGGCCTGTGCCTCAGTGCCCTCAGGCCTTGCCTGGGGCCCCATTGCCTGGGGCCCCATTTCCTGGGGCCTGTCTTTTTGGCTCTAACAAAGCTGCCCATCTCAACGTGAGTCTGATACTTCTCCCTGGCAACCTCCCCCATCTTCTCTTCTCTGTGCTGAGAAATGGAAAAGGATGATAGTGGACAGTTGAGAAATGCCCAGCACAGTTTTTCTAGCAGTTCACCTCTGATGTCTATGGATTTTGCTTTTTACCCTAATCTTTTCTCACCTTGATCAATGGTTCTGCCCAATAATTTCTTTAAGTCATTACATTAAGATCAGGCAGTACTGCACATTCAATGGTTCATTCATTCAGCAACAGCGGAAGACACAGAGTGCAAAGGACAGAGAGACTTCACAGCCTGGATGGGACACAGATGGTACCACCCTCAGATGTGCCCCCAAGGAGTTTGCAAGGTCAAGGTAACACCTACCAAGTTAAATATTCATTGGCTGAGTTTATGGATGTTATAAGTAAAAAAGGACAATGAGATTATTTTGTTGTATTTTAGTGGGATTCATTATAATTTGGGGGCTGCAAATGATAATAGGATCACAAAAAAGATGGTACTATTACATCTGCATAGCCAGAACATAATCTAACGGTCTCATTTCTCTCTTCTGGTTAGTTCTCTTGTCTCTGACCCTTAGCATGGAGGGTGCCACGTTTGTCTTCTACCAAGTACAGGTTAATTCTCATCATGGCGTCTCATCTGATTTTCTCATCTCATGCACACCTTTTTAAACAAATAAAGCCAACATTCTGGGCCCACATCCAAGGTACCCCGCTATCATTCCAGACACTGAGGAAAGGAAGGAAAAAAGTGGGAGGACCAAAAACGAGACCCAGAAACTGAGGAACAGAGCAACTGGATTTATGCCCAATCTCACAGTGAGCTCTGGCAGCATCCCATTTGGGCATATCCCTTCCTTCCCACCTCTGGTGGCCTTACTGCTTTCTCATATTTCTTTAGAGAAGGTGGTGGGGATGAGAGTCCCTTGAGAATTTCACCTTCTGTGAGATGTACTATGGGTTGGGCACAACCAAGGCTAAAGGCTTCAACCCAATGTGAAAGATTTTTAAGTGTTTCTGGTAAAAATCTCCTAGCTTGAGAAAGCAGCAGGTGTCAGGATGAAGAATCTTGCTTCAAACTGCCTTGACTCCCCTCACTTTTAATCTACTGATGGACCATCAGTAAATATCAAACAGTGAGGATAATCTCATCATTTTTAAATCCAGATATTTAATGAGCAAAAGTCTCCTGCAGATGGGGAGAAGGGGAAAGGAACTAAGATCTAGTCCTCTCAGTTGCTTAAATTCACGTTTGAGGGGCTTAAAATTCAGTTAGGGGTTTTGTTTCTTAAAAAGCTAATAAACATTTAAAAATCCAGAATAACTGAGACAACAGACAGGTCATGGGGCAACATGTGATAGTTTTTTTAAAAATGCTCAGAAAGAAACCAAAGCTACTCCATGGTGAGCGCCCAGGTGGGCTGGGCACAGCAGAGGGAGGGGATCTGGGAGGTGTTGGAAAGGAGACATCGGGATGGGCTTCACATACAATCCCCAGGCCAACAAAGGGCGCCCTATGTGGTTATGGGTGGTGTGTGGTGGGAGGGCAGGGGTCAGGCTGAGCCAGGCCTTGGGAGGGGCAGGGGGAGCCCTCCAGGCAGTGGAGGGGCACTGAAGACTCCTTAACCCAGAGGAATGGGATGACAGTCGGGGATAGCCCCTCCTCAGCACTGGCAAGCCAGACACTCTCATCCTCTTGCCCCCCACCCCCACACACTTCTTCTCCACAGCAGGGAGAACAGACAAAGCTCCCTCGAGAGGGTGGGCCCCTCGCAAGTCCTACTCCCTGTACTCAGCCCACCAAAGGAGCACCAGCCAGTTGCCTATAGAAGCATCTCCTCCTCTGAAGCCTTAGAAGCCATCTCTGACACCTGCCGACAAAGGTGGGTGGGACGCCGTGCTGTGTGCTTCCATAGCAGCTGTTCTCTTGTCTTCGCTTGCACAGACCTTTACTGTAATTATATCCACAAATGTCTGAAGTCCCCAGTGGACCATAAGTTCCGGGAGGCAGGGATACACTCAAAGGCCTGACTAAATAAATAAATGGATGATGGAAGGAGGAAAGGAGAGAGTGATGGGTGGGGGTGGGGACAGGGATGAGTGAACAAATGACTAAATGGCCAAAGCTGTGTGCACAGTCACTGTGTTGTATACTCTGAGAATGCCATTCCCATCATGCTCACTGTGATGGCACCTCCAGAGCACAACTGCCAGGGAAAGGACAAGGAGAAGGCAGGTCAGAGAGAGAAGCTGTCCTGCTGGCCTCAGCCTGGGAATACAGACCCAACTTGTGGTGTCCCTCAATCTTCCTGCTTTGGCATGAGGAGTCAAAGGGAAGGGAGATCAGAAGAGGCCAGAACACCCAACAGGCATATCCCACATCCCTAGTCCCCACCACACACCCAGATGCACTGAAGGAAGCCTAAACCCCCACAGAATGCCGTCTGAACTTAGGAGGAAGGCATGTGTCCCCCAGGCCCCCTCTCTTTCCTAAGACACCTGCTCATGCCTCTCTTCTCTGGATGTCACCAAGAGTCGCAGTTGAGATTAGTGTGCCTCGCCCTCCACACCATCCCCTGCCACTGCCATCAGCACAGGGGCATGTGCCTCGCCCTCCACACCATCCCCTGCCACTGCTATCAGCACAAGGGCATGGCCAAAAGGCCCAGAGAGAGCCATCTGAACACCAGCAGCATTGCACAGCCTTCCTACTGCAAAGAATCTACTCATTCTAGATCCACAGCACCCTTTCCACAACCCCACGCCCTGCCAGATTGACACAGACAGCAAGCCTGTAGTCCATGGTCCAGGGGACAGCGTCATTCTGCTGCCAGGAAGTGGGCTCTCTCCTGGGCTGAGGTGTTCTCTCTAGAGTGGTTCCTTAAGGTCTTCCCACTCAAACCAGGTCCTGGTATCTTTGAAGGCTTGATGCCCTCTTGGGATTATCTATTTCAGGGTGTTCTTCTCATCACTGGGCTCCAGGTTGGGTACTCCTTTTTGGAATCTAGCTGTCCTCATCTACTGGTCTAGGGAGATGCCACCACTATACCAGGCACAGGAAACAAGGGAAGGCCACATCCCTCCAGCCCTTTCCCCTGGCCTCTATCCAAGGGAGTCAGCTCATATAGGAAGACCCATGCATGCTCCTCTAGAAGGCTCTGTCAAGCTCAGCTGGCCCAAGTGTCCCAGGTATAGAAGGTGAGGGCCTCCGAGGTCACATAGAGAGGGAGAGCCAGGGTGGCAGGAGGGCCAGACCTCAGGGGCTCCTTGCACTGCAGAGACTGCAGTGGCACAAAGGATCAACACACACAAAACTGTGTGCAGGCCAGACAGAAGCAACGGCTATGAAGGCAATCCCCCCCCATCCCATCAGGCTCAGGGATGCATATGATCCCCACCTAACTTGGGGGGTCCCAAAAGCCATGCAGAATACAAGGTACACAACCCACTAATGATTTACTCAGGGCTTCTCAGGGCCCTAGGGATCCCAGCCAGAAGGAACCAGAGTAGCCAATAGCCAAACTCACTGATGGCAGTCTTTTGTCTCTAATGACTGTGTTCCCAGGGCCCACAAACCCTGCCCCCAACCAAACAGCCCAGCATTCCTCCCAGGTCACCTAACCCAGCCACAAGTCTGGTCAGAGAATGGCAATCCTCACCTCAACTCTGGAAGGCTCCCCAATTCTTTGTTTCCCCAATTCAAGGTCATCTTGATTCCCAACATTTAATGATTGGGAACAGAAGATGTGGTTTCTAGCCCCAGAAGTGCTAGCAACACACCGATGGGGGCTCTCTCTCTCTCCAAGCCCTCCCCACCCCTGGGCTCAGAGTTCTAATCTACACATGCAAGGTGGGGGCTCTATCTCTAAGGCCCTAAACTCTCATTTCTGTGATTTAGGAACAAAGGGGGTTTGCAAGGCTCCTCAGGGACCTCAACCCATAAGAGATTCTGAGTGAGTCCAGAGTTTTCACTCAAACTCACAAGAGACAGTCTCATCAAAGCCCTGGTCCTTTACTGAAGCAAGTTCAGACTTGGGATAAACAAATGTTTCTTGAGAACCTACCAGGGTCCAGGACCTTTGAGAGGCACAGGGGAAACACGGAGGAGGAAGAGAAGTGCCCTCAAGCAACCATTTCAGAGAGGCAGAAACTGAGGCTCAGAGAGGCCTCAAACTCTGCTCAAGGCAAACCACGTAGGAATTCAACTCCCAGGATGCCTGATCCCTTCAGAGTTCTCTCCCAGGGCTCCAGGCTGGGTAAGATAAGCACTGGGATGTGAAGACCCCTGAAATCCCTGCAAGCATGGGAAAAGTGAGCTCTGAAACTGGACTCTATTAAAATCAGAAACTCAGAGTCCAGGACACAGGACTGGCTGGCTCAGTTGATCTTGTTCTGAAATGCCCTGCTTGGCCCCAGGATGCACCCCCGTGTTAGGGTCTGACCATGTCTGACATCCTTCTCTCAACCATCCATCCCAGGTAATCAGCAGCAACACAGGAGACTGCCATGCGACCTTCACAACCCACATGTACACACACCACAGTAGCACTGTTTCCTGAGCCCACAAGGTCCTCCTAAGGTTGCCTGTGTCTCAGCTCCTTGTACAGACAGGCAGCAAACCAGGTGAACTGGACTGGTCTGCAAAACAAGAGCTGGGGGTGCTGTCCCCAGCAACCACGTTCTTCCTGAGGTGAGCTGGGCAAGGCCCAGCCTGCGCCTCTGCAGCCCCAGGGAAGAGGCCTCTGGAGAGGTGCACTGAGAACCACTCCTTCCTACAGGTGTCAGAGGGGTCCACACTCTTCACTCTGGTCGTCCCACCCTGGGGCCAACCCGGGTTTCAGAGATGCTCTCCCTGGGGAGGCTGCTGGGCGGCAGGGAAGCCGTTTGTCTCCTTCCCCCAACCCGCCCCCCCCCCGCCCCTGGCCGGCTGCCACGGTGACCTCCCCTCCCCCAAGACTGGCGGTGAGCTGGGAGGTGGGGGTGGGAAGCCTCCTCCGCCGACAACGCTCTCAGGAGGGGTGCTGGGAAGCCAGGCAGGGCGTGTCGCCTGGTCCTTTCTCTGCCCAGCGCCAGGCTTCGCCGCCTCTTGGTGCGCAGCGCCCTGTACCATCCCCCAAATCGGCGTCGCACCAGGGAACCCTAGCTGTCCTCGCCCAGACCCTGAGCCCGAGAGACACTAACGCACGCTGGCACAGGGCAGCGTCTAGAACCTTCCGTGCTCAGTCGGACGCAGGCCAGGGGAGGTAGGCGCCCGGTTCCCCTACAGCCTGCGCCCGCTCCTTCCACAGGAGACAGGTGTTGGCCTTCCCCCGCGGCCCTCGGCTCCAGGGCCCGGACGTGCCCGTCATTAAACATGGGTCCTGCAGGGTCCGCAGGAAGCCCTCGGACCAGACGCCGGCCCCGCCTCGTTCTCCGAAGAGGGGCGCCAATCCTCCCCCGGCCCCCGCGGGCACCCCTCCACCTGCGCGGTCGCCCGCAGCCGGTGCCGCAGTGCGAGCGAGCCGGCGAGCCCGGCGCTTTCACGCCCCGGCCGGCGCCGCCGAGCGAGCCGCCGCCCTCCGGCCCCCCGCCGCGCCGCACCGGCCCCGCAGCTCTCGCCCCGCACCCCACCTCCCACCCTCACTCCCACCTGGGGCCCAGCGCCCCCTCCATCCCTACCCCGGGCCCCTCCCCTGCCTGGCGCCGCCCGAGCCAGCCTCGACCCCCACATCCCCATCCCTCCCCTCCGCCCGGGCTTGGAGGGGCCTTTCCGAGCCGGCGCCGGGGCCCTAACGGGGCGGATGATTTGGCGGCAGGGGTCGCCTCGGCGCGGCGCCAAGCCAAGAGAATAAGCGGGGTACTTACCGCTCTGCTCCCCCAGGAACACCAACTTGAATTTTCTCAGTGGGTTCCCAAAATCTCCCCCTGCGGACATGGTGCTGGCAGCCGGGCCGTGCAGGAGGAGGAGGAGAAGCGAAGGAGCAGGGAGGGAGGAGGAGGGCGAGGGGAGGCGGCCGGCGGTGCGGGAGCCGGAGGGGGAAGGGCTGGCTGCGCGCGTCCCTGACTCCCCAGCTGCGTCCCGGCCCCGGCCTGCGGCTGCGTGTCCGGCGGCGGCGGCGGCGGAGGAGGAGGAGGAGGAGGCTGGGGCTGGGCTGCTGCGGGCGGCGCTCGCTGCGGTGCGAGGGGCGCGCTCTGGACGCCCGAGGCGCGGCGCGGACAGAGAGGCGCGGGCGGAGCGGGGCGCAGGGACGGCGCGCGGGGCGGAGGAGCGCTCTCTCGAGCCGCGCGCCGCGGCCCCCTCCCGTCTCCCTCCTCGGTCGGCGCCTGCGCTCTGCGCGCTCCCCAGCCTCTGATGTCATGCGGGGCCCGCGGCGCTGCGGGGCTGGGGGCGTCCGCCCGCCCACCGCGAGCCCACGCTCGGCGGGAGAGAACCGCCTGGCCCGGCCTCCGGGGGACCCCCGGATCGGGCCGTCTCTCCTTGCCCCACTACGTCTGTCTTCCCCACTCTTAACTCTGCCCCTCCTTTGAATCCAGAAAAATGACAGGAGAAACTGAGAAATTGTCAGGGGACGTTTGTTTCTGGTCTTTCAAAACCTAGATGCCAGTCCCTTCTTCCACCTCCCGCGACACCGCAGATGCACGGCCTTATGAGAAGACAGAAAGGAAAGGAGGTTGGGGCAGAGCCAGGTTGTGTGGTGGACCATGTGCGGGTAGGCTGGCTCTACTGTCACCCCGTGGGGCCTCTAGCCTGCCCTCCCCTCTCTAGGTCCTCTGGGTGCCTCTGTGGGGTCATAGGTGTCACCTCAGACCTGGCCAGCAAGAGAAGAGGACCAGTCCAAGGTGTGCCTTTCTGAAGCCAACCTCTCCTACAGAGAATTTTACCCTAAGTCTGTTGTCCCCTGGGTGAGAAGGAGCAATGACGTCCGGAATATCAGTGTGGCCAACTCTAGACAGTGCTTCTGGAGTTCTTGACCCTGGGGCCACCAGGCTGACAAGACTACTGCTTGCCCTGGCAATTAGTTGTATCTGGACAATGCGCTCCCAGAGGCCGGGAGGGTGGCCTTCCATTACCCCCTGTATGTCACTGGCCCACTGAGGCACAAAGGACAGGTTGTGAGTGGGTGAGAACAAGGGATCCCAAGTGTTAGAAGCATTCTCAGGACAGCCATATGGTAAGGCATTCTGGTTAATGCAGGTTTCACAAAGCTGCCTACTACTCTCCTACCACCTCCTTCCTTACAGCGGTTCAAAGAACATTAATTTGGGAACAGGCTGTGTGTGTGTGTGTGTGTGTGTGTGTGTGTGTGTGTGTGCGCACGCGCAGAGAGAAAGAAAGAATGAGAAACAATCTTAATCCCCAGGTATTACCAAGGAACATTTGCTACCCACTTTCTGACTTACAGGGCTTGACTGGGGTGTCTCCCTGGTTTGTTGACCTAAAGCCCCTCTCTCATTGCTTGTTTAAAAACTAGAAAGTGAGTTCCATGAAAGCAGCTGTTGAAGCTCCACTATAGGATCTCAAGGATCTAGCTGAGAGCCTACTAAATAGTTGTAGAACGTTTGAGCTAATGTCTAGAACGCAAATCAGAACAGCTGTTCTATTTCTCAGTCACCTTTGGTTTGGAGCCTCAGGGATTGCAGGCCAGCACTCTGGGATATCTACTCCACTGTGCCCGGCATCAGGCTCAGGGGGACCCTCCAAACTCCCACTGTACTTCCGCTCTGAGGTTCTCATTCTCTCAGGAGACTGCATCCAGCATGGGGCTGAAGGAGGCTCTGGAAGACGCTCCCATGCCGCAGCCCTTCCTACCTCTGAGTGGTCCCTCCACCAAGGTTCCAGAGGAATCATGGTCAAGTTGCCACCTGGTGCTGTCTTCCTGCACCCTCTCAGCCTTTACTGGGGACATTGTCAGTGGCAAGACAAAGCAGTTGAGATGTGACAGGAAGTGTACCATCTTTTAGGTGAGCCTGGGCAAGTCATATACCTTCTCTGATCACCTGGTCCTCTGCACACAAGGTGGTAGGCAGTAGGGGAGGGTGGATGGAACACAGGCCTGTCTTGGCACCTCCAAGCCCTCAAAGTTACAGTACTTTTGAGATCTCTAGTTGTTTCCCTCCCCTGTGCCCTTTTCCCTTCCTCCCTCCTCAAAGCAGAATTGCAGAACTCTGGTTTTTCTTTGGGTTTTATCACATTTGGATATGTCCTTCAACAATACTTCTGTTTGCATCCTTTGAACTTTATATAAGGTATCAAACTGTATTGTCTCCCCATGACTTGCATTTTTCTTAACATTATGTTCCTAAGATATATCTGTTGCTGCATATAGCCGTGGTTCTTCTGTTTTCATTGCTGTTTAGTATTCCACTGTATGCTTTTTACAGTTTTTAAATACAGTTTTTAAATCATTTTCAGTAAAATGTGTCCAGATAAAAGGGTTTTTTTTAATTTAAAATAATTTTAGATTCACAGTGATAACATCTTACATCACCATCATACATTTAATTCACAATGATAACATCTCACATTGCTATTATACATTAGTAAAAAAAGGAAATTAACATTGGGAAACACACAGAGGTTTCTTTCTGCTACTACAAATGCTGCTATGAATGTTCCTTATGTGCTTCCTAATGCACCTGGGAGACGTTTTTCCAAGATATTTATCAAGTAGATGAATTGAGGTATAGAATCAAATATGTAGGGTGCCTGGGTGGCTCAGTCAGTTAAGCATCTGACTCTTGATTTTGGCTTAAGTCATGATCTCACAATTTGTGAGATTAAGTCTCATGTCAGGATTTTCTCTGTCTCTGTCTCTCTCTGTCTCTCTCTGTCTCTGCCCCTCCCTTGCTCATGCTCTCTTTCTCTCTCTCTCCCTCTCTCAAAATAAATAAATAAGCATTAAAAAAAAAAAAGAAATATGTCTTTGATTTTAAACCAAACTGTTTTCCAAAGATAGTCCTCAGGTCATGTATTTCTACATCTTCACCTATGTTTTTTTATTTTCTTCAAGAAAGTCTTGATATTCTCAGCCCTTTGCTGTGATATATACTTTTTTAAATTAAACTTTTTATTTTGAAATCATTGTAGATACACAAATAATTGTAAGAAATAAGACAGATTCTGTGTATCATTTTAACCAGATTCCTTCAAAGGTAACATCTTGCAAAGCTATAGTAAAATGCCACAGCTAGGGTGTTGTCACTCAAACAGTCATGGTATAGAACATTTCCATCACTGGGGAGGAGTTAAGATGGAGAAGTAGGGGGACCCTGGGTTTTCCTTGTTTCTCAAAAACAGCTGTATTGAGGTCAGATCACTTTGAACGCCCAGGAAACCAACCACAGGTGGCAGAAAGATCTCCACATTTGGAGGGAGACAGTGTGGCAGGCTTACTTCAACAAATAAATCAAAGCACACCTAGTTAAAGGTTCAAATACTCCCCACTGCAAGCAAGGAGGAGCTCTGCAGAGGACTGACCCGTGGGAAAGAGCAGCCAAGATGCAATGGCAGATTGCACACAACATGCACTAGAAACACTTCCTGAAGTACCAGCCCCCGGACAGTGTATAGGACCCTTTTTTAATATAGCAGTCCTCTCAGGTACAGAAAGCCTAACAAACTTTTAAAATGCGCAGAAGACAGAAACTTAGCCAAAATGACAAGGCAGAGGAGTTCTCCCCAAAAGAAAGGTCAAGAAGATATCACAGCTAGGGACTTGCTCAATACAGATATAAGCAATATATCTGAACAAGAATTTAGAACAGTCATAAGACTACTAGCTTGGTTTGATAAAAGCATGGAAGACACCAGAGAAACCTTTGCTGTAGAGATCAAGGACCTGAAAACTAGTCAGGCTGAATTTAAAAACGTTATAACTGAGGTGCAATACAGTGACAACGAGGATTGAAGAAGCAGAGGAGAGAATAGGTGATATAGAAGATAAAATTATAGAAAATCATGAAGCTGAAAAAAGAGTGAGAAAAAATTATTACATCATGAGGGGGAACCTAGAGAACTTAGTGATTCTATGAAATGAAACAAACCTGTATCATAGGAGTTCCAGAAGAAGGAGAGTGGGAAAAAGGGGAAGAACGTTTATTTGAACAAATTATAGCTGAGAACTTCCCAAATCTGTGGGTGGAAATAGGCATTCAAGTCCAAGAGACACAAAGAACTCCCCTCAAAATCAACAAAAACAGGTTAACACCATTACATATCATAGTGAAACTTGCAAAATACAAAGATAAAGAGAGAATTTTGAAAGCAGCGGGGGACAAAATGTCCTTAACCTACAAGGGGAGACACATAAGATTAGCAGATCTGTCCACTGAAATTTCGAAGGCCAAAAAGGAGTGGCAAGAAATATTCAATGTGCTGAATGGGAAAAATATGCAGCCAAGAATTCTTTATGCAACAAGGCTGTTCATACAGAATAAAAGAGACAAAGAGTTTCCCAGACAAACAGAAACTAAAGGAGTTTATGACCACTAAACCAGCGCTGCAAGAAAGTTTAGTGGGGATTCTCTGAGTGGAGGGGGCGGGGATTCTCTGAGTGGAAGGGAAGACAACCAAAGCAACAATGATTACAAAGGATCAGAGAACATCACCAGAAACACCAAATCTACAGGTAACACAATGGCACTAAATTCATATCTTTTAATAATCACTCTCAATGTAAATGGATTAAATACTCCAATCAAAAGACATAAGGTATCAGAACATATAAAAAACCAAGATCTATCAACATGCTGCCTACAAGAGACTCATTTTAGACCTAAAGCCACCTGCAGATTGAAAGTGAGGGGATGGAGAACCATCTATCATGCTCATGGACATCAAAAGAAAGCTAGGGTAGCCATACTTACATCAGATAAACTAGATTTTAAAACAAAGACTGTAATAAGAGATGAAGAAGGACATTGTATAATAATTAAGGGGTCTATCCATCAAGAAGATCTAACAATTGGAGAGCCTGGGTGGCTCAGTTGGTTGAGCATCCGACTTCAGCTCAGGTCATGATCTCTCACTCCATGAGTTCAAGCCACATGTCAGGCTCTGTGCAGACAGCTCAGAGCCTGGAGCCTGCTTCCGATTCTGTGTCTCCCTCTCTCTCTGCCCCTCCCCTGCTCATGCTCTATCTCTCTCACTCTCAAAAATTTATAAATGTTTAAAAAAAAAAAGATCTAACAATTGTAAATATTTATGCCCCCAACCTGAAACACCCTAATATATAAATTAATTAGTAACAAACATAAAGAAACTCATTGATAATAATACCAACATGTCGAGGACATTAATACCCAACTTACAACAATGAACAGATCACTGAAGCAGAAAATCAACAAGGAAACAATGGCTTTGAATGACACCTTGGACCAGATGGACTTAACAGATATGTTCACAACATTTCATTCTAAAGTAGCAGAATACACAACCTTCTTGAGTGCACATGGAACATTCTCCAGAATAAATAACAAACTGGGTCACAAATCAGCCCTCAATGGGTAGAAAAAGATTGACATCATACCATGCATATTTTCAGACCACAATGCTATAAAACTTGAAATCAACCACAAGAAAAAATTTGGAAATCCCTCAAACACATGGATGTTAAAGAACATCTTACTAAAGAATGAATGGGTTAACCAGGATATTAAAGAAAAAAAAGTACTTTGAAGCAAATGAAAATGAAAGCATGTCAGTCCAAACCCTTTGGGATACAGCAAAGGCAGTCCTAAGAGGAAAGTACATTATAATTGAGGCCTATCTCAGGAAGCAAAAAAAGGTCCCCAATACACAACTTAACCTTCTACCTAAAGGAGCTAGAAAAGGAGCATCAAGTAAAGCCTAAAGCCAGCAGAAGAAGGGAAAAAATAAAGATTAGAGCAGAAATAAATAGTATAGAAACAAAAAAACAGTAGAACAGATAAACGAAACTAAATGCTAGTTCTCTGAAAGAATAAACAAAATTGATAAACTCCTAGGCAGAGTTATCAAAAGAAAAGAGAGAGGACCCAAATAGATAAAATCACAAATGAAACAGGAGAGATCACAATCAACACCACAGAAATACAAACTATAAGAGAATACTATGAAAAACTATATGCCAATAAACTGGGAAATCTTGAAGAAATGGAAAAATTCATAGAAACTCACTCACTACCAAAACTGAAACAGGAAGAGGGAGAAAATCTGAACAGACTCATAACCAGCAAAGAAATTGATTAGTTATCAAAAATTTCCCAACAAACAAGAGTCCTGGGCCAGATGGCTTCCCAGGGGAATTCTACCAGACATTTAAAGAAGAGTCAATACCTTTTCTCAAACTGTTCCAGAAAAATAGAAATGGAAGGAAAGTTCCCAAACTCACTCTATGAAACCATCATTAACTTGATTCCAAAACCAGACAAAGACAACACTAAAAAGGAGAATTACACCACTGAAAGGAGATCACTAATCTGATGAATATAGATGCAAAACTCTCAACAAGATACTAGAAAACTGAATTCCGTAGAACATTAAAAGAATTATTCACCATGATCAAGTGGGATTTATTCCTGGGCTACAGGACTGGTTCAAGATTCACAAATCAATCAATGTGAAACATGACAGTAATAAAAGAAAGGATAAAAACCATATAATCCTGTCAATAGATGCAAAAAAAGCACTTGACAAAATATAGCATCTTTTCTTGATGGAAACCCTCAAGAAAATAGGGATAGAAGGAACACACCTCAACATCATAAAAGCCATATACGAAAGGCCCACAGCTAATATCATGCTCAATGGGAAAAAACAGAGCTTTCCCCCTAAGGTCAGGAACACAACAGGCATGTCCACTCTCACCACTGTTATTCAACATAGTACTGGAAGTCCTAGTCTCAGCAATCAGACAACAAAAAGAAATAAACGACATCCAAACTGGCAGAGAAGAAATAACTTTCACTATTTGCAGATGACATGATACTCTATGTGGAAAACTCGAAAGACTCCACCAAAAACTGCTAGAACTGATATGTGAATTTGGCAAAATTGCAGGATATAAAATCAATGTACAGAAATCAGTTGCATTTCTACATACCAATAACAAAGCAGCAGAAAGAGTAATCAAGGAATCCATCCCATTGACAATTGCACCAAAAACCATAAGATACCTAGGAATCAGCCTAATCAAAGAGGTAAAAGATTTGTACAATGAAAACTATAGAACACTTATGAAGGAAATTGACGAAGACACAAAGAAATGGAAAAATATTCCATGGATTGGAAGAACAAATATTGTCAAAACATCTATGCTACCCAAAGCAATCTACACATTCAATGTAATCCCTATCAAAATAACACCAGCATTCTTCACATAGCTAGAACAAACAATTCTAAAATTTGTATGGAACCAGAAAAGGCCCTGAATAGCCGAAGTAATATTGAAAAAGAAAACCAAAGCTGGAGGCATCACAATTCCAGACTTTAAGCTGTATTACAAAGCTGTAATCATCAAGACAGTATGGCAATGGGACAAAAATGGACACTCAGATCAATGTAACAGAATAGATAACCCTGACATGGACCCACAAGCGTATGGTCAACTAATCTTCAACAAAGCAGGAAAGAGTATCCAATGGAAAAAACAGTCTCTTCAGCAAATGTTGCTGGGAAAACTGGACAGCAACATGCAGAAGAATGAAATTGGACTACTTTCTTATACCATACACAAAAATAGATTCAAAATGGATGAAAGACCTAAATGTTAGATGGGAAACCATCAAAATTCTAGAGGAGAAAACAAGACACTAACCTCTTTGACCTTGGCCACAGCAACTTCTTACTAACACGTCTCTGGAAGGAAAGGATATTAAAAAAAAAAAAAAAAAAGAACTATTGGGACCTCATCAAGATGAAAATCTTCTGCACAGCAAAGAAAACAATAAACAAAACTAAAAAGCAACTGAATGGGAGCAGATATTTACAAATGACATATTGGATAAAGGGTTAGTATCCAAAATGTATAAAGAACTTATCAAACTCAGCAACCAAGAAACAAATAATCCAGTGAAGAAATGGGCAGAAGACATGAATAGACACTTTTCCAAAGAAGACATCCAGATGGCTAACAGACACATGAAAAGAGGCTCAATATCAGTCATCATCAGAGAAATGCAAATCAAAACCACAATGAGATACCACCCCACACCTGTCAGAATGGCTAAAATTAACAACTCAGGAAACAACAGGTATTGGGAGGATGCAGAGAAAAGGGAACACTTTTGCATTGTTGGTGGGAATGCAAAGTTGTTCAGCTACTCTGGAAAACAGTATGGAGATTCCTCAAGAAATTAAAAATAGGACTACCCTATGACCCAGCAATTGCTTTACTAGGTATTTATCCAAAGGCATTTATACAAAAATGCTGATTCAAAGGGGCACATGCACCCCAATGTTTATAGCAGCGCTATCAACAATAGCCAATTACAGAAAGAACCCAATGTCCATTGACTGATGAATGGATAAAGAAGATGGTGTGTATTTTTATATATGTATATATATATATATATACACACACATAGATATGTATATATATAGTTATGTATATATATGAATATATATACACACACATATATATGTACACATATATATGTATATATGTATATGTATATATATGTGTGTGTATATATATATGTATATAGTACTTGCTGATCAAAAAATGTAATCTTGTCATTTGCAGCAATGTGGATGGAACTAGGGTGTATTATGCTAAGTGAAATGTCAGTCAGAGAAAGACAAATATCATATGATTTCACTCATATGTGGAATTTAAGAAACAGAACAGATGAACATGGGTTAAGGGAAGGAAAAATAAGATAAAAACAGAGAGGGAGACAAACCATAAGAGACTCCTAAATATAGAGAACAAACTGAGTGTTGCTAGAGGGGAGGTGGGTGGGGGGATGGGCTAAATGGGTAATGGGCATTAATGCCCTCCTTAAGGAGGGTACTTGTTGGGATGAGCACTGGGTGTTATATGGAAGTGATGAATCACTGGGTTCCACTCCTGAAAATAATATTACACTGTGTTAACTAACTTGAATTTAAATAAGTAAATTTAAAAAAAAAGAAAATTTCCATTGTCAGAAGGGTCCCTCATGTTGTCATTATATTCTCTTCCTGGCCTAACCCCTTCCTAACTTTTGGCAACCAACCAACTGTTCTTTTCAATAATTTTGTCATTTTAAGAATGTTATATAAGTGGAATTATACAGTATGTAACCTTTTGGGGGTTGGTTTTCACTCAGTATAATTCTGTGGTGATTCTTCCAGTTTGTGTGTATCAGTTATTGGCTCCCTTTTTACTGCTTGGTTGAATCCATGGTATGGATTACCCCAGCTGTTTTTGTTTTTTGATTTTTGTTTTTTATTTTTTTAATTTACTTTTTATTTTTAGGGAGAGAGATAGAGAGCATGAGCCAGGGAAAGGGGCAGAGGGAGAGGGAGAGAGAATCTCAGGCAGATTCCATGCTCAGCATGGAGCTGGACATGGGGCTCGGTCCCATGACCCCAGAAGCATGACTGGGGCCGAAATCAAGAGTCAGTCATGGGGCACCTGGGTGATTCAGTCAATTAAGTGTCCAACTCTTGATTTCAGTTCAGGTTATGATCTCCTGGTTCATGGTGCTGAGCTCCGAGTCAGTGTCTATGCTGACAGTGTGGAGCCTGTTTGGGATTTTGTCTCTCTGTCTCTCTCTGCTCCTCCCCCTTCCCCTGCTCACATGCATGAACAATCTCTCTCACTCTCTCTCGCTCAAAATAAATAAATAAACATTAAAAGAAAAGAGTTGGATGTTCAACCGAGCCACTGAGGTGTCCCTGGATTACTCCAGTTTGTTTAAGCACTTACCTATTGAAGGGCTTCTGGGTTATTTCCATATTTTGGCCACTACCAATAGAGCTGCTGTGAACAATCATATACAGGTTTTTGTGTGACTGTAAGTTTTTATTTCTCTGGGATAAATTCCCAGGAGTGCATTTGCCAAGTCATATGATAGTTGCATGTTGCATTTAGTTGTTTGTTGTTTTTTTTTTAAATCAAATGCCAAACTATTTTCCAGAGTGGCTGTACCACTTTACCACTTTACATTTCTACTAGCAATGTGTTAGGGATTCAGTCTATCCATATCCTTACCAGCCTTTGTTTTCATCACTTTTCATTTGTTTTTTAAGCCATTCTGAGAGGTATGAAGTGATATGTCATTGTGGTTTTAATATGCATTTCCCTAACCACTAACAATGCTGAACAATGCTTATTTGCCATCTATATATTCTCTGTGGTAAAATATCTGCTTATGTTTTTTGGCCATTTTTTAATTGGATTGTTTGTGGGGAGTTTTTATGTTGAGTTCTGAGAGTTCTCTATATATTTAAATACTAGTCCTTTGTCAGATATGTGGTTTGCAAATATTTTCTCTCACTTTGCAGCATGTCTTTTCAACCTCTTAACAGGGTTTTTGTTTGTTGGTTGGTTGGTTGTTTTTGTTTGTTTTTTTCGTTTTTTTTTTTTTTTTGTAGAGTAAAAGTTTTTACTTTTGATGAAGCCCACTTACTGATTTTTTTCTTTTGGTGCTTTTGGTGTCATGTCCAAGAATGCTTCATTTGATCCTAAGTCCCGGAGATTGTTTCCTATGTTTTTTCTAAAAGTTTAAAAATAGGTTTATGTTTTACATTTAAGTCTATGATCCAGTTTGAATTACATTTGTATGAGGTGTGTTGGAGGGTTTTGTTTTGTTTTATGCTGTGGATGTCCAGTTTCTTCAGTACCAGTTTTTGGGAAAGGCTATATTTTCTCTATTCAATTACTTTTGCACCTTTGCCAAAGGTTGGGCCCTGTTACTGTAGGGGAAGGGTGAATGTCCAGACTTCCCACATGGTCTCCACTGATAGCACAGGTTGAAGCCCTCAGTCCTGCCTGGTGGGGATGAAAGGCATTGTCTCCCATCTTGGCCTTCCTTGACATACCATTGCAGCTCTGATATTGCTTGGTGGTGGTGGAAGTCCATACTCACAGCTTGGACATTTGCCAGGATAGGTAGGTATTGGGGGAGATCTCAGTTTTTTTCTGTGGTATTTGACTAGAGTAGAGCAGTTATTGACTAATGTTTTCTTTCTTGCTAGGCTCTCCTTTTCTTGGCCCATTGGTTAGAGAGAGCAGGCTTTCGTTGGGGCTTTATTTTTGTCTGTACTAGGCGATGTGTTTTTTTTTTTTAAGTTTATTTACTATTTGAGAGAGAGAGGGAGAGGGACAGGGACAGGGAGAGGGAGGGAGGGAAGGAGAGAGAAAGAGAGAGAGAGAGAGCACAGAGGGGAAGGGCAGAGAGAGAGGAAGAGAGAGAATCCCAAGCAGGCTCTGCGCTGTTAGTGCAGAGCCTGATACTGGGCTTGATCTCATGATTTGAGCCAAAATCAAGAGTTGTGCACTTAACCAACTGAGCCACCCAAGCACCCCTCAGTGGCGTTTTGAGTCACCAGCTTCTTCTGCTCCAAGTCTAGGATATATGAGGTAAAAAGAAAACATAGGGAATTCATCACCATGCCATTCCTTGTGTCCCAAGGTCCAAAACAGGTTTTCTTCTCTCCACCTTTCAGTTTTTTTAGCTTTATTTTCTACATAACATCTAGAGTATTCACTTATATTTAGCAAGAGGAATAGTGAAAAGTGTGTGTGCTCCACCTTCCGACGTATATATTACCAATACCCTGGAAGTCTCCATCACCCTTTCAGTCATTATGCTGCTCCCACAAAGCAAATAACTATTCAGATATGTCAGCATGGATCGGTTGTGCCCATATTTGAACTTCATATAAGTCAAATAAAACAATGTGTACTCTTTTACATCTAGCTTCTTTCATTAAATACTGAGTTTTTGAGATTCACCCATGGTGTTGCATGTAGTTACAGTTGATTAATTTCCCTGCTGTGTAGTATTGCATTGTGTGATTGTATCAGTTCATTTATCCATCAGTTGTAGAGGGACATTTTGGTTGTTTCCAGTGTTTGGTTATTACCAACACTGCTGACTTGTCCAGAATCAGTAAATGTTTCTGGGGCAGAAGTAGTTCAAATGTTGAGCACACTTTTCTGGATTCTCATTTTCTCCAAGATCTAGGCCTGCCACTTTTTTTTCAATGTTTTAAGTTTATTTATTTTTGAGAGAGAGAGAGATGGAGAGACAGAGAGACAGAGCATGAGCGGGGTAGGGGCAGAGAGAGAGGGAGACACAGAATCCCAAGCAGGCTCCAGGCGCTGAGCTGTCAGCACAAAGCCCTACGTGGGGCTCAAACCCACGAGCTGTGAGATCATGACCTGAGCTGAAGTCGGATGCTTAACCAACTAAGCCACCCAGGCGCCCCTAGGCCTGCCACTTCTTTACTACTTTGCTCTCTCCCCAGTATCTTCAAGTATATTTTTAAAACTCTGTGCCTAGTTCCTCTTGTCCTGAATGAATTTCCTGTCCTTCTATCAGAAGAGGCACAGGTTTGTCTTCTTTTATTGCTTCTTGTTCCTTCTTAATTTTACCAATATTCTCTCTTATATCTTTGAATATATTTGTTATATTTATTATACAATCTTATACCGTTGATCTGTCCTAGACCTACATTGTGTTTGGTTTGTTGTATAATCTTGTATAATGGTTTTACTCCTTGGGTCTCCATTGATTGTGGCTTGTGAGCTTCTGTTTCCCTTGTGGTTATCAGCTGCCCAGTCTGATAATGGGTGGGGATATAGTAGAGGTCTGTTTTTGTCCCTCCAGTGAATATGAAGGAAAGAGTGGAGTTGAGCCCTAGGATGGAGAACTTCAGGGACTCCAGAATTGCTACTCAACATCCCTCTTGCCATCGTGTCACAGAGAACTTTCCCTAGTCAGAGATTCCTCTTAAATTCTTTGAAAAAAAAAAAAACAGCACTGAAAGAAGACAAGATCTTTAGAATGGTCAGCCACCATTCACAAGGAGATCATCCCACTGTCATTGAAATGCTCATCTGTCAATCCACGAGGGTTTTGAGGAGACTGGGATGGAAGAGTAAATGCCTGGGCATCTGGTCAGCCTGCATGTGTTTTTATCAGAATCTCAAGTCAGCATGGCTCCAATATTACTCTGCGATTCCTGAGCAGCCAAGCTATTGCCAATGACTTCTTTCCTCCAGTGGCAGAGGCTACCAGTCACCTTCCCTGCGAAATATGGGAGAGAGGAATGAACAGAACTTAAAATCTCCCCTCCCGAGTATTTCTTCCCACCTCTGTACCTCCCACCCCCACTTGAGACTGCTATTAACTTTTCACATTAGTTCACCCCAGCTTTAGTCGCTCCAGGAACCAGTCACAATTTTTATATTAGTTGTGTGACATCATTTCTGTAATTTTTTTTATCACTGATAGTTTTGGAAGCAGCCAGAAGACAAGGCTAGTTCTGTATGTTGTAAGACACTACTATCCCTCTTTCTCCTCCAACCTTTTCCTCCTGGAACTCCTTGTCATTATGATTAATGTCCTCTTCTTTTTTTCTTTGTCTTTCTTCTTTTCTTTTTCTACTTACTCTAAGTTTGATTATAGTTTCTTTATCTCTACTTTGCAAAATAGTCTGCAAGAGAGTCTTTAAAGTTTGTTTTTATTTCTTTACTCTTTTGATTTGTTTTGACTTGTATTTGTCATGAATAGCCTTGATCCAATCATTCTAGTTGTGAATCGCTTGTTTGAGTGAGCAATTGAGCTTCTGTCATGTCAAGTTCTTATCGAGATCCATTAAAGTGGTGCGTCCCTAATATTTAACCTACCATGGGGGTGGGGAAAGTTAAAGTATGTGTAAATTGGCAAGTCACTTCTAGAGTAACTGGGTGTGGATGGTCGGAGAGCTAAGCAGTGGGTCAATCGATAGAAGGTTGTGACTGCAATAAAAATATCAGGGCAATGATGAAGGAGGTCTACAGGATTCCAAATGTAGGCAAAGTTTCTGCCTCATAGTCTTAGGTTATAATCTTTGCTGATGACTCTTCAATAAAGAGAGGATTAGTTACTGTACGAAGATTAGTAGGTTCAATTATTGGGGTGTTACAGGGTACCGTAAGACCCACAGTCTGTTGCAAGAATTTTCACATGAGTGAGAGACAGGTAGGGGCTCAGCCTCATTATTGTGCTCATGGAATACTGTGGTCTTCTCTTGGTGGCTAGGAAATGGAACAAGATCAGAAAAGAATCTTAGAAGGAGACAGCTCCCTATTCTATGGAAGGTGTGGTTTTCAGAGTTGTCGGTGACTGGATAAATTGATAAACTGGTTGAATGAGTAGATGAATTAATAGAAAGAATAAAAGGATCCATAGGAGATAGAATGGACTGATTTGGGGGCACCTGGGTGGCTCAGACAGTTAAGCGTCTGACTTCAGCTCAGGTCATGATCTCACAGCTTGTGAGATTAAGCCCCGCATCGGGCTCTGTGCTGACAGCTCAGAGCCTGAGCCTGCTTTGGATTCTTTGTCTCCCTCTCTCTCTGCCCCTCCCCACTTGTGCTCTGTTTCTCTCTCTCTCTCTCTCAAAAATAAGCATTACAAATTTTTAAAGAGAAAAGAATGGACTGATTTGTAAAAGGGTAGCTTTGTTGGTGAGTAGATGGATAGATGAATGTCTGGATGAGGGGTTGTATCTATGTATGCATCCAAGTATAGGTAGATGGATGGATGTTGGAGTATATTAATATAGAAAAATGGATAGATAGGTGAATGGAAGGATGAAGGGTTGATGGACAGGTGCAACAGGTAGAATGTCTGGATAGGTGAAGGACTATGTATATATATGTATGTAAGTTTGTATCATATGTGTGTGAATGGAATAATGAAGAAGCAGGTAAATGGATGTCTGAAGGATGGATAGAGGTAACAGATAGATAGAAACAGAGCTGCACAGGTGAGGAGTGATGGATAATGAGCGAATGTATAACTGAACGGTGTCAGTGGATAATGGATAGATGACAACAGGGTGTGCTTTGAAATTAGGCCTGTAGGGCCACCTCGGTGGTTCAGACAGTTGAAGGTCAGACTCTTGATTTCAGCTCAGGTCATGATCTCACCGTTCGTGAGATCAAGCCCCGTGTTGGGTTCTGCGCTGACAGCATGGAGCCTGCTTGGGATTCTCTCTTTCTCTCTCTCTGCCCCTCCCAGACTTGCGCTCTGTCTCTCAAAATAAATTTAAAAACATTAAAAAAAAGGAAAAGAAAAAGAAATGAGGCCTGCATTTGCATACTGACTTGGCACACTAGCTGTGTGACACTGGGTAAAAGCCTTTAATTCCTCTCAGCCTTGGGAAAAATTTAAATATTCAAGAAAATAGAAGTCACAAGTTACAGTAAAAAATTTAAGGGGAAATACTATTGAAAAGAACTATTTCTGAAAATAAAGACATTCAAGAAATAAATATCATTAGCTGGGAGGGTATAAAGATCTTATTTGAAATTAACTTTCCATCAACTGAAATGAAGATTTCAGGAGTAGAGAAGCTGGTAAGATTTGGAAACATTTAACTATTTACTAATATTACTACAAAACACTTTACAAATTATAGTTACAAAATAAAATATAAATGCTATTTATGTAAGAATATTAATATCACAATAGGTAAAGATGTGGGGGAGGGGAAAAGAAGGCTCTGGATCTAATGTCCTCATTTTTCATATCAAGGCATCAAAGGATAATGCCTAAATTGAAGTATGGAATGTAAGAACAATTACTGTAATCTCAATGTGTTTTCCTCCCAAGTCTTTTTTTGTAATCATAAAAAGATCTTTTAAAAAAATATCTAATATTGGGGCTCCTGGGTGGCTCAGTAGGTTAAGTGTCCGACTTCAGCTCAGGTCATGATCTTGCAGTTCATGAGTTCGAGCCCCATATCAGGCTCTATGCTGACAGCTCAGAGCCTGGTGCCTGCTTTGAATTCTGTGTCTCCCTCTCTCTCTGCACCAGCACCCCCCCGCCCCACCACCTACCTCGCTCATGCTCTCTCTCTCAAAAATAAATAAACATTAAAAAAAATTTAAAAATCTAATATCTAACATAGCTAATAAAAATATATCTAATATATCTAATATCTGAGAAATATATATTTCTCAACCTAGCCTCAAATATATAGCTAATGTATATAATTATATATTTTGATATTATTAGGCATAATAATTAGAATTAGATGTAATCTTTTAGATTCCTTTTGATTTCTTTTTCAAGTTTTCAATATAAATGAAATTAAATGGAATGACATTACAAATAGCATATATAAAACAATCACATATTTATCAAAGTCTTTTGATGTATCTATTTAGCCTTTCTGCAACACACACACGAGAAGACCCTCCTAATGTAAATGCTAATTATTTATGAGCAGTGGCATTTGAAATTTTTTAACCTCCATGCAGTACTTGAATAATTTATAATATGTATGCCTTCTTTTTACAAAACTCATACTGGTTTTCTTTCATGTAAAAGAAAAAAAATTTTTAATTATCTGCCCATTCTAATCTTGCTATCACTACTGTAAGTAGTTTATTTACAGGAGTGTGCTGTAATCTTCTACAGTTTAACTCTAGAATTACCATAAATTTTCTTGGGAATGTAACCTCTCACTTTAAGGCCTTAGAAACTGAAATGTTTGTTTTATTTTGTATGTGTAGTAGAGAAAAGTGTTATTTTTTTTATGTCTGGTAGAGAAAAGTAGTTATCAAGATGCTCGTTATAAAAAATTATGAATGTTCACCCAGAGCTGCAAACTATATAGGGGGTAGGAAATTGATTTGCTCACAACCACTTGACAAGTAATCCTAGACTATGTCCCCTCTGACCTTGTTATAATTAATCTGGGTTTATAAACTAAGGAGAGTGTCTGTGGAATACGAAATTGAAGGTAAGCTTTCTTCCTTAAAAATATTTAGGCAAGAATTTATAGCATATTCATTTAAAAAGAAAACATAGGGTGTCTTTAATGACAATTATGGAGTGTGGCCAGAGAGACAGGCTGCCTGGCCTCCCCGGCATGGAGCTTTATCTGGTGGGATGCCAAGGGTACAATACTTCCCTACCAGCTCAGAGCTATGAGGGGTTGATTTTGCTGTGTAACCACTAAATCATATACAGAAGGAGTTGCCTGCCCGCCAGCCAATGGGGTTGAGGACCAAAATTTTAGAAGCTCGGTCACAAGGTGGTTTTCATTGAGAATGCAGGGTTCCGGCTGACAGGCAGTGTCCCAGCTTCCTGCGGCCACTGTAATAAATGACCACCACTTCAGTCGGAGTTGGTTCTGACCAACAGAGGATGACAGAAATGTATTCCTACAGTTCTAGAGGCCAGAAGTCTGAGAGTAGGATCACTCGACTGAAATTAAGACGTCGGCAGGGCCACACCGTCTCTGGAGATTCTAGGGGAGAATCATTCCTTACTTCTTCCCATTGCCTTCTCTTCTGTGTGTGATCTTCCTCTGCCTCCCTCTTAGCAGACACTTGTGGTTGTATTTAGGGTCCACCCAGATAATCCGGGATAATCTCCCCATTTTATGATCCTTAATTACATCTGCAAAGTCTTTGCCATAGAGCATAGCATTCACAGCTTCCAGGGAATTTGGGCATGGACATATCTTTGGGGGCCATCATTTAGCCTACCACAGGTGGTAAGATTAAGAAAGCTAGAAAAGTGTCTAGCTCTACAGTGAGGCTCTACAGTGCCTCACACTGTAGAAACTGAGGTTTCCATTTCAAAGCTGTGAATGCGTGAATTACTCTGATCGGAAGCCCCCACCTGGGCGGGGTCTCTCGCTGTCCCAGACCAAGGTAGAGGTTCAGGCTTTCCTCGGGGCTCCCCTGGCACCCGCTGGCCTCCTTTGTGGGGCCTCTCTGCAGCTAGAGGATAAAGTCTCAGTCAGAGAAGATAGCTGTGCTGGCTGGCTTGAGTGTTTGTTGTTTTGGGCCCTTGGCAAGGACAGGAAGGAAGAAGGGGCTGTACCGATCCACAAATGGGGTTTCACGCTTCTGGTCCCAACTTGTTTCAACAGGAGTCAGCTCTGATCCCATTGTCTCTTTTCTTAACTGTGCACAGGGCATCTGTGTGGAGCACCATTCACATTTAAACGATGGGGCCCACGGTTCAGGAGCCAGAACAAAAAGGAGGTGTTTGCTGTGTATGTGTCAGGATGCGTAGCCCCCTCTCTGGTTTGCACCATCTGCTTTGCACCCCCAGAAAATCCCCATACTCGACTAAGTCATGTGGGTTGAGAGGCCCTCCCAGCACGGGGTTGAGTACCTCCGTGCCACTGCTTGAGTGTGCAAGATGTTCCCCAGGAACACAGTGAAGTGGGCAGAGACAGAAGGGTGTGTCTCTGGGGATTCTCACCCAGCACATATGAATCATGGCCACATGCAGTTATCTATCCAAAGATGTGGAATAATACTCCAGAGGTATTCAGATAGACAGTACAGTGACTTATGTATTCCTGACTCATTGTCATAACAACCAAAGGCTTGATGAACATGTTGTTCTTTCCCCCGTCCCTGCAGTCTGAGGGGGCCCATCTTTGCAATTTTACAGAAAGCCAAATGAAAGAGTATGATTTCAAAACTCTAAGATGTGTAGGGGCGCCTGCGTGGCTCAGTTGGTTAAGTATCCGACTTTGGCTCAGGTCATGATCTCCTGGTTCGTGGGTTGGAGCCTCACATCGGGCTCTGTGCCGACAGCTCGGAGCCTGGAGCCTGCTTCGGATTCTGTGTCTCCCTCTCCCTCTGCCCCTCCCCTGTTCACATTCTGTCTCTCTCAGACATAAATAAAAACATTAAAAAAAAAAAACCCAACCCCTAAGATGTGTGTAAGCATATTAAATGAATATTAAAATTCATTGTTAAAGGACAGACTTTATAAAAAACCCAAAACTTTATTCTTGAAAGAGGTAGCTTGTGGATATCAAAGTAAGCTATGTATTAATAATTAAGCTTCCAGGGGTGACTCAGTTAAGTGATGGAGTCTTGATCTTGGCTCAGGTCATGATCTCATGGTTCGTGGAATTGAGACTTGCATCAGGCTCTGCTCTGACAAGGAGGAGCCTGCTTGGGATTCAATCTCTCCCTCCCTGCCCCTCTCCCGCTCATGCTCGCACTCCTTCTCTCTCTCAAAATAGATAAATAAACATTTGAAATAATAATAATAATTAAACTTCCACTGGGGTGCCTGGGTGGCTCAGTCAGTTAAGCATCCAACTCTTAATTTGGGTCGGGTCATGATCACATGGCCAGGAGATCAAGCCCTATGTTGGCCTCTATGCTGAGTGTGGAGCCTGCTTAAGATTCTCTCTCTCCCTCTCCCTCTGCTCCTTCCTGGCTTGTGCGCTCTCTCTCTCAAAAAAAATTAAGGTTCCATTTAATAAGTAAATATTGTGCTCGGACAAGAGAGAACAAATATATGTAGATATTTTTGGGTAAAAAGCTATTAATTATAACATTTCAAGTTCCAGATGAATTTCAAACAATGAAGATTAAAATGTTATTACAATTTATGCTGAATGTTAAAAATGATAATCCAATTTTTTTTTCACATAATTTGTTTTCTCCCCTATCAGTGCAGCCTGAGAAAGCGGGGAATGGAAAAGTCACTTCTTTATTTCTTTTATTAAGTTAAAAAAAATCAGACTTTTGGCTTGAAGCCACCTCCATCTATAATAAATTACAGGGCAGGTGGTACCTTGCAACATGGTAACATCGGCCCTCGTTAAAAAAAAAAAATCATAAAAGTAAATTGGTAAAAGTTTTACGATAGGGAATGCTTTCCATCTGAGGGCATTTCAATACAAAGACCATTTACTTAAAAAGATAGTAAAATGTTATTGTGTAATGAAACCATGAGGGCAAATCTAAAATTTACTCAGAAGCCCGAATTTAACAAACTGTTGGAAAATCAAATCTGAAGTGTGAGTTTTACTTTGAGGACGATGCTGTGTTTTTTCCCTGGGGTGAAGTTATGGTAACAATAGTGCCCAACTGAGATACGTGCGTGACATTTTGCCACTTTCTACTGTAAACTATAATACACGGAAGCGCATAAAGCTCCACATACAACTCCATGCGTTATCACAAAACAACGCACCCACCACGAATTCAAGACATAGAACACGGAAGGCTACCACCACGGAAGGCTCCCTCATGCCTCCCCAGTTACTAAGCTTTCCTTCCTTGTTTTCTTCTGTCTCCAAGTTTTTGGTCTCATCAGCTAGAAGGCTGGAGTGCCACTAAGTGAGATGGGAAAGTCAGTTTGGGCAGAGAGATGGGGAGTTCAGTTTGGACTTCACTCTCCAGCCGCCTGGCGGTCCGCACCGATTCCTCCCACCTTCTACCCGCCAGTCATCCACCTGCTTGTTACTTCTCAAACACGGCCCTTCTGTCCTCCTCCAGGCCTTTCCCAACATTCACCTGGATTCTCAGTGGCTTCTCTGGACTTTTTAAGGGTGTGTGTACGTGTGGAAATGTAAATACTCACAGGGTCCAAGCCAGTGCTGTGGAGACCGCAGCAACCCTAAGGGTACAAGGAGTGCTCTGTGCTTAGCTCCAGTCCCTTGACATCAGGCAGGAGTGCCGGGCCAGGGTTTTTCAAGAGAAACTCCGGAATTCAAACTCTCCCAATGTTTGCAGTTAACTTAAAAACACAAATGTCACGTGGGCCAATTAGAACCCATGTGCTGGGCCCAGAGACAGCCAGTTCCCAATGTCTGCTTTATAACAAGGCACATTCTAGGCACAGGGATCGGCTCCAGCCCTTCAGGCAGCGCACAGCCCAGCTGCTGGGAGCCTGTGTGTGGCTGGGGTGCTCCTGCTGCTGACTGGTCCTTCCCTCAGCTCTGGACCCGCTGGAGCATCCCACTTCCGATCTTTTGCAGCCCCAGTGCCTCCAGCAGCCATAATGACAAGAAGGAGGCCTCCTTCCCTAGAACCCACCTTTGCCAGCCAGGCTCCCTTTCCCAAGTACACCTGCAGCCCCAATGGCCTTTTATTAAGCCCAGAAATCTGGTTGCATCTTGCCTCTTACACTGTCAGTGCCTTTCCATTACCCACAGGCAGCATCCAGGTACTAAAGCAGGTGTGCACGGTGCAACCTAGCACTCATTACACTCTGCCAACTGAGACCTATGCACCCCCTGCCCTCCAGGTAACATACCCCAAGCTTTCTGGCCTCTGAGCCCTCACTGCTGCAGCCCCCTCTGCCCAGAACACCTCCATTCTCAGGCCCTGCTCAACAAATTTGACCCATCCTTCACCATGCAGCCCAAGTTCACTGCCTGTACTCCTGACCCCCAATCTGCTGGGGAACTGGCCTCTCTCACCTTTGTGGTACCACCACATACCTGCTCTTCCCCCTGCATTCCGAGACGGGTGTCCTTCTGTCTATGTGCACTTCTTCATGGCACTGCTGGCCCTGTAATAGGTTATTAGCCAGTTGCCACACTATTCGTGTGCCTTCTTGGTTAGGTCTGTTTTGCTTCCCAAATTGTAAATTCCAAGGGTGAAGGGGTTCCGTTTGTCATGTTCACTCCACAGGCCTGGTGTCCACCACTTACCTGATACCCGAATCCACAGGATGGGCAATTGGGACACTCCCTGAGTGGAGATGCCCAGGATACAGACATAGCTTTCTCTCTGAAGCCTGCTCCTATTTCAGGGCCAGGCCCTAGGAGGTGCTCTGGGAACTGAAGGAAAGAGGGGTCAGAGGGACCTGAGGCCCCTGGAGCCGCGGAACAGGGGTTCCGAGAGGGCGACGCTGTGACGACTGACTGCATATGCAGGCTGAGTGAACCGTCTGCCCACAACAGGTCCGATTGCCTCTGGAAGCCCTGCGTGCCTTTTGGTGCTTCCTGGCATCTTTTTCTTTGCTTTCCTTGTTCTTTAATGTGTTCATACACATTCGTACTGAAAACGCAGGTAAACAGACTAAATCGTGCTTTGTCGCGGAGCAGGAGAGAAGGACATTTTCTCAAGGCCATGACCTGTGAGCGGGTGCCCAGACTCTGGGCCGCTCTGGAGGCCGCCGTGGGATGGATGTGTGGAGCCCCGCAGGGCCGAGGGCGCCGGGGCGGGGAAGCCGGGCGGCCGGAACCCCGGGCAGAGCACCCCATCCGGGCGCGGAGCCGGCCCGGCCGCGCGTGTCTTGGGTCCGCGGGGCTGACCTCCTCCGGGCTCCCGGCAGGACCAGGGCCCAGGGACGCGCGCGCCCCCTGGTGGCCGACTGCCACTCGGCTGGCGCACTTGGCCCCTCCGCGGCGCCGCTCTCTGCTCAGCCCCTCCCCCCCCCCTCCCGCCGCCGCCGCCGTTCCCGGCGCGCGCCGCCTCGCTGCAAAGGAGGGAAAAGCAGCCAAGACCGCGGTCCTCCTTGCCTCAGGCTCCTCGTCTGTGAAATGGCAAGATAATTGGATCTCATAGGGCTGCGGTGATGGGTCTAGGTGCAAAATTGTCTAAAGCATTTGGGACGGTGTCTGAGCGCTCCACACACCCGATGTATTGAAACTCTGCGCTTCAGGAGCCCTTCTGGAATCTCAGTATGTCTGGGGAGGCTGCCTGGATCTAGAGGCCAGACAGAAACAGTGTGAAATCGGCCTGGGTCCTTTGCCAGTGTAGACGGCAAAGGGAGAGCTTCTGTCTCATCCAGACACCCCCGTTCCTCTTCTGTAAACTAGGGGTAATGAGGTGTGATGAGGATCAAGGTTTAAACCAATGTTGGTTCCTATCTGGGATCTCTGAGGTCACTTTTATGGATTTGGCATCTGGAAAAGGGGATACCTCGTGTTTCTCACGCTGATGGATGACAGAGTAGAGGGAAGGGGGTTAGCAACACTGGGGGACTGAACAGGTGCCCCTTTAAATTAGTTACTCTATTCTGCCCTGAGACTGAACCTCTCTGACTCCCAGCTCCAAGCCTGGGGCTTCAGGGCCCAGATGGGCAGAGAGAAGCAGTGGGAAGAAAGGGATGGGGATAGAGTAGTTTTCACCCCACTCTGGGCTGGGACAGCCTTGAAGCTTTGGCCAAGAGGAAGGCTGCAAATGCAGCCTTCAAGCACTGCATTTGTGCATTGTGGCTCCTTCAAGCACAAGCGGTGAGGGGCTCCCTGTGTGAGTGCTGGGAGTATTGAAAGGGCAGCCCCCTTGAGGGTATGGCATGGCCCACCAGGATCCCCCCAGTGTAGACTCCAGGAGGGGACCCTGAGCTAAGAGCACCTTCCTGGGATTGGCTGGCTGGGGCCCTAAGGCCCTTCTCCAAGGCCCTGACCCAGGAGCCGGGAGCAGGCCGGCCCCACCACTCACAGCCTGGTGTAAGCCAGCCCTCAAGACCCTCCAGAAGTCTCTAAGCCTGGACCTGACTGCCTCTCCAGGCCTTATCTCTGAACTCCTTCATGGATCCTGTGCCCAGTGGTCTCTCAGAACTTGTCCAGGTTTTCCTGCCTCCTTCTCTTTGCCTGAAGTGTCTTTGCACCTTGGAGTCTCTTGAGATCCAGTCCATCCTGCAGGACGAGCATCAACCCATTTTTCTGATCTCTCAGCCAAATGAGTTCAAAGCACTTGAACTCTGCCCTCTGTTAAAGTCTTATTCTGGTTTCTGATATGCCCTTAAAGGCTAGCGACCCTGTGTTTGTCATCTCCAGTCCTCATCTGCATCAGGTACTAAATGAATAAATGGAGACACAAGTGACAACTAGAAGGGGCCTCATTTTCCCCGTTCGTAGGATAGGACTAGCCATACTGGCCTTCCAGGGCTGGTATGCACTGGCTCATCACTACCTCCTTCCCAGGGTCACTCGGGCAGCTGTACTTGTCTGACTCCTCAGCCTCCCCAGTCCTTTACCCCTTTCTTTGCTCAGCAAATCTCTCCTGTCTCAAGAGGAGACCCTGTATATCTCTCTCAACTGCCACCCCAGCTCTGCTTCCTCTGCTTCCTCCCCCACCTCCCCATCCCTCTGCAAACTGTCTGCTGGCTCAGCCTTGCCTGGAAATCATCTCATCACCTTTTGGGAGCCAGCATTGATGCTGCCTCCTTTGGAAAGCATTTCCCCCTCCCCGACAGCCTGGCCTAAGTGTCCCTGGGAGCACCCACGTCCCCCAGGTTCGCCCCCAGTGGTAGAAGATTCTAGTACTGTCCGTATCTGCTTTTTATTTCTTCTGAACTCACCCCGCACCTGCAGTTCAGTCAGGGACATACATGCAAGTTCTGGCCAACAGGCTGGGAGCAGAGGTGAAAGCATGTTACTCGGGGCCAGAACATTTACTTACCAGTGCGAGACCTTTGAGGATCTGCCCCTGCCTTGTCAACTGTAGTGGCATGTTATGAAATGGAGGGACCTCAGAATACTGGATTACTGAGCCACTGCTCCAGAGAGCCACCTAGACCCACAGTGGACTTTAGGTGAGCAAGACAGGAACTCCCGTTATGTCACATGACAGATTGGTCAAGTGACCACAGCATAGCCAAGCCTGTCCTGACTGAATTCCAATTAGATGAGCTTGTTAGGTGAGTGGATGGAGTGGATGGGTGACTGGGAGCCATAAAGATCCGTATGCATTTTAGTTATTGTTATTGTCATCAAGGTGTGGCAGGTGCCCGGGGGAGGGGGAATAGGGACTTCAGCAAGCTGGAGTGACCCCTGTGTAGTGTGGGGACGAATGGCAGGAGAAAAACTTTCTTTCACTTATGATTTGCCAAGGGCTTGCCCACGACCTCTTTACATATTTAATCTCTGAGGAAAGGTTATAATGAAGCAGGTACTATTGGCAGGAGATGGATATTTTTCCCAGGTATGTACTTCCTGTGCTTGTAGAAGATAGGATTTCTCTTTTAGATTTGCACGGTTTCTCTCTCTGTCTGCCTCTCTCTCTGTCTCTCTCTGTCTCTGTCTCTGTCTCTGTCTCTCTCTCTTTCTCACACACACACACACACACACACACAAAGACAGAGCCCCTGCCAATCTCTCACTTTGGGATTCGGTAATATAATATTTTAATATCAACCCGAGACTGACTGGATTCAGCCCCCAGTTTAGCTGCTTCTCTCCATCTTTGAGAGCGGTTAGAGAACTCCCATTATGGCTTTGTTTCCTAAGCGGGACTCTGCTAACCCACCACCAGGTGGGGGTGTTCCCTTGTGGGTCTGTGTTCAGCTCTCTCAGGGCCTTTTCTCCTGAAAGTTTTTTCCTCCTTGTCCCGTTTCTCTGCGACTCTCCTTTAACTCAGCAAGGGTAATGTTCTTGCCACTTGAATAGAAGCTGGGTAAATGAAGTGGTACCTGGTCCTCCCTACCTCCATAGCCTTCAGTAGATTCTGCCCCCACCATGGGTCAGTGAAGTTCCGTGGGAATAGAGGGGCTTCCCCCCATTTCAGCAGAATAACTCAGTAGGGGCTCTGGGGCTGCAGCTGGAGCTGGAGTAGAAAGATCTGGATAGCCTGGTTTGAGTCCAGACCCAGCCAGGTGTTATATGGGTGAAGTTGGCCACAATGATCTCCTCGATTTCAGATTCCTCGTCTTCAAGTGGGGCCTTAGGACCAGGCTGGTCTCCCTCATGGGGCTGTGGTGAGGATCACCCTAGAGGGCTTTAGGCCAAAGGATAATTTATGAAGATATGGTATTTGATTTTCACTGTGGGCCTAGCCCTGCATCTGGCCTCTGCAAGGTTTCCAGGCTCAGGGGGAAGCAGGGCAACTAGGGAGCCTCAGCCTGGGAAGGGACCAGAGATTCATACTGGCAGGACCCAAGTGCTTTGGGAGCCAGACCTGAGGATGGTTGGTGCTAAATTTCCAGCCAGCCAGCAGGAAGACGGCAAGAAATCAAACATAACTGATTTAAAGAATAATTGTGACTTTTTAAAGCACACTTAAGCTTGGAGAGTGAGAATTCCACTCTCAGTACTGGTATGAACTTAATATAAATGTGAGCTCTTAGACTGTTGTTCATGCCCGCTGCCTCCTGATTTCAGCCACCCAGGAGATCAGATTAACAGGCACCCCTTCCCTAATCATCTTTTACTTACCAAAGGCCTACAGAGTCTCTAAATTTCTCAGTGGCCTAGGCACAAGTGGGCGTCCCCAAGGTTCTGCTGCACTGATGGCCCACCACACAGGGTTTAGAGACCACCCACATCGGCCTCACATGAGGAGCCGGTTGAAAGTGCCACTCCTGGGCCCTCTTAGATCCACAGAGATCAACTCGGGGGCTAGCTGGAGAGGTCGGGAATTTGCATTTTAACCACATCCTCTATGAGTGTCTAGCACTCTAGGAAGTTCCTTCAGCTTTGCTCTAGAAGTGAAATGAAGGTGACACCATTATATTCTCTGCTGGCAATCAGAAGAAAAGATTTGCTGTGGAGCAGTAGCACTGGCTGTGACCAAGTGACCGATGATGATTATGATATTAATTCTGATTTATGTCATGGACTTAGCTGTTGGTGTTCAATTCCACTTACAGCTATAAACTCAGGCAGGGATTATTAGGCCTCCTGAGAGCCCAGGACCATGGGCTTTGACAGTTATCTGCAGAATGTCACTGAAGGAACAGAGAGAGTCTGCGGCCTGCTCTATACCAGGCTAATGGGTTGAGAGTCGCATTATCTCTGATCTCCATGGCTATGGGCCCCTGAGGTTGTGGCCTGGGCACCTTCTCTGGCCAGAAAGTACAGTTCTGTGGGCTCTCTGACAGATACACATGACAGTACAAATTCATAACCAAGTTACAGCAATAGCAAAATTATAATATATTAATAGCAATATCATAATAGAATAAAGCCTTGGGAGGGCAACCAATCTTCCAGAATCTGCAGGCTGGCATCCGATGTTTGTGAGCTCAGCTGAAGGTAGTGCCTTCAGAATTTGGTTACATCACAGCGAGAAGAACCAGGATTAGTTGCAGGGAATCATTTTCCAAGCAGACCCATTTTAAATGCTGAAACTGGCCCCTGAGGTTGCATGGAGCCTCCCTTCCTGAGTGAGATCTTTGGAAATAAAAAGGTGGCTTAGGTAATAAAGCCATCTCTAATGGTGGCTTTCACAAAGACTTCAGTCTCATGGCAGTTTGGCCACTGACATACATTTTTTGGCTTACTACCATATAAGCCGTTCTCAGAGGTGGCTTCTGGTATGCTTCTGGAGGGTTCTTCTAAGAGGAGTGGCACTCAAGAGAGTCGTGTATGGCAATAACCAGTTCCCAGGTGCTCCAGAGGACATGGTGAGCCAGGTGTCTATCTGGCAAAGGGCCAGGTTCAGGGGCAACCTGGTGGGACACTGATGGCCAAGATCCTGTTCATAAGCTCTGGGCTCGTGCTGTGCCTCTCCTGCTGCTGTCCACTGAGCACACTCTGGAAGAAGGCCCAGTGTAGACAGAGGGAGGTGAGGGGAGGTCTCAGGAAAGCTCGGTGGAGCACCATGTACTAGCACTGCCTTGCACAAAGCTGCTTTGCAATAAATAAAATACTTGTTGATGAAAGGCCTCCTTTGTGGACTTCTAACTCTGAACCTTTCCCACATAGCAGCGGGGTAGTGCAACCCAGGCGCACAGAGGGGCAGTGAGAAGAGGCTGAGAAAATGTTAATACAAGCTTGTTTGGAACAGGGGAGCCGACCATGCTGGCCTCTGTTTTGCGAGCTGCAGCTTGCCATCCAGCTTGGTAGCCCTTGACGTCCCCTCAGCTTCATCACTTGCTCTGCTGACATCTGGACTGCCCGTCTTTACTCTTTGACACACAGGGTGAGGTCCAGACAGGGAGGCCCATGTGAGGCCACCTCGTCTGCTCCCAAGAAAACTTGGGGAGGGTCTTCTCATCAGTCTGAGTCGAGTGGTCTCGTCCTCACTTTGTGGGTGTGGGAGGTCGGGCTACGGACCACTTCACAGCCCTCCTCAAGTCTTCACCATGGTGTGGCTTTCTTAGCACAGAAGGGTCTAGAGTTAACGTGAACAGCATCTGGATGACCCACCCTCAGGGTTTCTTGGTCCCTGCTCTGGTGCCTGAGGATGAGGGAACTGAGAGGAGACTGGCCATACTTCCCAACATGGCAGCTTCCAAGATGGCCTTTAAGAGCAGAACACAAAGATCTGAGGGGAAGGAGGCCAGCCCCTCCTGAGCTCCGTGCTGATGCCGAATGGAGACTCAAAGGGGCTACAGCCAGGCTCTCCTCTCCTCTAGCCTGGATCTGGCCATTAATCATAATCCAGCCCTCTTCCTTTTTCCTCTGGGAAGATATGCCTTTCCTCTCTCCACTCAGGAAACCACCCCCACCTCCCAAGGCTGGTGAGGGGCCGGGGCTGCTTTGGTGGTCATCCAGCACTGAGGAGAGCCTCCTGAGGATCCAGAGAAGACCTGGCCCTCCAGCTCAGTGCCCATCCGGCCCAGGTGCACAGTGGACCTAAGGAATCCTGGGGGAGGAGGAGGCAGGGAAGGCAAATGGTGACTGGGGTTTCTCTCTTATTTAAAAAACAAAAAGGAAGTGATGTGTTAACAGTGAATACAGGTGGGTGTTGGGGGGGCAGGGTCCACTTTCTGGAGCAGGGCAGTGGCCGGGCCGGGCCGGGCATCCAGAGTCAGATGAGGCCCGCAGCCTTCTCCTGCACATTGTATTCCTTGTTCCTCTTCACCCGCCAGCTGATGAACACGAGCAGCAGCGTACCCAGCGCCTTGTAGCCCACCTGCAGGCCCAGGTACCTGTATAGTAGGAGGAGGCGGGGCCAGTGAGGGGGTGTGGAGGCTCTGTGGACCGGGTCCCAGGGCCATGGAGAAGAGCATCATCATTTCCACAGTGGCTCAGGGACTATGTTGTCAGGTAAGGATCCATTACCACCCAGCTGGGGACCACTTTCCTCATCTCTCTGACCCACGGGCAGGAGCCTCCCAGAGAATAGGCATGATGTTCCCAATCCAGTAGTCCTTCCCCACCCCTGCACTGCCCCCCTCCCTGCTCCCCTCTCCCTGCCCCACCACGCTCCCAGGGCCAGAGACAACACTGCAGCCCCAGCCAGTTTGGAGCATCTGGTCCTCCCAGCATAGCCAGGAGACGGGTGTCTGCTCACTGCCCTCTTGGTCCAGCCCTCTCCCGGCCTTCTATGCCACTCTGACACCGTTTCCAGACTCTGTTCCACCCCCTCAAGCCCACTCTCCCCTCGGTTTCTGGTCTATATGGTGATGGGCAACAGGTGAGATGGCTGGAAGGGGTGCTGAGGCAGGTTAGGCCCACCTGCCCTTGACCTGTGCCATGAGCCACGGTGGGGCCACCTCTCTCAGAGCAGTGGGAGATGGCCTGCATCATTCCACAGCCACAGCCTCGCCTCAGACTCCAGCCAGTCCCTTTCCCTTTGGCAAACTTCTTTCTGCTGCTGCCCCTCCTGAGGGACTGTGGACTAGGGGCTAGCTCCCAGTAGTGTGTGCGTGTGCTGGTGGGCTCTCTCTCTCTCTCTCTCTCCATCACCTGGACGGCTCTCTGTCACCAGTGACCCCTGGTCCCTGTCCATGGCAGCGCCCCTCTAGTCCCCTCCCTCAGAAGCCTGGCTGCCCCCTCCCCGCCCCCCCCCCCAGAGCTGCCACAGCAGATGGCTGCCCTCTGCTCTGGGCTGGGGTCTGACCCCCCTCTCCAGCCCCCCAAGGCGGGCTGCCGGGCCCTCACCTGTCTCGGAGAGCATCATTGTTGTAGTAGGCACAGGCCCCGCGCCTCCCTGAACACTGCAAGTTCCACCGGATGCAAGAGTAGTCAATGGTGAGGCCGTAGAGGGCTGGAGACGGCAGCCAGGCTGGTGTCGGTGGGAAGAGAGTTGAGAGAGTCCAGTCACATGGAGCTGCAGGCTGAGGCACCCGACTGGGTGACAGGAGAGCACACCCACCCACCCATCGCCCCTGTGTGGTTTGCCTGAATGAGACCAGCTCTGCCCCAGCCCTGGGAACCACAGTGACTTTGGAAAGCCGAATAGCTTCCCGAGAAGCATGAATTCCTCTTTCACTAGAGGCTTAGAAAAGCGACCTGAGCCATCCTTTCAGGGCAGTGAGTCACAGAGGGCACCATGATGCCAGCTCAGACATACCACATCGTTCTCACGCTGGATTGGTCCCAAGTGGAGATAGGCTGACCTCCACCTTGTGGCAGGAGCCTCCTGAGGGCATCGACTCCTCAAATCCTCACAGGTGGGTGGGTACCCTTGTCTTAAGAAGGAGGAAGGTGGGCATGGCTAGCTCACCGTTGCACAGCCGGGAGGGTCAGGGCTGGGCTCTGAACCCTGGTTTCCTCTGGTCCCACCTTTCACCACAACAGGCTGCCTCAGTGGCTGAGACAGCACCCCCACAAGACCCCCCACACTCTGACTGCTCAGAGCCTCTACCCCAGCCCCCTGAACTTCCCCACAGCTGAGTGGTGAGGCAAAGGCTATGCCGTCCTGGTGTTAAATATTCAGAATAACTCCTGTATTGTTAGCTACAGTTCTAGGCAGTCTTGGGACTGGGGAGGGGCTTGTCCGGGATTCATACCCCAAACTCTGCCCTCAGAACAGTCTCCAGACTGTCTTTAAGGCCCTGTGAGAAGCTGCTTCAGGAGGAAAGAAAGAGGAAATCTGCTTGTGGCTCTACCCATAATGGGAACCTTTGAGAACCAGCCTCTCTACTCAGACCCTGCTCACTTCCAAGTCTCCAGCTAAGCAGGGGATGGAAACTGGCCACAAGGATTGTCCACCAAGGATGCTTCCCTAAATAGAAACAAAATCCAGAGAAATTTTCAACCAAATTTCAGTGGTTAATTTAAAACTTGCTGGGTTTTATCCATGTCCTTCTTTCCACCCCAGAGTGGGGCTGTGTTCATGGGTGATGAACGGAAATGCCTTCAGCCTGGATTTTCTAACTGTGGTTCCAGATGGAGTTGTCTGAGCTCCAGTGAGAAAACAAAGGCAGCAGGTGCTTTGAGCAGTGGGACCGTGACTGTTTTCAAGGCGGCTAGGAGAAGGTCCTCAGAGCCCGTCCTCGCTGCTGGCTGTGTTGGGCACAATGCAGGGTTTCCTTCCCAGCAGAGATTTTGGAGCAAGTTATACATGAATCATACATGACAGGCTAAATGACAGCAAGGAGGTGTGGTGATGGCAGTGCCTCTGCCACCAGGACAGGGTAGAGCCCACTGCCCTGCATCCTCCATGCTGGTAATACAGGCCTGAGGAGGAGGGTCCGAAGGCACGGTGCTGGAAGGAGGGGAGCAAGTGACCCGAGCCTGAGAAATCCCATTGAAAAGGCTGGTTCATTCCTCAAAGGTTCTCGCTCAGCAGGCCCCACCAGGGACATCACCAACACACCCCAGAACGATAATGGAGGGCCAAGCGCGGCCTGGCTCCTGGATAATAATGCACGGTGGGCCCTGAAGGGATTTCAGCATGTAGGGTCAGAAAGTCCACTCCCATAGCAACTGAAGTCCCTCTGGGGCAATTGCCATATTCCCCACTGCAGTGTGCACACACTGGGTCCTTCATACTCAGTTGAATTTAGTCCCTTTACTTGGTTTACCTGTCACTGCAAGGGTCTGCACATTAATTCCTGAATGTGTCAAGAAGGGAGGATCCAGCATGAGCCTCTGGGAAAGGGCAGTGAGGTCCACACATGCCCCAGCCTCCCCCAGACCATGCCCTCAGGGAGCTTGCCCTCGGGTGGGGGGTGGGGAGCATTACTGATCCTGTGCTCACAGCTCCATCCCTCCGGAGGGTGGGCTCTGGGCTGCTGGAGCGTGGGCAGGGCTTGTCGGCAGAGGCTCCCCCCCCCCCATCCCACCTCAATGAGAATTATTTGCTGCATAGAGGCAAGGGAGGGAGTTTTGTAAAATGGGAGGGAAGCCAGGGCTGGGCTCAGCTGCTGTTCTGGGACAGGAATGCAGGGTTTTTGTTCCTACACCCAGTTCTTGGAGAGAGATGAAAAAATACCTGCCTTCAATTCTTTATTAGGTATTCTCAGCTGTGTCCACTTTTCATTTTTCTTACATGGTTTTGTTTGGAATTAATGCCATAGATGGAATCTTTCCTAACCTCAAGGAACAGGGAAACCGTCCATATAGGGTCTTGGCCTTTGCTGATGCTTGATTATGCACAGCTTCTCTTCACAGCAGAGATGAGAGAGGGCTTCCTGCAGCCCCAACCTGCACTTCACAGCCCTCAGATGCCTGGTGCCACTCCCCAGGAAGGAAGGGGGCATCGCAGACACTTACCCAGCAGGCGCATCAGCAAGAACTGTACCCCAATGGCAAATGACTTTTCTTCCTGGTTCACCACGCTGTAAAGGAAGATTGGAAGTCAGCAGCCGGAGGACTGAGGGCTGTGCCTTCGCTCAGGGGCAGCCAACCTCAGAGCATGCCAGAACCTGCCCTCCAGTGGCCTGACAGCCACCTGACCGACTGGATTCACCTCAGCCAAGTGCTCCTGTTGTTTATATCTGCGGTTCTCAAAGCATCATCGCTGGACCAGCAGCATGAGCACCTCCCCACACCCCAGGAACTTGTTAGAAAGGCAGATTCCCAGGCCCTACCTCAGACCTAAGAATCAGATCCTCTGGGAGTGGGGCCGGCCATCTGTGCTTTAGGAAGCCCTCCATGAGATTCTGTTGCACACTCGCATTTGAGAACCACTGGTCCCTGTGACTTTCAGGGTTGCCCAGTGTCCCCTCCAAGAGGCAGAGGGCAGAAAAGGCTGGGAACGGACAGAAGGATGGGGAAGGGTGTGTTCAGAGCAGCAGGCCTGAACAACTCCCATGGAGTGTAAATAGCAATAAAGACAGCCCTGATGAAAGTCTAATTGAGGCCCCTGGGCTGTAGGCTTCTGTGTGCAACGAAAAGAATCCTCTCCCTGGGGCCAGCTTCCTGGGCGTGTGGCCTGTGCAGCCTCCCAGGCCCCAACCCTCAGAAAGGCCCCACGTTTGGTTTAACGGTCTGCTGCGGCCGTCTTGAAATTCTCAATAATTTTGGAACCAGGAGCCTCCCATTTTCATTCTGCACTGGATCCTACAGATTATGTAGCCAGTCTTACCCCTACCCTTCTTCCCTCAAGAGGGGATGAATGTTTGGCTGAGGAAGGAGATTCAGAGAGAGATGGGGAAGGTATCTGTCAGTTGTATTGCCAGGCCCTGACATCCCAGCTGGGCATGGGGCAGAAAGGGAGGACACCCCATCCACAAGGTGGGGAGCCAGGAGGTGGCCTGCAGAGGCATCAGGCTTCTCTGTGCTCTGAAAACCCACACTCCTGGGTGGGTATCTGTGGGGGAAGGGCATTCGGGGCCGAGGGGACATCAAGGAAGGGAAGTCAGAACTAATCTCCAGGTCTCTGCACACGTTTTGTTCTGTCCCTACAGTCCTGCCAGCAGAGTGGAATGGGACCCTCTTCCAGTTCCTCTGAAGGAAGGCCCAGTGAAAAGAGTACTCATGGGGTGCAGCAGGGGAAAAAGACAGCCACTTGGGACCCCCCAGTGGAAAGTGCCTCAAATCTCAATCTAATGGACGCTCCCTTTATGCCTATAGGTCCCTCTAGTGGCCCAATTCATAAGTCTTGGTCATTGTCCCTGGGCAGACTCCCCTAGATTCTGAACTGAATGGGGCTTGGGCACCCCAGTTTGCCTTCTGATGGACAACTTGAGCCTCTTATGGTGTCTGCTGCCATTGGAGGTGAATTAACTCTGGCATTCTGCCCACTCTCTCCTTCCACATTTCTGGTGAAGCTTCCCTCCCAGCCTGTATTTCCATGCCTAGTTGGGGGTCAGGGTACAAACAACAGTTGGGTCACCTACAAAGTTATCTTTAAGCTTCACCTTCTCCACGCTAAATAGCATCCGTTTTCCCATCTTTCCCAGTGGGATTTATCTTTAAACAATTTTGGGGTCCTGGGGCCTCTTCAATTTCGCTTCAGCTCCTGCCAGACTTAGAAGGGAGAGGTTTCCTAGGAAAGCCCATCCTGTGGTTGAAATGACACTCCTTCTCCACATCTTCCCTATCCCTAAGGCTTGTTGTAGTCCTCTGGGAGGCAGACTGCTCAGGGACTTCCCTGTGAAATTTCCTTATCCTGTTCCCTCTCCTCATCCTGGCCACCCACAGATCTTTCTCAGGGTTAGAGGGTCCTCCACGGCCCATCTGGTCCTGGTGCAAGAGGTAACCCCACCCAGGGGCCTCAGGTGAAAGTACTCATGCTTGGAATGCACAGGGTGGGGAGTGGTAGAAAGAGGGTACTGATGGTATTGGGAGAAGCAAAATGCTCTGGCTCTGAGCATCCCCACACGTTCCTGTGGAATATGCTAAGAACACAAGGTTCTGACTGCTCTTTTTCTGTGCCATTTCTCAGGATGGTGGTTGCAATGAGCAACCTGGAGGCATGGGGTAAAATCTTCCCCTAGACAAAGAGCAGTCTTGGTCTATATAGCTGTGCCTCTCTCAAGCTCAGTGTTCCTCACTGTGTCATAAGCTCACTGCATGTGAAACATACACCTGGGTGCTCCAGGTCACCCCATGGGATGTGGGACACAAGGATAAATGATGTTCACGCTCCTTACTGTGCTGTGAGTAATAGTCCTTTATCTTTGAACCAGGAGTCTCCTGTCTTCTGCCAGCATTCTTGAAACAGTAACAAAAACAGGAGCTTGGTAGTTTGCAAGCTAACTTATAATTAGGATAAAATCCCAGGTCCTGACAAGCGGCTGCTTCTGTTCTTCATCTCCTAGACTTTTGGGAAAAATAGGTCATTGGCACCTAGCTACCTGTTAATGATTCTTAGAGTTTGGTTAATAGTGATAATTAACTAATATGTAGGATACCTTATATTTACAAGGCAATTTACCAGGTAATCCTAACACCAGTCCTTTCCTGTCAATTATCATTAACCTCTTTTCATAAATGAGGAAACTGAGGCTCGGTGAGGTTGGCATTCAGCCAACGCATGGCAGAGCTGGGTCTCTGATCCCAGCGATGGGCATCCAAATCCTGTGTTTTTCCCTTTCTTCTTTCAAGGTGGGTGAGGACAGGAAAGAGGCGGGCAGGGGTGGGTTAGGTGAACTTGGTTGAAATGTTGTTTTCCCTTTTGCAGAGGATGAGGTGAAGGAAGGGTCAGTTCCCTGCTAAAACTTCAGAGACATTTCACCGCCACTGTAATGGAACACCTCTGTCCTCCCCTCCCACCTTGGCCAGCTTCTCCCTTCTGACTGGAGAACTTGGTCCTGGCTCCTCACACACTGGGCTTTTCTTATTTTCATTCTTCCTCATAGCCTTCATTCTGTCTCTGGAAAAACTTTTCACATTTTTCTTCCTTGATTTTGCGCATCTAACTCAATTCTCCTCCTTCTTCTCAGTTCTTCCAGGATTTAAATATGAGTGAATCTACAGGCATTTCCACAGCATGGAACCAGGCAGCCCGGCTTCATCAGGACTTAACTGTTCATGGCTCTGCCCTCCCAGGGCTGAGGTCTCTCAGTGCAGAGTGGAGGTGCCAACAGGGCACATGGGTGCCCTGAGACAGACTGAGGCAGCACAGTGAGGGGCTCTGCACCGAGTCTGGCTCGGCAGGGCCCCCGACATTGTTGTGTTAGTATTACCATCCCACATCATCCAAAGAGCATTGCAGATTGGCGTTCAAAGGACTCTGAGGGAAAGGAAGGAGAGGCAGAAGCAGGCAGCATGGGGAAGGAGAGGCGCACTCACCGCAGAACCATCATGTAGAGCGGGTTGTGGGAGATGCAGGCTATGAGGGCCACGAAGGAGATGAGGAAGATGGCCGGGAGCAGGAAGTGGGCACAGGGGATGGGGCATGATCCTGTCTTGGCTGAAGAGGACGCCCCGGTCACACAGCTGCAGTTCAAATAGGTCTTGGGAAGGAGAGGGAGAGGGGAGGGGGAAATCTGCTGTTATTATTTGGCCTCCACACATGACAAACGCTTGCACCAGCTCTAGCCTAAGAGCCCCTCAGGTTTTGACAGCTCTGCCCTGGGGAGCTGGGCGATGCTGCATGTGGAGGCTGGAGAGCAGGCCCGGTGAGGGGTTCAAGGTGCCCCATGGATACCACCTCTGACCTCTGTTTGGGCAATCAAAACCATCTTCACCAAAACCGGTCGTCTAGCATGGGCTGGGCCCCTCCAGCGGTTCCACTCACATCAGGACATGCAGGATCCCACTGCCAGGCAAGGCCTACCCAGCTTGGGACCAGGGGCTGGGAGGGCTCTCTTCAGGGCCAGGCTGGCCTGTGCCCAGCAGCAGTGGTTTCGTGGGTGGTTGTTCTTGCAGTTTGTGTGCTTATTGCACGGAAGGTAAGAAAGGTATAAATAGGAGACAGCAGTGGGAACCCAGCTGAATCCGCTGAGCTCTTCATCTGTTAGGCCTCTGCCTAAGCGGAACTCCTCCTGTCTGTGAAGGCCTCTAGCGAAGGAGGTCCCTGTCTCAAATCTGCAAGTCCAGATGGTTCAGCGCTCTTGTAAGACTGGCCTTGGTGGCCACTGCCCGTGACAGGTGGTCTTCACCTTACCTTTCACAGCATCTGATGGACTAGCCTATGACCATTTAAGTGTCATAGCAGTTACAAGGCTAGGACCAGAACTAAGGAGCTAGTATGCCCCCTTCTGGCAGACAGCAGGAACTACACACCTTCTTTGTTTTGGCTGCCAGGAAGCTCAGAAATAAGTTATGTGCAGTATGGCTATTAGTTCCTTCAGTCTGGATTTTTTTTTTTAACATAGATCTTTTCCCTTTGTAATTTACCGTCTGTTCTTGATATTATGCTAATGGCTCTGTGTAATTATTGGAAACCTGTCAAGATGATTTCTGGAAGCAGATGAGTCAGAGGTAAGTAAATAAAGATAAGGAAACCACAGAAGACACCACAGACTCATTTGACTAGAAGGCAATGAAGAGAGCATCATGTCTGCACTCCTTGTCCTCCACCTGCCCACAGAGGTGGCTGTGGGAGCAGCCTTGCCCTGTGCTCTCAGAGGATGATGCTAAGTGGGGCTAGCCTTGTCCATACCTTCCACACAGGCTTAAAGGAATGAGGCATATGCTTTTCCTTAGGGCATCTTTAGCAGAACTGAACAGACTTTCCATTGCTTTTAGGAAAAGGTAGATCCAAATCCTAGGCCTGGCCTGTCCAGCCTTGGCCTATGTGTGACATGCCTCTCAGCACCAACCCTGGCCTTCTCTGCTTTCTCCTGCACCCAGCTAGGTCATGCCCTAGGGCGTTGCTTTTGCTGTTTCTTTACCTGGAATGCCTCACTTCCAGGACTTTCTAGGGTCTTCCTCTTCTGGTTGTTCAGTTCTAATGTCACCTCCTCAGGGAGGCCCCCAGACACTCTCTGTCCATTAAGTCTCTTGGGGGCATGGATTACATTCTAAAACTATCTTGTGCATTTATTTGATAGAATGCAAACTCAGTGAGAGCAGGCACCTTGTCTGATGGGTTCACTGCTGAATCCTCAACTTCTGTGGCCATGCTGGATATTCACTAAATATTTGTTGAATAACTGAACAAATGTCTTGACTTGGTTTGCTGCTGAATGACCCTCGAATCCAGGAAGCATAGCACTCAGAGGGCTATTAGAGCCTTGCCAGGTGGGCATAGTGAATGTGGGTTGCACCACTGGAAGGCTGGTGGTGAGGAGACATATGACCTTGAACAGATGTGTCCCAGACTGAGGCCGGGTCCTGGGTTCTAGTCCCAGATCTGTCCCTAAATAGCTCAGGACTTCAGGTCAGTTGTGTGGCCACATGTAGGGGCTGACAGGTTCCACTGAATGCCCTAGGTCACACTTCCAGCTCTAACCTTCTGGGGCCACATCACAGAAGATCCTCTGCCCTCAGTTTATCTAGGCCTGCCTCTGTGGCTTTCCACACAGCCAGTATGCAGGATCCAGGATGCCCATTAGGATCCTTCGGGATGAGGCTCAAAGGCCTCAGCTGAAGCAGTTCTTTGGCTTGTTTCTGCTCTGAGCATTGTTAGGCCTCAGGAATGTGAATCTGTTGAACATCGGCCAATCTTTAATTGACTTTGGGCTGTAGGCATCTGGTCATGACCTTAGGGAAGGGGAGGTGGAGAGAGGGCGGGTGTGGCCCAGAGGCCAGAGGCTGGGAATGAGTGTGGGGCGGGTGGCAGTCTGCCCATCCTGGAGCCTAGGAGTGGTCTGCGAGGGCACATGCTAAGCACAGAGACCCCACAGGGCTTCTCCCACCCTTACCAGCTGCTTGGAGGCTACCGAGCTGACGTTAATCTCACTGCAGCCGGCGTGGCATGGGGAGAGGTACTCCACTCCATTGTCTCCGCAGACCGGGTGGAAGATGGAATCTGGGCACGAGCAGTCCTTGCGGCAGGCAGGAGGCTGCGGATGTATAGGACTTGATGTCCTGCCAGCAAAACAGGAAATGGGGAATCAAACAAAGCAAGACCAAAGAAAAGTCTCCTCACGCCAGCCCAGTGTGAGTTTCCCGCCTGTTTAGTGTGCCTGTGCGTCTCTGTCTTGGGCCAGCGCCACCCTGGGACCTGAATGATGCTTATCGGAGCTGATGGTGAATTGACTGCCTGATCAGGGCTCATGGCATCACCAGGTGCAGCTCAGCAAGGCATGGTCAGCAAACCCCACACTGAAGAAGGACGTCAAGACACCCAACCAGCCAGGACTCCGATGAAAGAGACGGCAGGTGCTACGCAAAGTCACAGGCAATATTTCCCTTCCCTTCTCCTTCATCTGTGCTCAGGCCGAGGGAAGGCTGGGGCTCCTTGAGGCAATCTGGGGTCGAGAGGGCTCCAGTCTCTGGGTCTATGGAGACATTGCCTAGGTCGCTCCACCCCCTGTGCTGCACCCAAGGGGGTTTCACCAGCTGACCTCACCATTCTCACCACCCCACCACCCCCCCCCCCCCCCCCCCGCCACATCTGATGTTCATGATCGTCTCTGGGGAGGGTCGGCATAGGCTGACAAACCACAAGCCAGGGGGCTGCTAAAACAATGACACCACTGATAGTTAACAGTAATGGGGTGCCTCTTATGTGCCAGGAACCATGCTCACGGCTTTTCACACAGCCATCATGACAACTCTTCAATTAATTCCATTGTTTCTGTGATGAGAAAACTGCAGATGAGACAAGTAACTTTCCCCAGCTACAAAGGGCTGTGCCAGACTCTCCCCAGTCTGATGACAGAGCCCTGTGCTAAAAACACCCACTGAGGGGCGCCTGGGTGGCTCGGTCGGTTAAGCGTCCGACTTTGGCTCAGGTCATGATCTCGCGGTCTGTGAGTTTGAGCCCCGCGTCGGGCTCTGTGCTGACAGCTCAGAGCCTGGAGCCTGTTTCAGATTCTGTGTCTCCCTCTCTCTCTGCCCCTCCCCTGTTCATGCTCTGTCTCTCTCTGTCTCAAAAATAAATAAACGTTAAAAAAAAAATTTAAAAACACCCACTGAGAGCAGCCCAGGGGCTCCAAGCTCTCTCGGCCCCTCTCAATCCACAGTCAGCCTGCAGAACAACGCACCCTGGTGGTGGTGGGGGGGGTCCCCGCCCTGAGCAGCCCTCCCTTCCCTCCTTCACCCACCAAAGACAGAAGAGGTAATTTCAGAGAAAAAGAGAAAACACCAAGACAGAAAGGTACAGTATGTCCAAACGTCGCAACCTTGTTAGGCAAAATGTAAAAGAAGAAGTCGTTGGAAGGGGCACTCAGGTAAAAACAAATGCTCTTTGTTCAGCACCCTTCCCTCACAGGCCCCTAAAGCTCTTCCTGAACATGACACCAGATTCAAAACTTAGGACCAGGTTGCTTTATGCAAACTGACAGGTGTACTTTACCTGCCCTCTTCCTCACCTGCCCTAATTTTGTTTGAGTCTGCCATCACTTTCATTGTTCTTTCCCAGATTTTTTCAAGTCCCCTTCTCTCATCTTTCTTCAGCAGCTCAAGGAGACTTTGTAATTGTAGCTGGCACAGAGCTGATGCTAAACATAGCTTATTTCCTGGTTCCTGAGGCTCACAGCCCTACAGATTCATCCTGAAACCAAATTAACCAGTTTTTGGTACTTCTTAAAAACAAAACAAAACAAAACAAAACAAAACAAAAGACAGAACTCTGACCCTGATTGCTGGTGACCCAGTAGGACTCTCTGATTTCTTTTCATAATTGAGCATATTATTCAAGGCCTCATTTTCTAAGTTGCCACACAGGAGATTAGATCAAAAGCGGAAAGGAGAGAAGAGAGGAGTTGAGGAAGCAGAAAGGAAGATTCACGGCAGCCAGATCCAGGCTCTGGCCTCAGTGAAGGGGATCTTCTCACCTCTCATTCCCATTACCTGGGGGGGTAGACCTCCGCTATAGTGGGGGTAGAGCATCCCATGAAGAAGAGAGGGGCACAGAGGATCATGGAGATGGTGATGATGGTGGCAGCCACGCGGGGAATGGTTTGCAGAGAGAAAACGAAACGTTTCATGAGGATTCCTCCAAACAGCATCCCCAAGGCCGCAGCAGGGAGGTTTACAGCACCTACAGGTAAAGAGAAGCTGGTCTGGGTGTATAGGACTGGGAGTCTTGTGAGGAGCCGCAGACATTGAGCTGAGCCATGGACAAGGAGACACGACTACCTGGAGGGACATTTGATACATTCAAATGCTGTGGTAAGAGCTGACATTAATTCAGCGCTTACTGTTTGCCAGACACATCTACAGAGTTCTCTTGATGTAGCAGATTGTCCTGCTTGTGCAAAGGATACAGAAATAAATGGGGCCCTTGCAGTCACAGGGATGTGGGTTGAATGTGCATTTAGTAAGTGCTTTTCATTACCTGGCCCCTCATTGCACCCTCACTGTGACCACATGAGTCACACAGTGGTGCTCCCTGCCTGATGTGCCGGTTGGTGCCTGAAAGCTAGAGGGGTGAGGCCCTGGCCACCTTGCCACATCCCTATGGTCAAGCTCACCTGTGGACTGGGCTCAATAATTCACTTCGGTACTTGGTTGGGACCACATCAGTGATTCTCAATCTCAATTGGCAAAAAATACCAATGCTGGGCCCCACCCAGAGATTCTGCTTTCATTGACTGAGGGTGGGGCCTGGGTATCTGTACTTTTTAAAGCTGTCCAGGGGGTCCTAAAGTGCAGCCAGGGTGGAGAATCACTGGGCCACATACTCCTTACCCAGGCGAATGTATTCAAGTCCTTGGTGAAGAAGGGAAAAAACCAGGAGGCATTTTGCCTAGTCCCAAATTACACCTTTCTCTTTCCTCTGTTGCCCCGGATGATGTCAGGACCTTTGAGAAGCCCTTAGGCTTCCAGCCCCTCTGATGGAAAGGAAGGCAGACCCCAGCCTCTGCCTCTCCCTGCCTGGAATTATAGGGGCCCCAGAGATCTGCCAAAGACCTTCTAGATGGCTAACCAGGAAAAGTGTCCTTAAAATTCTTTCCCCAGGGCCACAGTCCTCTTCTGGCTCTTATCTGTGTCCGGTCTGGCCTCACCCATCCTGTATGGGCGGCAGAGGGCCCAGCCTCTCCTTCAGGCAGGCCCCCTAGCTCCTACAGCGCCCTCACCCTCTGGACTCACCGATGAGGAAGTTGGCATAGGCTGCGGAGGCACCATACTGCTTCTCCAGAAATTTGTTGAGGAATGTGGAGAGGCCGGCAATGACAGAGGAGAAGGTGCACTGGGCCAGGACCACCAGCATGAAGAGCGGGTTCATCAGCAACCTCAGGAAGATGCGGGGAAACCCTGTAATCAGACGGCTGTCAGGGGCCAGGCCTTCGTGGTAGTCATCCCAGGGGTACCTTGATACTAGGTCACTGCCCTTCCTCCTCCTCCAGGCAGCTCTCCTCTCTTTCTCATGGCAGATCTGAGGCACCAAAGTGTTCAGTGGCCAGTCTGGGGGCACAGAGCCGCTCGACTCCCACTCAACATACTCACAGGCTAAGTAAAATGAGGACATGCCTATAGGATATCAGGCGGAGGCTGGATAGAAATAGGACTAACACCAGGAACATTCTCCTCACATGACAGCCACCTCCATGTGAAAGGAGGGGAGAGAACACGGGGCCAGACCATGGAGGCAGGGCTGACTGCTAAATCTGAGTCTCCTGAGACCTGCAAAGAAGCAGTCACCAGGACCCCTGGCAGAACCCCTCCTGGGAGATGGGCCAGTTACAGACCACCTGTTCTTACTGACCTTCACCACACACAACACCACATGGGCTGGGGTACCTCCTGAACCTCCCTCAAGACAGACCCCCCCCCACCTCCAGGGCTTTGCCAGGTCAGTCAGTTACGTTTAATGAAATCCAGCAGGGAGCTTCTTGGCTTGACCTCGTCCATCTTCCTTGCCTCGTCCACTATGGCAGGAGACCTCTGAAGGCAGCGAAGGAGGTAAATGTTAATGTCCGAGGCTCCTTGTCATGACCCTTCCCTGGGCCCTTGACCCTTCTGGTCTTGGTGGCTCAGGGATGGGCAGCAGTGAGCTGCCCACCCCAGGTGGGTGTGGGTGTGGGTGTGGATGTGGGTGTGGGTGTGGGAGGGCACCCAGAGAATGCTCTCTTGAAACGAACACCACCTGCATGTTACTGAACCCAGAGTTGTGGCTGCCGGCCAGAACACATCTATGCCAATGCCTCCTGAAATACCTCTGAGCATGTTATCACCTCTAACTTTCCCTTGACTGATGCCAAAAGGTATCTGATCAGATCTCACTCCCTGTCTCTCTGTCGTGGCTGCACTGCTTCCCTGTCCTCAGATTCCATGGGCTGCAGGCTTCTGGGATACACTGGTCTAGAATGACCTCTGTTTCCAGCTCTTTCTGTCTCCTCTATGGAGTCACTGCTTCCTTCTGGGCCCAGAGTTGAGTCCTGCTCAACCAAGGCTTGGTCCCGGCCCCTGGCCCATGCTTTCTGTTCATACCACTTCAGTGAGCTCGCCTACCACTTATGAACTCGTCAGCTGCAGCTCTGCACCCCTACACAGGTGTGCACGGCCCCCCAGGGGAACACACTACCAGGTGTGGGAGCTCCCATGCACTGAGTGCTTAGTCCACATCGGACACCGTGCCCAGCATGCCACATGCACTGTCACTCCTCATGGAGTGACAGACCACCTGTTCTATCTCCAGTATTGTAAAGGTGCTCTATCTCCAGTATTGTAAAGGAAACTTAGACACGAGGAAGCTTGTCCAAGATCACTTGGCAAGGTTTTAAGTGACACACCGGGACTCAGACTCAGGTTTGCCTGACTCCAGAACTACCACGATGTACTGCCAACGTCCAAAACTGTTCCTCAAGACAAGCGAAGGCTCTCCTACCCCTGTTCCTCCTCCCACACAGGGGCCTACATCTCACTGCCCAATGTGGAGCTTTGGCTCAGAACCTTGATGCTAACTTCGGTCCCTCTTCTCCTCCAGTCTGGCTCACTGCTGAGTCCTTGGCACCCCCTCCAAGAATATCTCTGCCTGCCCTTGCCTCAGCTGTCCAGCAACCACTGCCCCGGTGCTCGGTCTCATCCCCTGTCTCTACACCGGCTTTTTCAGATGGTCAGCCTTCACTCCTCCCTGACTCCCTGACCTTCAACCCAGCTGGCCACCCAGTTACTGCAGTGCCCCAGAACTTTAAGTTTTAGACCCTCAGCCTAACATCAGAGCCCCACCAGACTTCTCTGTTTTCCATTTTCATCCTTTCCTGACTTCGTCCCCAGCAGACAGGGCTGGCAGACACATGGAACGTCCAAGTGCTCAGAGTAAGCTCACTCTCAGGCCACCCTTATGCTCTCTAGCTCTAGGGACCCCCTTCCCACTCAGTCCTGCAGGTTCATATGGTGCCAGGTCATATATTCTGCTTTTACTAGCTCTTAACTCTTCATCACAGTTTAGATGAACTCATTTGTTCAACTACTCATGTAGTTTCCCAAACTACATTCCCTGAAGCTGTCCTGATACCTGAGGTGTTGAAGTGGTAAGGGGACACTGGTGAGAACCCATCTTTAGGGAATTCCCAGCACTCTCACCTAAAGCCTTTGAGAAGTCCTGTATCATGCAACTCATTTAGATTTCATGCAGAATTTGCATAAATTGCTGCAGCTTCTCAGTTCAGTTTAATTTGATCCCCACCTCCCTTTCTTGAAGTTCTATAGGTAGAGTCAGGGGTTCTCAGAACCTTACCTCCACTTCTCTGATCATTGTTCGAGGAAAGAAAAAAAAGGGGAAAGAGGTGAGAACCAAGGAGGCTGAGGAGATGAGCAGCCCGAGCCACCAAGCTCCAATCCACCGGGGGTCTCCGGGGCTCAGGTTAACTGCAGCTGGAGAGAAAGCAAAGGGAACAAATGTTTTCTGGATGAATACGGAATCTCACTTAACTGGAATGAGGGCCTCTGATCAAGGGAACTTTCCTCCCATGATAGAGAAGAGATAAGCCATGAGCTAGAACCTGGGTCAAGACAACATTCCCTCTCCAGGCCATCTGGTCTCCAGAGCATAGCGGCCACTCTGCATAAAGGAGAGCATCAGAGAATCCCCAGGCTGAAGGAATCAGAACCTTGGCCTCACCTTATTTTATTCCAAACCCCTGGTAGGAATAATAGCAAAGGAGGCTGCATCCATTCTCCTCTAACCAATCAGAACACTGAGGACCAGAGAAATCAACCTTGCCCTGGTGCAAGGTTAAGGCTAGTGAGTGCCATTTGATTGCTCAATTTTAACCATTCTTAACCACTGAGTACTACTGCTTCCCAACTTTATTGACCCTAAGAAAGGAGTCCCCATAGTCCTTAGGAGGAGCCTGAAGGAACAACCATCATCAGAGTGGGCTCCTTAGCCTCCAAAGGAAATGGTTTTCCTGGCAGGTCTCCCATCTGCATCTGAGAGTCTGCCATTGTGTTTCTCTTTGTAAAGAAACTACAGGGGCATAGAGGGAAGGAGAAGGTAGCAGTATGGCCCTCAGCCAAACAATGACAGACATCTCTAGGCACTGTCCCTGGTACTGAGAGCTCAGCTGCTAGTCTTTTGGGGCAATAAGAGGCAAGAATCAACTCAGGAAGTGCCAGTAAAAGGGCAAAGATGGCTTGACCCTGAGGCAGAAAGCTCCCCCTAGCTTTTCCCCATCATGTGAAGTCAAGGCAGGAGATACCGCAAGGAAGGCATCACGGTCTGATGGTCCCCAGGAACAGGAGTCTGTGGACTCTGGCAGCATGGCAGGTTTAATGCCTGTCTACATTCTTTGTGAGATGGGCAGACCCTGATCTGTGTGTGAAGAACTGTTGAGAGCATTATTCCTGAGGGTCTGGCTCAGACCTGCCTTCCAGCCATATCTTCTGGCTGGCAGGAACTTTATGTATCACCCTCACACCCCCTACACATTCCACCTTTTGGCTTTGTCCACGAGTTTTTCTCCACCTGGAGGGCCTTCCCTCCCAGTACTACCTGCAGAAATCCCACCCATCAGTGGGGCTTGACGCAGACATCAGCTGCCTGAGAAGCCCTCCCTGCCCACCTCAGAAAGTAGCACTGTCTCCTGCCTGCTTGGAGCTTCCAAAGCACTTCGCCCGCCCCTCTGTTATAGTGCTGGCCCTCCCTGCCTTGTGGGAGGCTGGGTGCCATGGAACAAGCTTACAAAGTCAAGGAGCCCTCGCAGGATTCATCATGGGGCTGGCTCCATGAATGGTTAACTCAGTGCTTGTGCCCTGGTCTATGGATTGTATTTTCTCTTTCTAAGATACACAGTGATTTAGTCCATACCATTTTGTGAAGAACAAGAGCTCACACCTGTGAACCTCTTAATATATATCAGGCATGTGCTAATCCTTACAACGACTCTATTTTACTATCACTAGCCCCATCTTACAGATGAGAAAACTGAGGCACAGAAAGATAAAGACACTTGCTAGAGAGCACTCAGCCAGTGAGAAGTGGAATCAGCATTAGACACAGGTTGTCTACTACCAATGCCCACAGAGTTAAACACGATGTTATACCCTTCTGGATGTGACTCATAATCCATGTGTATATTTTGTGTACTGCTTGGTTTTTTTCCCCTCAAAACAGCTCTTATCAGATCTTTTTTTTTTTAAAACAATCAAAACCATCTTAGAATCAAAGAACCATAACACTATTTTTTTTTTTTTTTTGGAGAGAGAGAGAGACTGAGCACGAGTGGGAGGAAGGGCAGAAAGAAAGAAGGAGACACAGAATCCAAAGCAGGCTCCAGGCTCTGAGCTGTGAGCACACAACCAGACGCGGGGCTCAAACCCACGAACCATGAAATCATGACCTGAGCTGAACTGACTGAGCCACCCAGGTGCCACCCCCATAAAACTATTTTTAATACCACCACCAAGACGGGCAGCTGTGTTAGCAACACCTGAGGCCCTGCTCCAGGTCTCAAGGTGTCCTGTGACAAACTTCTTGAGGACAGAAAGTGTGTTTTCCAGCCCAGCCTGGGAAGAGGAGGTGTGCTGTCTGCTTCTGGCTGGCTGTCTGAGGCTCTGCAGGAGTGAATGAGTGAGTGAAAGAGGAGTCCTGAGCATCTGGAGTTGAAGTTTCATTTTTTCCTCGACTGTCTGGGGCTTGGGAGGCTGCTTCGTGGAACCGGTGATGGAATGGGCATCCTCGCCCACACTCACCTGTGTCCACTCTGCCGTAGTCCACGAAGATCTGCAGCATGACGGAGCCCAGCAGGTACCCGAAAGCCGGTCCGAATACAGAGATGGCAAATAAGATGGCTGGAAACGGGAGCAGAGAAAGGAGGCTGAGGAGACTGAAAGGGTACCAGGTTCTTTCCCTAGCTGAGGGATTCCTGAGATGTCAGGAATCTGTCCCCTGGCCCTGACAAGTCCACACTGAAGGCATTTCCCATAGACAAGACCAGAATCCCTCAAGGATGCGCACAACCAAAACTGTTTCTCCTCCAGCCAGCTGCCAGAGAGATCCACTTGCCGAGAGGAAAAGCCTCCTCAGCATTTAAAGTTTGCTGCTGGGGGTGCTGGTGGGTGAAGCTTCCTGCAAATGCAGGAGCTGTGGGGCCACCAAGTGGGTGGGTGTGCCCTGTCTGCTTTGGCATGTGGGCCCTGAGAATGCTCAATGTGCCGTGCTCTAAGGGAAGGACGGGGCTGTCAGATGGTCATCTGTTATCTGCTTTGCTTTTGCTTCTTTGAAGCCAAACTGCCCCTAAGTGGACGGTTTGAGAAGACATGTGTACCCCGGCCCGTGCCTGGAGGACAGGACAATAACATTAAGGGGCTGATAAAGGAGCTGCCGTGTGCCCAGCATGCGGCTCAGTGGTTATATACATTACTTATGTAATCCCACAGCTGCCCAGTGCACAGATACTATTGGCCCTGTTCTGTAGGTGAGGAACCTGGGGCCCTGGGGCCCAGCCACCTGCCCAGGATCACACATCTGGTAGATTAACAGAGCTGGCCTTCAAACCAGATCTATTTGCTCCCCAAAGCTCTGCCCTCATTTGCTGTGTTGTGGCACAAAGAGGGTTAGGCCTCAATTCAGTCCCTCAGGGCCTGAAGGAGTGCCACATCAGGACTGGGCCCCTCCCCACAGCCTTCCTCAAGCTTGTGACTCACAGATGTACAGGGGTGAGTTGTTGGGCTCAGAGAAGTCATCCACGTAGGAGATCCCGAATGGCTGAATGGGAACCGTCCCAACGCCTGCCAGCAGCTGGGCGACCACCATGAGACCCCACATGCTGCTGGTCTCCTTCCGGGAGTCCCGGGCGGTGCTGTGGCACTTACTGGGGGGCAGGTCCTGCCAGTGCTTCTGACAGAGCTCAGCTTGGAAGCGGCTGCTGTTCCCTGCAATGAGAGAGCATGCCGGTTACCACCACCCCAGTCTCCGGGTTCCACCAGCCGGCCTCTGAGGCTGGCCTTTCTCCCAGGCCTTTTGAGAGTGAGTGGAGGTGACAGAAAGGTGAGTGTGGGCTTCCTGTCCTGCAAGCAGCCCTTCCTAGGTGGAAGAGGACACTATCCACTCATGGGGAACCATTCTTTGTCCTCTATGGGTAACAGGCAGGGAGCTGTGCATGGAGACCAATGCCATAATTCCTGGAGGAATCCCCCAGTTGCAAAAGGGGGATCCAGGATCAAACCCCAGGCTTACCAGCCTGAAGTGCTTTGTGCTCAGCCTCAGGCCTGGGGTCCCCAGGGTGTGGCTCTCTTTAGCAGGACAAAGGTTATTCTGTCTCACAGAAGACAGTGTCACCCCCACCTTGGATGTGTCCCTCCTGTGTCATGACTCCTGGAGCCTGATTCCTGGATAAGCCTGGCACTGTGTCATACTGGAGAGCCTTTTGCCAAAGGCATTTAATGTCCTTACCAAACATGGGCAGCAATCAAGAATCATACGACTTGGGAAGCTGGAAAGGACTTTGAGACCTTCTAGTTCAATCTCTCCTCTTACAAATGGGGAGCCAAGACTGCACACCCAGGAGCCAGGCTGCACCTTAGACCCTTCTGTGAGGCCCCCAGAAACTTCCAGTGGGCACCATGCTGCCTGTGGCTGTGGGGACCTGGTCAGGCTGGACTGCCATCTCATGCCCACACCAACCAGTAAGCACTGTCAGCTCTCCAAGGCCTTGAGAGCTCTTGAGGACTCCCTTCCCATAAGATCCCTTCTTTACTTACCTTGTCCAGGCCAATGGAAACCACTGAAGTCACCAATCTTGCTCTACTAACATGATTTCCTCTAATTCCCATTTGGGATGCTCCCAGAGAGGGTATAGCCCTGATCTTTGTGGGCCTCAAAGCCTTACAGAGAGGAAATATGAAGGCTGTGGACCAGATCTGCCCCTCATGCTTTGCCCAGGGCTGCTCTGGATGGTGGGGCTAGGGAGGTTCTGCCCTCCTCATTGCCCTCTCTCTTCCCCCAGGCACAACATGCTCTGTACAGCCTGGCCCCGCCCTCACCTGTCCTCTACGCTGGTGTTTGTATAGGACACACTTGAAAACTGCTGGCCTGCAGGGTTCCCCCATCAAACAGGGAGTCCTGTCCCAGGAACAGCAAGGGACGGCAAGATGTCTTCTTGTCAGGGCCATCCAGACAGGGAGAAAGCTTGGATGCTAAGTCATGAAAAGACTACTGGACCAAATTTCATTCGTCCTCAGTTGTTCAGTTATTTGGCCAATAGTGAGTATGGGCAGACACACCACTCAGGTGAGGACAAGAAGGTGACTGAGACAGGCATAGGTTCTGCCCTTACAAATTCTCCAGCCTTTTGTGGTACACAGATCATTGAAGGAGCACCCACAATAGTGCCTGATCCAATCAAAACCCAATGAGATATCTTTGCACACTCATCAGAATGGTCATTGTGTGTGTGTGTGTGTGTGTGTGTGTGTGTGTGTGTGTATAAACCAAAACAGAAAACATCAAGTATTGGGTAAAGATGTGGAAAAGTTAAGGCCCTTGTACGTTGCTGGAAGGAATGTAAAATGGTGCAGCCATATGGAAAACAGTATGGCAGTTCCTCAAAAAATTTAAAAATATAACTACCAGGGGCCCCTGGGTGGTTCAGTTGGTTAAGCATCCGATTCTTGATTTTAGCTCAGGTCATGATCTTGCTGTCTGTGGAATCGAGCCTTGTGTCAGGCTCTGCCCTGGCAGTGCAGAGCCTGCTTGGGATACTCTCTCTTCCTCTCTCTTTGCCCCTCCCCTGATCACACTCTCTTTCAAAATAAATAAATAAACTTTAAAAAAATACAACCACCATATGATTTAGCATTTACATTTTTGGGTATATACTCAAAAGAATTTAGAGCAGGACTTGAACATTATACCAGCCTTCATAACAGAGTTATTCACAATAGCCAAAATGTAGAAATAATCAATGTGTCCATCAATGGATGAATGGATAAATAAAATGTGATATAGACACACAACGGAATATCACTGAGCCTTAAAAAGGAAAGGAATTCTGACACGTGCTGCATACACAATGGAAGACCCCTGAAGACATTATGTGAACTAAAATAAGCCAGGCACAGAAGTACAAACATCGCATGACTCCACTTATATGAAGCAACTAGAATAGACAGATTCATAGAGGCAGAAAGTAGAATGTTGGTTACCAGGGGCCAGGGGCAAGGGGGAATGGGGAGTTGGTGTTTAATGAGGACAGCTTCAGTTGGGAAAGATGAAAAGTTCTGGAGATGGATGGTGTTGACAGTGGTACAATAGTGAAAATGTACTTAATGCTGTTGAACTGTACGTTTAAAAATGGTTAGAATGGTAAATGTTATGAGATTATATATATATATATATATATATATATATATATATATGTATCTCCACAATAAATAATATAGCTTGGTCGACATGAGTTGGGAGAGAACAGAAGGCACGTAGGAGGAGCACCATACCAAGTGTTGGTTGGGAGAGGGTTTGGGAAAAGATTCCTGGGGAAGATGGCCCTGAACTAAGAGGAAGCAAAGGGAGTAGACAAAGATTGGTAGTGAGGAGGACTGAGAAGCAGCTTGTGGCGGGGCTCAGAGATGTGGGTAACACGCTCCATGGCACAAAATGAAGTTCAGGGTGGTCAGCATGCAAGTATACTCAGGGTGAGGCATGGCTGCTTCTGGAGGGCTTGTGTGTGCTGGGAAGGGGCATGGATTGTTTCCTAAGGAAAGTTCCAGAAGATCATGAGTGGTGGTAATGCAACGAACACACTGGAGGGATTAAGACCAGTTTGCAAGGCCCCTGTGTAGGGAGTGGAATTGACCTGGTAAAGAGATATTTCAGTGGCAAAATAGGTAAGGCTGTGCATTCCAGGAGGGGCAGGGGGTGCTGGCCGCTCTGTGGTTATGTAGATGGTGACGCACAGCCCAGAGGCATATGTGAGACACAGGCCAGGCTGGCTGCAGGAGTGCAGGTGTGTGACAAATGAAGGACTGGAGAAGTATTTTTTTCAAGAGTTGTAGTTCTTGGAGTGCCTGGGTGGCTCAGTCGGTTGAGCATCCAACTTTGGCTCAAGTCATGATCTCACAGTTCGTGAGTCTGAACCCATGTCGGGCTCTGTGCTGACAGCTCAGAGCCTGGAAACTGCTTCATATTCTGTGTCTCCTTCTCTCCCTGCCCCTCCCCTGCTTGCTCTCTTTCAAAAATAATGAACACTAAAATATTTTTTTAAAAGTTATACTTCTTTATTTCTCTGATTCTTGTTATTTTACTACATTCACATTTAATAGAACACTGTTGCTGTCTTGGCTGGCAGAATTATTTTTTTGTGGGACATTTCATGGTCATCGAAGATCGTAAAAACGTTGACTGGCTTATTAAGTCTTCACATGGCACCTTGCATGCTACACCAGTGCCACAAAAATACTCACGAAATTTCACCTAATGAAATGTCCAGGAGGCGAAAACGATCTGGGGATCATTTGTTATTATTAACTTCTAAAGTATCAGATTATATGTCAGGAACTGCCTTTATTAAAAATGTGTATTTAAAAAATATAACCAGTTGGCCCCAACTCCAAGTCTACAGAATTCCTCTTTGGCTCTTCTGCATTCCAAATCGATTGAATATCTCCTAACAAACTCTCTTTTCCTTCTGCCAGTCCTGAATGGGGCCAAATCCACCCTGGCGCAGGCTGTGACTCATGCAAAATTCACCTGCAGAGGGCAAGGATTCCTTCACCAGGGAGCAGTGCCCTGAGGGAAACAGCAGCTGGCTGTCCTGGAGGCAGCGAGACCTGGAGCCAGGAGGAACAGGGCACCGCAGTGGGTAGGACCCACTGCTCCCTGGCTTGATGTAGGCACAGGTGTTTATGTCAGAGACAGACATAGTGTGAGCTTCCCAAGAACTCATGCCTGGGACTTTCTGCAGTGGGTAGTCATGGCCAGCTTGCTCTGGTGAGAGCAGAGTCTTCCAGAATTTAGACCAGTAGGCTTTTCTCTTAAAAACCTAGAGGACAGGGGTTGGTGAATCCAAGGGCTGGAAGAAGGGGGAGGAAAAGACCTTGTATCAGAAGACTTTGGCACAACTGGGAGTGGTGGGGGAGCTCGGCTTTCTTCACCTCACTGCATCCCTCTCCTCCCTAGAGTGGATTTCTCAGCTTCTTTCAGGAGCTCAGGCCCATGTGAAGGAGAGAGAGCAACCTCTCCCCATTTCGCAAGCATTCCAGCAAAGGGCCTATACCCAGTTACTCTCCATTGACTTATGGAAGCACGTCACCCTCCTCTTCCAGTGTTGCTAGCTCCAATCTTCCCACCGTGTCAAATCCGGTGGTAAGGTCAGAAAAATGCCTGCCTCTTCCAGTCACCGCAGACTCCAGAGGCTGCCTGCCCACCCAAGGTCACTTTCCTCCATCTTGGAGGGCCCTGGGAAAGGGAGGGAGGGGAGTCTTCATTAGAGGGATGTCAGTCTGTTTCTCATCTTCCCTGAGGCAGACTTCTGGAAGGCTCAAGTTCATCAGAACACATTCTTTTCCCACAAGACACCAGAAGTCTGGCTGTGCCAGTTTTCACAGGGCTGTGAAATGCTAACTAGAAACAGGCTGGGACCTCTCCCCTCCTCCAGCTACCCCAGCACAACCCCAGCTGCACGTGAGTCAACCCTCTGACTCATTTCACAATATAAATGCAGAGTTTCAGTTCTAATTTCTAGACCTCTCAGTGGGTTTGGAAAGATAGGGGACTGTGGGAAGAAGGTCCATTTCCCCAGAATGGAACCCATAAAGACAGGGCAAATCTGGGCAGACCTAGGTCTAGCCACTCCATTGTTCAAGCACACACGTTCCAGGTGTGGCCAGCCTGAGGTCAGGCTCCCAAGCACATAAAGATCTGAAACTGGGTCCAAGAGAGAAGCCTAGAAGGGTCAAGCAACACAGGAAGGCCATGGCAAATGGGGCTTTCCTTTGATCATTTCATCATTCTGGTAGAGGAAAGAGAGAGTTCTTCTGGGAAACAGCAAACAGAACAGCAGCAGTGAGTCCTCCTTCAAGTCATTTCCTTGAAAGCCACACATTACCTCCCTGCTCAGAAGATGGCGTGGCTTTGGGTGAGTAGAGTCAAGTGAGGAGGAGGTTAGCAAGACCCAAGTCTCAGATGCAATCCATAAGAGAATAATAGGGAAAGGTAGGAAGGTGCTTCCAGAGAGTTTTCTGGAAACATGGCCAAGGTGCAAGCCCTCAGACTATCAGCAAACTCCTGGAACCTCATTCAGAATGTTCCACTCTGAAGGACCTATTTCCCCATCCTCCTAAATTCAGCTACTCAAGTTCATCCCGAAACTCTGGCAACACCCACCATCAGGCCTGGAACAGACTGTCCCAAACCTGGTCCATGATTCGAGATCTCAAAGTGGTTTGCAAAGTGGGTTGTTCACACGTCAGAAGTGATTAGATTCTCAGTGGAGTTCTCAAAGCCATATTAATCTGTAAATACCCCTGTAGTAATATGTGGTCTATTCCCATTAGACTGACTTTCATTTTGGGAAACTAGGAGAACATATTCTTCTGCACCAGCAGAAAACAAAAGAGTTAGGGTTGACAGCCTGAGTCACATCATGGGGCAATGGAAGGAATTCACATTTTGGAGCCAGATAAACTAAGTTCAAATCTTGGTTCCACTGCTCACTGGTTGGGGGACCTCTCAGAACCTCAACGTCTTCATCTTCAAAATAGATATAATAATACCTACCTTGTAATGTTATATTAGGATTAAAAATAATGAGTATATATCATAACCTGGGACATAGGGATCACATAAAATCAATTTTCATCCAAAGGGGTCAGAAGCTATAAGAAATTTAAAGGGAAAAGGGAGATGGCAGAACTCTGGGGACAGGCAATAATGCCCAAGTTTCTAAGAACTTGGGGACTGGGTCTAGAAACCAGAGACAAGTAAGATCAGTGCTGATCACTGGCAGTGGATAGACTGTAATAAAGGAGCTGCTTGGAAGGTTTCCTCTCTGTGAAGGAAAAGAGAGCTTGAGGGAGGAAAAGGAGAATATTCTTGTGTTCTGCTCTCAGACTGAGTTTCCAAAACTAGTTCTGAGGCTGAGGCTGGGCACCCCTTCCCACACAGCCACCCTGGCACTAAAGGGGCCCTGGGGAAAATGCCTACTTGTACTGAGGAGGCCATGCGACCAATGAGCTGCATTGAAAGGGCAGGTCTACTGCATATTATATTGCAGGCAAGGGGCTTACCCCACCCATACCTTTGCCCCTGCACCCTGAGGAATTGCCACCAGGCCAAGGAAGGAGGCATCACCTGGCTTGGCTTGTCATCAAAACTGTTTCTTAGTGGATAGGAGGGAAGGAAAACATACCTCAATGAGCAGGATGGTGGCTCAAAGTCATTTAATTTTAATTCTGGAAGAGATGTGCACTTACTATGCACCCTCCAACTGGGAATGAAGCAGAACTTATTATTCACAGATTTATTCAGTAGGCTGATGAGGAGCTCTTTGGAAAAAAAAAAAGTGATTAGCTGAGCCAACATGAGTTCATCAAGAGTCAGCCATGCCAAACCAACCTCATTTCCTTTGTTAGTGGGGCTCCCAGACCAGCAGGAAGTTGTAACATGGTGTTACTTGACTAGAGGAAGCCTTTTGACAAAGCCTGTCATAATATCCTGGTAGACAAGATGCGGACACGTGGCTGGAGAGTCCTCTGGGGAGAACTGGCCCGAAGCATGCCCAGGGCAGGCATCAATGGGCCAGTGTGACCCAGAAGATGGTGGCCCTAACTGCCCACAACTCAACACTGTTGTCATGGCCTGGGGTGAAAGCAGGAACAGCTGACAAATTGTGAATGACACAAAGCTGGGAAGAATGGTTAACAAGACAGTCCAAAGCCTGAAAGCTCAAAATTAGGTCTGAGGGTATAAAGTGGGGCTGCAACCAAAGAGAACAAATCTAATAGAGTCAGTTTGGGCTGTTATACCAAAGTGTCATAGACTGGGTGGCTTGTAAATAACAGACATTTATTACAGTTCTGGAAGCTGGCAGTCTGCGATCAGGGAGTCAGCACAGATATGTTCTAACAAGAGCTTCTTCTGGGTGGCAGACTGCTGACTTCTATGTCCTCGCAAGGCAGAAAGAGAGTGAGGGAGTTCTCTGATGTCTTATAAGCACTCTGGTCCCATTCATGAGGGCACGACCCTTGTGACCTAATCACCTCCCAAAGGCGCCACCTCCTAACGCCATCATGTTGGTCCTGACTTCTCTTTGCTGTTCTCCCCTGTTAGATCTGAGCCTCACATCATTTCTGATGGTGGCCAATCTGAGCTCTGAACCCTGAAAATTCCTCTTGTCCCTGAGAGAAAGAAACTGCTCTTGCTGGTTTCCTGCCTCCTAGTGGGTAGCACACTGCCCAAACGTGCCTGGTGATTCCCATTTCAAGCCTTTGGGCCACAGGAGGTGTCTGGGTACCGCCAGAAGTTCTGCTCTACCAGGTGTGGCAAGAAGAGCAGAAAGTTCTTCCCTGTGTCCCCCAGGGATCCTCAGGGAGCCCCAGGCCTCCTGCAGGAGAGATCAATGGTTTCTTCAAACCATATACTCCAGCAGGACAGGGGCCTGCACTCTTTCTGTGGGGCTACCTCTCACTCCCTAACAGTTTTCCTGGGGTGCCCAAAGCCAGTAGAATTGTAACCAGCCTTTCTTTTCTACTCCATGTGCTGACTCTCCCAAGGAGACCCTCCAAGCCCCCCACCGCATCTAAGGGATCCTGCAGAAGTGACTCTCCCCTGGAGCAGGATGCAGGATACAACTTGCAGGATACAGCTCACCCGGCCCCAAGCACGGCTGCCACCCCAGCCTCATTCCTGAATGGGGGAAATGACTAAACAAGCCCTGAGGGCCTGACAGGGAGGGGGAGCCAAGCTCAGGTCCCTACTCAGACCTCAGCCGGAGACCCAGGAGAACAGGGGGTCTCATTTCCAGTCTGGCCAAGGTTGGGGGCGGGAATTGTGGCTTGCCCACAAAACAGATGGGAAGAAAGCCTGACAGAGTCGACTACTCTCATATCAACTGCTTGGGCCTTTAGAGAGACCATGGTGCTATTGCCATGGAGATGACCCATTGGCTCCTTCCCCTAATGTCCAACACTGCAGCTTAGCATTCTCTATCACTTCTCCACAGTGGTTTCTATTCTTTCCTGCACTCCGCAGTAAAGAATGTTCCACATCAAATCTCATTAGTTTTTGTTGGGCTCATCCGTTTGGGGCTGTTTTTTCCTCAGTTGATTTAATAACCCCCATGTGTCTTGTGATTTCTCCCCTCTTGTTGTTTTCTCTTTCTTTTCAGGTTAAATAGATCCAACTGCGCCAACTGCCCACCCACTCATGCCCCCCAACACACACACACACACACACACACACACACACTTACACCTCCCTCCATATGCCCCCCACCTCCACATCCCCTCCAACCCCTGCCACACTCACTTTTCCCTCTCACGTATATCCCCATCTCCACCCCCCACATATCCACACTGTTCCCCTACACCCTCCAAACACCTCCCCCACCTTTCTTCCCTTGCATATGGCTCCACCCCCACCTTTCCCATCTTCAAATACATCCACCTCCCCTCCACACCAGTACACCTCAACTCCCTACACATAAAACACCTCCCTCCCCTCCACACCTATACACAATTACCCCACAAACACACTCATACTTCCCGTCTACCCCGCACAGCTTCTGAGCATACCCATCTCATACCACAGCTGGGTGTTCCCCCACTGAACACCCCTAAGCTGGTCTGCCATGAGCAGCTCTCCCAGCGGAAGGGCGCTGCATGGCTCCCACCATTCAGTGGAGTGCATTCTGCTCTGGGGGTTGGGGAGCTCATTCTAAGCCTTGCTTATCATCCACTGAGCAAGGGGCACAGTCACTCAGGGCCCAGAGGCTTCCCCTCCCTACACCTCCTTCCCATCCTCCTTCTCAGGGATGAATGAGCCTGGGTGAGGGGCTGGCACATTTATGAATAAAGGACTAGAAAATGACTCTTCCCTTTCTTTTCTTGACTGCTCCAAAAATACAATCCAACCCCCACCTCTTATCTTACAGGAAACTCCTTGCCTGTGTGCATCCATTGTCTGTGTAGGGGCCCACTTCCCTCTGGACTTGGCCCAGGAGCCTTCAGAGGTTACACCTCGTCCTGCCAGACTCTGGTTTCCGAAGACTCCTCTCTTATCTCCTGAGAGAATTGGTGTCACATTGGCCTGTTTCCCATCTACCGAAACGTTGCTGCGCCTTCCAGAAGTGGTCTTGGAGGTTTGGCTGGGTAGCTAGTCTTTTCTCTAAAGGCGCCAGGGCACATTTCCGGACCCCTCTGACATTTAGAAAATCTAAACATTCATAAATGTCTGCCTGGCCTTTTTAAAATTAGCAATTAGTTGTTAAAGGTCTCCATGATTTCCACAATGTTCAGCCCCTCTTTTTTTTTTTTTCCTAAAATACATAGTTACTCTTCATTTCCCATGTTCATTTCTGGAGTAGCTTTGCTCCAAGGAGACGAAATCAGCAATCAGGACATAATAGGTCTGGGGGTCATTACTCATGAGTAACAAATTTCAAATGTCACAACAAGGGCAGGCCAAGAAAAATGTGCTGGACAGCTAACATAGGCCAGGCACTTTACCTATACTATCTTGTGTTGATTTTGCCCCCAGGACACCCTGAAAGTGAAGGTATTATGGGTTCTATTTTACGGATAAGGAAACCGAGGTTCAGAAAGTTAAAGTAGGAGCTTGGCAAGTAGATGGCTTAGCCATTTAAATGTTGAAGTCCGTGCTCTCTCCATAATACCAGGCTGCTCTAACTGAGGGTCTGGGAAGAGAGCAGAAAAGCAGCCTAAGCTTCAACTAAGAGGAATCCTACTGACTCACATATGGAGGACGCAGCAGGGACTAGGTTGAGGGACAAGCCCTGCTCTGAGCCAGAGCAGAAGACCTACAGTGAGGACCGGGGGGAAGCTGCCTTCGAAGCCCCCAGGACAACAGGCCCATCAGTCATGAGCTGTGAGACTCTGCTCACCACAGGAAGCAGGGCCTCCCCTCATTTGGGACCCTAGTTTAACCAGCATAATACATATCTTGTCCCCACCAAATTCTGAGCATGCATCTTCCCAGCCCTTGAAGCCCTGTGAGCGAGGGTCCATTTCATGTAGGGAGGAACTGAGCCTCAGAGCTGTGGAGGAGGTTGCCTGGGCCGCACTGTGAGGGAGTGTCAAATCCCGAGGACTGCCTGACTCCAGAACACCACTCAGGGTGGTGCATTTAATAAAATTCATTTGTTCCTGATCGCCTTGCATAATTCAAAACTAAAGTTCCCATAGGAATGCATTTGAAATAGGAGTCGCATTTCAAACTTTTCCCATGAAGTAAGACTTTCTGAATATTTTCATTTGCACATTTTAGCACAGCACCAGCCCATGCTGCACTGGAGCCCAGCACACAGCCCCTGATAGATCCTATGGATGTGGCTCCTGAGCCAACGTCCTCCTCATCCCACCTCCTGGCACTGGGAAGATGCCCTGAAGGTGGCTCTGCCCAAGCACTTCCAGCTGCTGCTCTGAACCCAGCCAGAGTAAGGGAGACTGCTGGCCTCACCATCACAGATAGAATTTACACACACAAAATGAGCAACGACAAAGAAAAAGTTTCCTCTACTGGCCTGCGATTCCTCCCCACAGGCTGAGAGGCAAGCTGTGGTCCCTGTCCCCATGCCCTTCAGTCCCCTCTCACTGGAGTTTGGCTAAGAGCACTGAGGTCAAGGAGGGAATGCCAGAGTGAACTCTGAGCAGGGAAGATCTTGGTGGGCTGAACCCCAGCCAATGGACCATCCTTAACAAGGAGCAGAGTGACTGCTTTCAGAGGCCCGCCTGTCTCTAACCACCCTCTGTGGTGGCTTCTCTGTGTGAAGGAAATGCCACTGGTATGTGGCCCAGGCTGCAGGCAGCCAACCCACCAACCCATGGTGTGTGGTGCCTGGCAGGAAGCCCTCCCATCAGTCTGGCCCCTGCGCCCAGGCTCCCTTGCTGATTTCATCAACCCAGTCCTCATGCTGGTGGGGAAGGGCAGGGACACTGGGTCTGGAGTGGGCTTGGCACACAGCTCCTTGGGAGGGTGGCCAGGAACGCCTGACTCTCCTTCAGAGCTGGCCTCAAACCCCTTGTCTAGACTGAGGAGGAGAAAGAGCATGGTAGAACCCCTAGATTTGGTTCTGTCTTCCTCCTGGACCTACTTGAAGGATTCACTCCCTACACAGTCCAAATAGACACAAGGCCACAATGTGTTCATGATAAAAGATTAGTTCGCTGGTGATTTATGTAGAAATCTAAAATATTCCCATGATCAGAACCCAACAGACATCTCATCACTAGATGCTATTATTCCTGTTCCATTCTTTTTCCAATCCAGCCACCTGTCTCTCTCTACCATAGGTCTCACAACCTATAAAGGAATCCCTTCTATCATTCTAAGTGATTCACCTCTCGAATCTGACCTTCACATATAACAACAACAAAAAAGCCTGGTATTTAAGCAAACAGAAATCAGTTGTCCCTTGGCCTGTTTTCTGATGGTTCATTTATCCTCAGACATCTTCAATTCCAATACAGCGGGCCAAGGATGAGCATTTGTGGATTGGCCTCTCACTGCTGTTCATCACAAAACCACTGTCCCTTCTTACATCCCTGAAAAGAAGTGCAAGTTTATCCCAAGCCAATAAATTATCATAAAATTAGCACCAAAGCAGGGTTGTTCCTGGTGTGCCAAGTGAATACAAATGCAAAACCACTTTGTAAGGCTATTTCCCAACCAAGAACACACAAATTTCTTCAGAAGAAAAAAATCCCACTGCAAATGACCCCACAGCCAAACATGACAGAACACACAGGAAATAAGCCACTGTGAACAAGAACAAGCAAACACAAAAATGGGAGGATTAGCATTCCCAAAACTTCAACTAATGTTCTGAAAAAGACTATAAAATTAAAATGTTTAAAATAACTCAAGAGACCTAAATAAAAATATAAATCATAAGTAAATATCAAAAACCATGAAGATCGAGCAGATAGATTTGAGAAACTATCATAATAACTTTTGGAAGTTAGCAAAATATATAGAGCCATTAAGATATAAAATGTATACTAGGAGTTGGACATCAGATGAAGAGAGTTGGAGGGAGACTAAGTGAACAGGAAGACATATCTGAGGAAATCACAAAGGAAGCAGCTTAGATGAATAAGGCACTTGAAACTATGAAAGATGAGAGACAAGGAGAACGGGAATAAAAATATATATATTTATGGATCTTTAGAGGAAAGAACGGAGAAATAGGGCCATGCAATATGCAATATCAGGAACATTCTTGACTGAAAATTTCTCAGAATCAAAGAAAAACTTTAATCTTCAAAAGAAACAGCACATTGAACTTCAAAATAGACATGAAAAATTAACTTATGTTTAGACACTGTATGGTACACATGCAATACCACAAAAATAGAGAGAAAAATCTTAAAGACAACTAGAGAGAAAAAATGGAATTCCTACAAAGGGATGACAATTTGACTGATGGAGAAGCCCCAATGAGAGAAGCCTGAAGACAGAGGCTTTGAGGTACCTTCAAAGCACTGAGAAGAAATAACTGTGAATTTAAAATACTGCTTGCAGCTAAACTAAACTAACTAAACTACAATGTAAGAACAAGGGTAAAATTGTCATTTTTCTGACATAGATTTAGATATTTTCTCACCCATGGGTCCACCTGAAAGTAATGCTAAAGAATATATTTCAGGAAAAAGGAAATTAAATCAACAGGGGGTAGGTGAAATGCAAGAAGCAATTGTGAGCAAAGAAACCGGTAAACGTGTGGGTAAATGTGCATAAGTGCTGACTTTATAAGTAACAACAATTATAATAATAATGAGCACTGGGGGGAGGTTAAAGACAGGCAGAACTAAAGTACTGGTCAACAAAAACATGGAAGATGGAAGAGGAGACCAAGTAGTAAAACATCCTAGCAACCTTACTTTGTTCTGTTGGAAAATAGAGACATTTGTCATCTTTAGAGTTTGTTAAATCATAGGTCAGTGTGAAAATGTGAGGGTAAGGGTGAGGCATCCTGTGTTCATGGACTTGCCAACTGAGTAAACATGTCCATTATCCCCAAATTGATCTATGAATTTAATGCAATTTGAATAAAAATTCCAGAAGGATTTTTTTAGATATACACAAACTGATTATAAAATTTATATGGGAAGAAATAAGAATTGATAAAATAATTTCAAGAAAAATAAAATTGGAGGAATCACAGTACCCAATTTTAAGTCTCAAAACTATAAAACTGCCTCTTAATTATGATATAATGCTCTTCTTTATCTCTTGTTACAGTCTTTGTTTTGAAGTCTAGTTTGTCTAAGTATGGCTACTCCAGCTTTCTTTTGACGTCCATGAGCATGATAGATGGTTCTTCATCCCCTCACTTTCAATCTGCAGGTGGCTTTAGGTCTAAAATGATTCTCTTGTAGGCAGCATATTGATAGATCTTGGTTTTTTATATGTTCTGATACCTTATGTCTTTTGATTGGAGTATTTAATCCATTTACGTTGAGAGTGATTATTAAAAGATATGAATTTAGTGCCATTGTGTTACCTGTAGATTTGGTGTTTCTGGTGATGTTCTCTGATCCTTTGTAATCATTGTTGCTTTGGTTGTCTTCCCTTCCACTCAGAGAATCCCCGCCCCCTCCACTCAGAGAATCCCCACTAAACTTTCTTGCAGCGCTGGTTTAGTGGTCACAAACTCCTTTAGTTTCTGTTTGTCTGGGAAACTCTTTGTGTCTTCTTTTATTCTGTATGAACAGCCTTGTTGCATAAAGAATTCTTGGCTGCATATTTTTCCCATTCAGCACATTGAATATTTCCTGCCCCTCCTTTCTGGCCTTCCAAATTTCAGTGGACAGATCTGCTAATCTTATGTGTCTCCCCTTGTAGGTTAAGGACATTTTGTCCCCCGCTGTTTTCAAAATTCTCTCTTTATCTTTGTATTTTGCAAGTTTCACTATGATATGTCATGGTGTTAACCTGTTTTTGTTGATTTTGAGGGGAGTTCTCTATGCCTCTTGGACTTGAATGCCTGTTTCCTTTCCCAGATTAGGGAAGTTCTCAGCTATAACTTGTTCAAATAAACCTTCTGCCCCCTTTCCCCACTCTTCTTCTTCTGGGACTCCTATGATATGGATAGTGTTTTGTTTCATAGAATCACTAAGTTCTCTAAGTCTCTCATGATCTAATAATTTTCTTGTCCTCTTTTTTTCAGCTTCATGATTTTGCATAATTTTATCTTCTATATCATCTATTCTCTCCTCTGCTTCTTCAATCCTCATTGTCATTGTATTCAGTCTGTATTGCATCTCAGTTATAGCATTCTATATTTCAGCCTGACTAGTTTTTAGGTCTTTGATCTCTGCAGCAAGGGTTTCTCTGGTGTCTTCTATGTTTTGGGAAGAAGTCCCCATCTTGTTATTTTGGCTAAGTTTCTGTTGTTTGTGTGTTTTAAAAGCTTGTTATGTTTCCAGCATGTAAGAGTAATGCTATATCAAAATCCAAAGGAGAACTCAGGCAGCAATCTCTTTGACCTCGGCCACAGCAACTTCTTACTAGACATGTCACCAGAGGCAAGGAAAACAAAAGAAAACATGAACTACTGGGACTTCATCAAGATAAAAATCCTCTGCACAGTGAAGGAAACAATCAACAAAACTCAAAGGCAACTGACAGAATGGAAGAAGATATTTGCAAATGACATATCTGATAAAAGGTTAGTATCCAAAATCTATAAAGAACTTATCAAACTCAACATCCAAAAAAAACCAAAAAAAAAAAAAAAAAAAGAAAACAAACAAAACAAAAAACAAAAAACAACCCAGTAAAGAAATGGGCAGAAGACCTGAATAGACATTTTTCCAAAGAAGACATCCAGATGGCTAAGAAACACATGAAAAGATGCTCAATATCACTCATCAGGAGGGAAATACAAATCAAAACCATGATAACTACTTCACACCTCTCAGAATGGCTAAAATTAATAGCACAAGAAGCAACAGGTGGGGGTGAGGATGTAGAGAAAGGGGATGCCTCTTACACTACTGGTGGGAATGCAAACTGGTGTAGCCACTCTAGAGAACAGTATGGAGGTTTCTCAATAAACTAAAAATAGGGGCACCTAACTGGCTCAAGTGGTTAAGGGTCTGACTCTTGATTTCAGCTCAGGTCATGATCTCACAGTTCATGAGTTCTAGCCCTATATCAGGCTCTGTGCTGGCAGTGCAGAGCCTGCTTGGGATTCTTTCTCTCCTTCTCCCCCTCTCCTGCTCACATGTATGCTCTCTCTCTCTCAAAATAAATAAACATTTTTAAAAATTAAAAAAAAAAGAAACCAACTAAAAATAGAACTACCCTATGATCCAGCAATTGCACTACTAGGTATTTACTCAAAGATACAAAAATAAAGATTCAAAGGGGTACATGCACCCAATGTTTATAGCAGCATTATCAACAATAGCCAAAGTATGAAGAAAGCTGAAATGTCCACCAAGTGATGAATGAATAGAGAAGATGTGGTGTGTGTGTGTGTGTGTGTGTGTATTCCATTTGCAATGAATTGGATGGAACTAGAATGTATTATGCTAAGCAAAATAAGTCAATCAGAGAAAGATCAATATCATATGATTTCACTCATATGTGGAATTTAAGAGACAAAGCAGATGAACATATGGGAACGGGAGGAAAAAGAAAGAAAGAGAAATAGACCACAAGAGACTCTTAATGATAGAGAACAAACTGAGGGTTGTTGGAAGGAGGTGGGTGGGAGATGGGCTAGATGGGTGATGGGCATTAAGGAGGGCACTTGTGATGAGCACTGGGGGTTGAATGTAGGTGATGAATCACTTAATTCTACTTCTGAAACCAATATTGCACTGTATATTAACTAATTAAAATTTAAATAATAAATGAATAAAATGTTAACCAATACAAAAAAACTATAAAACTGCAATAATCATGACAGTGTGATAGTGGGAGAGAGCAGACACAAAAACTAATGGAAAAGAATAGAAAGTCTAGAAAAAGGCCCCCACAAATATGACCAATTGATTTTTTTTTAATGTAGGCTTCATGCCCAGCCCAGAGCCCAACACGGGGCTTGAACTCACAACCCAAGATCAAGATTTGAGCTGAGATCAAGAGTAGGGTGCTTAACTGACTGAGCCACCCAGGCCCTCCCATTGATTTTGGATAATGGTGCAAAAAATATTTAGTGGAGAAAAGACAGTCTTTTTTGACAAATGATACTAAAACAACTTAACATCCATATGCAAAAAGAAGGAAAGGATCTTATAAAAAAACTAACTCAAGTGGATCATAGATCTAAATATAAAGCTATACAATTTAAGGAAACACAGAAACACACACACACACACACACACGAGAAAATCTTTCTGATCTGGGATTAGGCAAAGAGTTCTTAAATGTGCACCAAAAGCAAGATCCATTAAAGGGAAAGAATGATAAATTGTATTTCATCAAAATGAAAAACTTTTGCTTTGCAAATGACACTGTTAAAAGAATATAAAGGAAAAGCTGAGGACTGGGAGAAAATATTTGCAAATCTGATGTCCAGTAAAGAATCTGTATTCAGAATTTATAAAGAACTCTCAAATTCAACCATAAGAAAACAAATAATTCAATTACAAAATGGGCAGAAGGCTTGAACAGACACCTCCCCCAAAAGAATACATGCCTGACAAGCACATGAAAAGATGTTCGACATCATAAACTTATATTTACCAAAAAAAAACTATATGTAAATATTTACAGCAGCTCTATTTATATTGGTGCAAACTGGAAACAATTCAAATGTCTTTCAACAGGTAAATGGATAAACTGTGGTAGAGCCATACAATGGAATACTATTAAGCCATAAAAAAGGAATGAACTGCTGATACGTGCAACAATGTAAGTGAATTTCAAATGTCTATGGTGTAGAAACAAATCTAGTTTCAAGATGTTATACGCTATATATTTCCATTTCTGTGATATTCCCAAAAGCCACAAATTATAGTGATGGAACTGGGCTAATGGTTGCAGTGGTTGGGGAGAGCATGACCATAAAGGAATAGCATGATGGGGGTGTTGGAGTGATGGGACTGCTCTGTATTCTGACTGTGGTGGTTACACAATCTATAAATGTATTCACATTTATAGAACTGCGTGTCACCCCTAACACAAAGGCAATTTTACTCTCTAATAATTTTTTTAATGTTTCAACACAAGGATAACTAATAATGTATACCTTCCAAATGAGTAGAAGAAAAAAAAATAAGACTAAAGAAATAGGACATAACAGTAGAAGGAAGAAAAGTATACAAATAAACAACGGGCTTAAGCACACCAACTACAGGAGAGTGGCCACCTCTGGGGAAGAAGTGAGGAGTCAAGAGGGTGTTAATGTCTTCTTTCTTTTTTGAAAAGGGGTATCTGGCAACCCAAGTGTCCATCAACAGGTGAGTGGATATATAAAATGTGTTGCATCCATACAAGGGCATACTATTCAGCCACAAACAAATTAAGTTCTTGATACAAGTTCAACGTGGATAAATTTTGAAAACATGATGCAAATTGAAATAAGCCACGTACAAAAGGACACATATTGTATGATTCCACTGATATGAAATATCTAGATTGGGCCAATTCATAGAGATAGAAAGCAGGTTAGAGGTAACCAGGGGCTGCAGGGAGAGAAGAATGCGGAGTTACTGCTTAATCAGTACGGAGTGTCTGCTTAGGGTTGACGAAAAAGTTTTGGAAATAGTGGTGATAGTTGCACAATACCGTGAATGTAATGAATGCCACTGAATTGTACACTTCTATCAGTTAAGATGGCGTATTTTATGTTTTATATATACTTTATCACAATTTTAAAATAACATGCCAGAACTGCTGGATTGTACACTTTAATTTTTTTTTATGTTTATTTTTGAGAGAGAGAGATAGAGTGTGAGCAGGGGAGGGACAGAGAGAGAGGGAGACATAGAATCTGAAGCAGGCTCCAGGCTCTGAGCTGTCAGCACAAAGCCCGACGCGGGGCTCAAACCCACAAACTGTGAGATCATGACCTGAGCCGAGGTCGGATGCTTAACTGACTGAGCCACCCAGGCTCCCCAAAAATAAAATAACTTTTTAAGAAAAGGGAACTCTTACTGGGCAATCGGGTGTTATTTAATTCCTCGTTCATTACTTGTGTATAATCCTCCTACATCTCTCCTTATACTACAGGGCACATCACTAAGAACCAGGGACTCCTTGTCACAGAAAGGCCACTTATCCAAGAATCGGGAGACCCGGGTCTGTCTCTCCCTAACTGACTGGTACCCTTGGGAAAGTTACTGGACAGCTTTGAGTGCCAACTTCTCATCTTAGACCTCTTCTCTCCCCTTCACAGGTGTCAAGGGGACTCCAATGAGATCACAGTGTAAGTGTGTTGTGACCTCAAGAGTGATGGATGAATGTAAAATGTTGGGAAGTTTTAAACACATGATCAAACATGCAGAAAATCCACAGATCTCATCATGGTCAATGCTTTGACCCTCCACAAGCCCATCACAGGCACTGCTCACAAGCGTCCCCACTTGTGTGCGCTGGGTCATTCCTGGCACAAAGCACAGGGAATTACAGAGAATCACAGGGGGAGGTGAGCCACCAGCTTCACGCTCTGACCTCAGCAAGCCAGGGCTGCTCCAAAGTTCTTCATGATTCCATATGTTCTCACTTTCAGATGTGCTTTGGGGAGAAACAAAACAATGAAATCCAAGGATGCTTTCTGGTGGGAGGGGACAGCATGGCCCAGAATGGTATCCACTGCCCCAGTGGCATCCCAACCAACTTTGGTGAGATGCCCACTCCTTCCTTATCCTCTTGGAGGCCACTTACCAACACTGGTCAAGGTGTACTGGTAGGGCTCTGAGAGGAAGTGTGGGAGAGTGAGGACAAAGGCACCCGAAGCTAGGAGGAGACCCCCAATGCCAATCAGCCGTGGACGGTGCACCCGGCTGCCAAAGTAGCTGACGAAGATGATGAGGATGGCGTTGCTGATCTGCAGAGAGAGCAGAGGGGCTGAGTGAGACCTGAGACTCTGTCCCTACCCACCCACAGGGAAGACCTGACTGTACCTGGTCCAGGAAAAGCAGAGAGGTGAGAGGCCGCCCAGGGTCAGCCTTGCCCAGAGACCCTCACAGAGGGTCCAGCATGCGCTCTTTCAGCTCTCCCCTATTGGCAGAAACCCTTACCAGCCTCAGCCTTCTGGACCAGACCAAGGGAAGTATCTAGAGACCATGTAAAGCTCACAGCCTAAATTTCAACCATCTTAGAACCAAATCTTTTTGGGGGCAAAGTCCAAGGGAGCCTCCAGTTCTGGCTGGCTCCTATCAAAGCACATGTTCTCTAAATGCCCTAAAGACTCTGGCTCGGTAGTCAGAAAATCACCAAGCAACGTGTGCTATCTCACTTCATCCTGGAACAACTCTCTCTTTATGACAAAAGTGGGGCTCAGAATATCAGATAACTTGCCCATGTTATGGGGTTAGGAGGTGGCTTGAGCAGGGACTACTGAATTTAAAGCACCCAGTCTTAGGTAGACTGGTCTCCTGTCTCTTGGAGCAGTGGGTTCCTGTCCCAGCACGTCTGCTACTGACCTGCCCCTGGCCCTCCTTGGGCCTACTTCCACTCCTGCTAGTGAGGGAGGAGGACCAAACCACCCCCTGAGTTCCTTCCAGGCTGCAAACATCAGTAACTCCACATTCTTGGTGCTCCCTGGAAGGTGTGGTCTCTGAGCCCCACCCTGAGCCAGGGAAGGGAACTGAAGGCTCAGCCTGGGGAGCAGGGTCTCAAATGATAAAAGGGGTGCTAGCAGATCTTCTGACTACAACTCTATCCAAAGAGATGTCCTCTGTCCCAGAATGTAAGCTCACCTGGACTGGAGGAGCCTTAAATGCCAGCACTCACAGCCCTGCCCTATCCACACCACAGTCTTCTGGCTGGAAAAGCATGCACCCCTGTCTCAGGAAATAGGGGTCAGAGTCTTGCTACATGGCTCTTGCCAAACCACCAACTGGCCAATTCTCAGTTTTCTTCTTACATGACCTCTCAGCACCATGTGATTCCAATGACCATTTCTTTCTCCCTGAAACACTTCTTTCACTGAGTTTCCAGGACACCCACCTTCTAGTTTTCTTCTCCTGGGGGCTCCTTCTCTATTTCCTTAGCTGGTTCCTCCTTGCTCTCCTGAACTCTCGACTCTGCTCTTGTCTTGGTGACCTTACCCGGACCCACGGCTTTACATGTTCTGTGTGTGCTTCTAATTCTCATAGGCTTCTTAGCACACCCAAACCTCATGTCTCAGTCAATGGCACCTGCATCCCGCCAATGCCCCAAGCAAGACACCTGAGCATCATCCCTGACTGATTTTTCACACCCATATGCAACCATCAGCACGTCCCCCTGGCTGGACCTTCAATAGCCACCTGAAAGCTGAGTGCTTCTCTCCACCTCCCTCACTACCTCCTGGTCTAAGCCACTGCCACATCCTGCCTGAACTATTGCAGCAGCCTCCTAACTGGGCCCCAGGGGGGCCACTCTTGCCTTCCTGCAGCCTATTTTCCACCTGGCAGACAGAGTGATCCTGTTGACATGTCAGACCATGCTTCCTTTGCTCAAACTCATAACAGTAAAAGGCAAAGTCTGTCCCAGAGCCTCCCGAGCCCTATGGGGCCTGCCTCCCTCTGTGTTAAGGCTCTGATGTGCTCTCCTCCATCCCCCTTCCTCCCTCGCCCCAGCTACTCTGCCTCTAGCTGTTCTAACACATGCCCTCGTCGGGCCTTTGTACTTGTTGCCCCTTCTCTTACGTGTCCACAGGGCTCCCTTGTCATCTAACCTACTTTAGACCTCTGCTCAGATGGAAATGTCTCATTAAGGTCTTCTCTGAAAAATAAGGGAGTGGCGCTGGGTGAAAGGGGTGAAGGTGCTCAAAAGGTACAAACTTCTAGTTATAAAATAAGTAAGTACTGGGATGTAATGCCCTCCATGGCGACTCTAGTTAATAACACTGTATTGTTTATTTGAAAGTGGCTAAGACCGTGGATCTTAACTGTTCTCATCAGAAGAAAAACAAGCTGTAACTGTGTGAGGTGCTGGATGTTAACTAGACTTATTGCGGAAATCATTTTGCAATATACGCAAAGGTCGAATTGTTAGGCTGTATACCTGAAACTAATATTATGTTAAATGTCAATTATATCTCAATAAAAAATGAATTAAATATAACTCATATTTATGATAATTAAGTATAACTTATAATTTAAGTTATTTTAAATATATTTTATAATTTAAATTGTATTTAAATATTTTTATAAGTTATATTTAAATACATATCTTTTAAATTTATTTTAGAGAGAGCGTGTGTACGTGCATGCACACAAGTAGGGAAGGGACAGATGGAGAGAGAGAGAATCCTAAGCAGGCTTCATGCTCAGTTCAGAGCCTGATGCGGGGCTTAGTCCCACAACCCTGAGATCATGACGTGAGCCAAAATCAAGAGTCAGACGCTCAACCGACTAAGCTACCCAAGTGCCTCTAAATCCATTTTATAATTTAAGTTCTATTTAAATATTTTCATAATTTAAATAGAATTTATATAAAAAGTTATTTAAAATAAAACCACCACTTCACTCCATGACTTTATCTTTCTTCATAGCACTTACTGTAATCTGATTTACCAAATTTTATTTATTTCTGTAAACAAATGTCCTATTTATCATTAGAATGATATATGAGCAGAAGTTTTTATCTGTCTGTTCATTTCTGCCTCTCCATACCTAGAGCAGTGTTTGACACATAGTTAGTGCTCATTAAATATTTGTTGAATAAATGAATGAATGAATGAATGAATGATAGGCTTTTTTAAGAAGGCACAATTGCTCAGAAGATTCCTGCTTTGTGGCCAAGAGTAAGATGGTTTATAGTATATACAGAAAGGGGGTGTGAAGGTACGCGGGGAGGCAGCCTAACCTGATCTAGGGGGTTGCTCCGGCCCCCGGCTAGACATGGTTCTAGAAGATTCTGAAACCCATACCCGGAAGCAAAGCTTTCATTTATGCTTCTTAGATTTTTATCTCCCCATCCTTTTATTTCTCTTTTTTTCAAGAAATGATTGTAACTGTCAGACTAGAAAGGCTAAGCTACCTGAGGCTGACTTTAAAAGGTCTGGGTGAGGAGGGGTAGCAAAGCACCCCACAATGGGGAGGAAGGCCTGTGGTGCCCGAGCCCTGTCCATCTGGATTTGGCCCCTCCAGCACTGCCAGGGCCTGGGCTCACTTCTTGGAGAGAAGTGGGGCCTCCACAGCACTTATGGCTGATGCTGGCTTAAGACCTTAGTCCCCAAAGTTCTCTTCAGCAGTGGAGTCCCTTTGAAAAAGCCATTTTTCCATAGTAAAATATAACATCATTTCATACACATGAATGAGGCGGTTCTAGCTGAGGTGAGGAGGGCCCTGCCATCCACACCTCAGCCCCTCGGCAGCCCCTGAACAGCTCGTTGACATCCCGTTAGACCCCTGAAAGTTGTTACTGAGCCCTTTTGTGACACCTCCCTGCCCATCAGTGTCCCCAAACACGGGTGTCCCCAGGGCAAACTGGTGGCAGGCATTAAGGGTGGAGCCCCGAGGGCTCCCTCTGACTTTGCCCAGGCCTGGCCTGCAGCAGTGAGCAGAAGAAGAGGCTGCCTCACAGGGCAAGATGCCCATGTCTTCTCCCGCCAGCCAAGCTCCTCGTCCTGTCGCTGGCCTTTTGCACCCAGCCCTCCCCTCCCCTTCACTCACCCGCCAGCCTGGAAGGCTCTGGGACCAGGCAGCAGCCCGAAGCCTCATTCACCTGGAGGCTGGCCACACACTCCACAGTCAAGACGGCCTCACCTTCCCCTCCACCAGGCCCATTCTCCTCTAGCACCTCTCAGGCTTCTGGCGGCAGCCTCCCTGTAGTCTGTGGGACTTCAACCCTGCACTCCAGCAGCTGCCAAATCCTGCCTTTTCTTCATTCGCACTGTTGCTGGGGTCCTCTTCTCCCCCAGCCTCTCCAGCCTGGCTTGGTGGCACCAGCTCCCAGCCAGCTGACTTCTGGATGCACTGTCCCCCACCTCTAGTGTCTCCCAGTCACCTCTTCCAGGGGGTTCCCATTCATGAGACTGTTCATCCTGCCTGGCTCTGTTCAAGTAGCCGTGCCAGTTCCTTACCACCTACCACAAAAGCTGGAAGCCTTGAGCTTGACCATAAAGGCCTCCCCTGATTTGGCTGCCCTCTGCTCTCCTGCTCTGCTGCTAAGAGCCCTACTTTACTACTCAGTCTGTTTCCAAATGCCTGCATCAGAAACAACAAGAGTGTAGAAAGCTCTTTGGCTGAGTTTCCTCTCCTACCTTCATACACTCACCCATCTACCTCCCCCACACACAATGACATACACAAATACACAGACAGATACACACTGGCACAGATCTTCATAGACACAGAGACACAAATAACACATACACATAGTCTCACATAGAGGCACAGATCACAGATACATATATGTAGTGACACACGCAAACACACACAAATACTGAGATACAGATGTACACACAGGAATACACAGTCACACACACACACACAGGATTGTTAGGTCTAAGAAATAAACCTGCTCGGGGCGCCTGGGTGGCTCAGTCGGTTAAGCGTCTGACTTCGGTTCAGGTCATGATCTCACAGCCTGTGAGTTCGAGCCCCGTGTCGGTCTCTGTGCTGACAGCTCAGAGCCTGGAGCCTGCTTTGGATTCTGTGTCTCCCTCTCTCTCTCTGTCCCTCCTCCGCTCGTGCTCCGTCTCTCTCTCACTCTCTCAAGAATAAATCAACATTAAAAAAAAATTTAATAAAAAAAAAAAAGAAATAAACCTGCTCGCAGGGCTGCTGTGACTAGGCCCCAAGTTTAGGTGCTGCCAGAGGCTCTTAGCCCCGTGCCTGGTTCAGCAAAGCCTCGGAAAAGGTAGCTGCCTCCATACCTGAGGCATCTAGCAGTCTCTAGGTCCCATGTATGCATCCCCAGCTCCCCTGCCCCTCTCAGAGCCCTCAAGCAGACCCTGTGATCAGGGTGGCACACAAGTGGGGTCCAAGGGACTGGAACCTCCTGCTTACCTCATTCAAGCTGGAAATGAGCCCTGAAGAGGAACTGGAGAGCCCAAAGCGCTTCTCGATGGTGGTGAGGCTGCTCTTGAAGTAGGCGCTGTACAGGAGCTGACAGAGCTGCAGGAGGCCATGGCAGAGCACGAACACCTAGGGGAAGAGACAGTGAGCCCGGGCTAGGACCTTGGCCTTCCACCACGGGACCTCTGCGGCATGGAGCCCCAGCAGTCCGGCCTGCCTCCTCACCTGTTACTTGGGAACAGTTACTTTATGGCTAGGTCCGGAGGGTGAAATGATATGGTTGCATCAGTGCTTTGCCCCACGGACTCACTCAGGGCTGCTGGCCATTGCCATCATTCCCGCCATTCCTAGCCCTGTCAGCATGAAGGTCCCCGCAAAACCACAGGGCTGGAGAAGCACCCTCACCCCCAAGGGGAGGGAAAGGCGTGACTCATCAGCCCCACATCTAGAGCACTCAGCACCTTGAATTGTCCCCTAACTACACCACAGTGCCCGCCCCCCCCCTCCCCTGGCACTGCTCTGCCCTTCCTCCTGAGTCCTGTGAAGACTGGAAGCCAATCTCCAGCTGTCCAGGTCACTCTCAGGGACACAGAAAGCCTGAGGGCACTTGCTTCACTCCTCTTGACCTGTTCTCCATTCCCCACTCCACCATCAATTTCCATTCTCCAAGGCTGGTCTCTAATGCACCATGGTGGATTCCCAAAACCCCTGGTTTGAATGAATGTCCCCCAGCTTGCTATCACCTCTTATCAGGGGTTTCTGTGATTGTGCTTGCTCCTCCATGGATGAATGATAAGGGTCCCAGGAAGGCCCTGGGCCACTGTCTCTTCATCCTTCCCTGCCCTATATGTCTGCCCTAAGAGTATGAGTAAATATGAATGTGAGTTTGGGGTTGATGGGACAGATACACAGCTGGGAGGGTGACAACGGTTTGTAGCACCTGGAGTTGGCTCCAGGCTGAGATCTGGGACCTTTTGGTTCTCAGCCAGTGGGCTGGGCCAGAGCAGGCTCAGAGCCAGGAGTCCCACATCCCTGAGCTCCCCTGCAAGGTGCCCCTTGCTGGAGATTGCACTTTTCCTCCAGGGAAGGGTGCGGTGCCCTTGTGTTTCATAGTCTGCCAAAACTCTTCCCTTAATTAAGGGCTGGCATCTTAGAAGAGCAACTGGGTCTCCTCCTTCATTTCCTTTTCCTTGCACAGCCGAGGCCACCCCCTGTGCGGGGGCCCCCCTCCAGGCTGTGGGATCAGAGCTGACATTCCCTCTCCTACCTGCCAGGGCAGAGCCCTTGTGAGGGCAGCCTGGGGCCTCCGACAGGGCCCGGCACTGGCTGTCTGCCCACACATGCATCCATGCTCACAGTCTCCAAATCAGAGGAGGCCAAGACACCCACAAAACCACACACCTCTCCAAAGTGCCGCCTACTAGAGCCCGCGGCCACCTAGCTCCTCACCAGGGACAGAAGGAAGCCTGTACACCTGGAGGTGGAGGGAGCACTCCATACCTGCCTCCCTAGGGAGGCCTCGCTTAGCTTCATTTCATATATTGCGATTCTTAAGATTTTGTGATAAAGATGTTTTTGAAAACGATCTAGTCCCACTGTCTTTTATAAATGGGGAAACTATGGTCCCGACATGGGGCTCCCAAGTGCCTTGCAGAGTATTCTGCATGGAGTCAGCACTCTGGGCTCGGGTGCCAGGCAGTGAGATACCAGGAGTGCACCAGTTCTGGCCCTGCCTCTTGGGGTCTTGATTAGCCCTGTGAGGGCTAAATTGGTGGTTCTTAACTCAGTTCTCATCCATGATCGCTTAGTGGGGGCTGGTGGTGTCTCTGAAATATAAGGTCAGGCCCAAACTGAGGCCTGCTGAGTCAAAACTGGTGGAGGTGAAGCCCGAAGTGTGTTACTTAGACAAATTCACCCAGCAGAATCCACTGGGCAATGCGTGTTATGACGCCGTGGCTCTGACCATTTGTGTGCAGAGGGTAATGTATGAAGATGAGGAAAAGAAAACAAATTGAACACAGACAGTCCCGAATGTACAGGGGTTTCTGCTGAGGATCGGTCAGATGGAAAAGCACCTTAAGATAGTGAGGGTGGCAGTAAAGGAGAGTGAGGGACTTTTCCAGGACGGACACGGCAGTGGAGCAGGCTCGAATCCCGCTTCCTGGCCCAGGACAGATCCAGGAAAGAGCCAAGTGATCTCAGATGCCTCACCAGACCTCTTCTGACGCTCTGTCTGTTGTCCCCATTTCTGGGACACAGCACCCTTTCTGCACACATTCATTGGAAAACCCATTTGTGGCACCCACATCTCAGTCCCTCATTTAGAACTTTCCCCAGGGCTTGACACTCAAGTCCATCCTATTGTCTGCTGACTGTGTCCACCTGGACATTCTCAGACCCACGTCCCAAACATGACTCATTGTCCCCACAAACCTCTCCTGTTTTCCCTTCTTTCCCCAGCACCTTCACTTAGCTCCCCAAGCTAGAAACTGGGAATCCTCCTAGATGCCCGTGCTTCTCACACTCTGACATCTGGTGCCCTTGCTGAGCCCTGTGATTTCTCCTTGGCACCTCTTGTATTTGACCTGTGCTTTGTCTGCACGGCATGCCTTGCCTCAGGCCCTCCCCTTAAAATCCCCCATCCCACCACCCCAGAGACAGCTTTCTCAAACTCAGATGTGAGCAGGCTATACCCAAATGAACACCACTCACTGGCTCCCCACTTCCTACAAGATAAAAACCAATGCCTTGGTTTTTAAGATGCAATGGCATGGTATTTAAGATACTACAGATCCCAGACTTTGCCTGCCTCTGCCTACTCTGCTGTGGCTGATTGTATTTTATGAAAATGTCTATAACAATATCTGCCATCCCATGTGACAATGACATTCCTTCACCAAGAGGTGGGGTCTTGTGTTCCCTCCCCTTCAATCTGGGCCAATCTTATTTACTTGCTTCTAATGAAGAGAGTGAAGCAGAAGGTGATGCTATGTGATCTCTGAGGCTAAGTCCTGACACTGACAGAGAATCCTTCTGACTCTCCTGGGACCCTAAGAAGCCAGACATCCTGCTCAGTAAGGAAGCCCAGTCTTCCCTGCTCATGGAGAGGTCACGCGTCGTTGTCTCAGCCAACCCCAGCTCAAGTTCCAGCATCAACTGCCAGACATGTCACTGAAAGAGCCCCTGGAGGGTTCCAGCCCCAGCCTTCATGCCAAGTGGAGCAGAAATGAGCGATCCCACCAAGCCTTACACAGATGGCAGATTTGTGAGCAAATGAATGCTGTCATTCTTTGAAGCACTAAGTTTTGCATTGTTTTGTAATGCAGCACTAGATTGCTACAACCCCCATGGCCATACACTTTGCCCTTCAAACTCTATCAAGGTCATACTACTCCAGTTCTCCACAGCACACATTCATTGTCTGTGTCTCTGCTCACAATCTGCGCTGAATTATCTTCCCCTTCTTGATCTGGATAACTAACTCTTCTTGGCTCTTCTTGCCCAGCATGTGGCTCAGTTATGTGTCTAGTTCAAGGTTGCTTCTAAAAATCCCAGCATACTATTGCTGCAGAGGCCTCTTGGAGGCTTGGCACATAGTTGGCATTAAGGGCAGCAGCATCTAGCAGAGGAGTGAGGGCCGTCATAACAGCCTGGGAGAGAGTATGAGATCGGGATGAAGGGTCGGGCAGCGGAGATCCAGGGAGGCACCCACAAAGGTTGAATTCACAAAGCTATCAGTGATTTGAGTTGGAAGAAAAAGGGCAGAGTTTCCAGCCTCAGGGCCAGGAAGGGGGCAAGGCTGTGTGTGGAGATGGGGTCCCAGGCAGGGGAGTGTATATGGAGTGAGAGGACATTGAGTTCAGTTTTGGAGTATCCAAGTTTCTGAGCATAAAGCTCAGAAAAGACCAGTCTCCCTCTAACCAAATTAGTAATGAATTAATAGGAATGACTAACCTCTACCAAATTCCCCAGCAGTCTCATGAGAGGAAGGTGAGGACAGTGGGAGAAAAAAAAAAATCTGTCTCCAATCTTTCCTGAAAGATCTGCCTTTTCTCTCTCCAGGAAACACAGAAATTCCCCGTTTTCCCCCCCAGATACTAGGTGGGAGCCTCTGCCTAGAGCCAGCTGGCACCTTTCCACATCCTACACCCCCTCACAGAGCCAACCTCATCACCAGCTTTCAGCCAACTTTCACCATACTTCTCCAACCGAACCCTCTCTCTCCCTATCATCTTCAATCCCCTCACTATATTGTTTTTTCTTTCTCATGGCACTTCTTGCTTCCTAAATTATATCATTGCCACTTATTGGCATCTTGCCCCACCAGACAGAGACTGCACAGAGGAAAGATGATGAATGGTTTTTAAGGTGCCACTTCCCCATTGCCTGGAACAATGCCCGGTCCATGTCAGAGCTCAATTGTTGTTGAGTGAATATATGTGTCTTTATCTTTATTTTTTAATTTTGTTTATTTATTTTGAGAGAAAGAGAGAGAAATGCATGAGCAAGGGAGGGGCAGAGAGAGAGAGAGGGAGATAGAGAATCCCAAGCAGGTTCCTCACTGTCAACTCTGCCTGATGCGGGGAATCACACTTGATTCCATGAACAGTGAGATCATGACCTGAGCCAAAACCAAGAGTCAGACGCTTAACCAACTGAGCCACCCAGGCACCCCATGAGTTAGAGTATTTAAAGAAACATTCAGGGGCTCCTGGGTGGCTCAGTTGGTTAAGCGTCTGACTCTTGATTTCGGCTCAGGTCATGATCTCATTGTTTGTGAGTTTGAGCCTCACATCAGGCTCCTCACTGATAGTGAGGAGCCCGCTTGGGGTTCCCTCTCTCTCTCTCTCTCTCTCTCTCTCTCTCTCTCTCTCTCTCCCCCTCCCTCCCTCCCCCCCCTCAAAAATAAGTAAACAGAAAAAATAAATAAATACTCTAACTCATGAGTCCTTGCTCAAGAAATTCGTCCATCAGAGCCACTGAGGAAGCTGCAGGTTCATTCCAGTGATCTGTCCTCAGTCATTTATGAATGCCCCCTCAGTGCTGCCTTTGATCAGTCTATAAGCCACATAGGTCTCAAGGCACAAAATCACATTTATCCACTCTGCTGCCCCATTCATTTTCTTGGCTCAATGCTAAGTCACTGTTGGATTTTTCTAAACCCAAACTAAAAAGTTCAACATTCGCATTTATGTCTGAAGGGGCTTTCTGGGGTAGTAGAAATATTTTATATTTTGATTGTGGCAGTATTTACACAGGTGTATACATTTGGCAAAACTCATCAATCATTTAAAATCTGTGCACTTTTGTATATAAACTAGAGTTCAATAAAGTTGATTTAAGGAAAAACTGATTTTAAAAGGACTTGCAACCATGAAGGTATTCAAGATAATGTTCTGAGGCTTTGAAGGGAGTTCCACAGTTTGGTTTTGTTTTTTAATATGAGCATTGGTAATGTCATTGGAATACATTTATTTACTCAAAGAGCCCACTTTGAAAGGGTCAGAACCCACGTAAATGGCTATGCTTGTGTGGTGTGCCAATATAAGCAGCTAGGTTTCCGTGTGTGTGTAAAACTGTACATGTCTTTTGGCACATCTTGTAGAAGGAAGCTCGAGGAGAAGGCTAACACAGAGGAATATTTCTGCAAGGCGTGGTAGAAGGGAATCTCTTAGACCCAAATGCTCATGCCCACAACCCCATTCCTTCTCTCAACCCTAATAATCATGATGAGGAGGCTTGGAGAGGAGGTAAGCAGAGAAACTGGGGTGGTCATGAAGGTCTTTCTTCTAAAGAAGAGAAATCTTTTTGCTACATGTGCCAAAGAGCTCCAAAAGGCTGACAAGATGGCTGAGATGCCAAGTGAGGGTTCAGAGTGAGGCCCTGGGCCCCAGCGAAGCTTCAAGATGTAAGTAATACCACCATAGAGGGTAAGCCATAAGGACAAGGAGGGAATCCTTCGCAGCTCAAGATAAATGAGAAAGGGTCAAAGTGCAGCTAATACATGGTGTCCTTTACACGTCCATCACCCTCTTTTCCAAACTAAGCATTATGACTATGATCTGAGGCATCCACTCACGATTATAGGGACACTGGGCAGAGGTTCTGAAATGTGATGCCCATGAGGTTGCTACCTGTTTAATCATGGACTCTGCCGTCCACCAATTCTGATTTTGTACACACACATCCTAGGGAAGGCAAAACTCTAAAAAATTCACTTGATACGTGATGTCCACTAGGATGTGACATCTCTGAGATAATTTAATCTACCAAGAGAGGCTAGGAGTAGGAAGAAAACCATTCAGGAGCAGGAGGTGAGGCTGGACTGAGACCTAGGCTGTGACCTCCCAGTTTGAACAACTACTTCCCTCCATACATGGCAGCTGCCACGAATCTAAATGGAACTATTCTTTGGAAGGAGGGAAGGGAGGAAAGGAGGGAAGGAAGGAATGAGGGAGGAGGGGGAGGGAGGGAAGGAGAGAGAAGAAAGAGAAAAGAAGAGCACAGTGAGACCTTATTCTCACCCTCCCAGCAATTCAGGGAGAGTTCAGGGGTGTGCTGAGGACCACTCAGCAGTTCTCTGAGTGAGGGCGGAGACCCCAAGGCACTGCTTGCTTTCATTCCTCCAACCTCTGGAGTCAAAATCTGGCTCCAGAGACCATTCTGCCGCTCCTGTCCCCCGGCTGGAGCTGACCACACCCCAGACAGGCTCACACGTCTCTCAGGAAGCATCAGAGCTGCAGAGCCACGCTGAAGACCCTCCTGGGTTTGAGCAACAGCTGGCATTCGGAACCCCCTTTCCACAGTCAACTGGAATCTCTCCTATGTAATCAGAAACCCATTTACACTTCTTTTCTCTTTTTCATTCTCTCCCTTCGTTTTGTATCAATGTAAGATGTGCATATATTTTTAAAAATCAGGTAACACGGAAGGGCTTAGACTGCCAAGGCTCCGCCCTGCCCTCAGCTCAAGCCCAGCACCAGTGCAGCAGGAGGTCAGGGACAACCACCTTTGGTCTGAGCTGTTCGGTGGATTACATCCACACATATCAGAATAACACGCTTGTTCTGCAGTCTCCTGATTTATCACTTTGGACTGCATGCCATTAGAGGAGAGGATTTAGCTCATGTATTCCTACATCTCCCACCCCTCTCCCAGTTCCTTCCAACTTGCAATAGTTCTACAATATTGGATCTACCAAGTGACCCAACACTGGATCACTTTGCTCTGCGGCAAGCAGGCAGGGAGCCAGAAGGCGCAAAACTTCCCTTCTCAGTGTGCACGTGTGCCAGCTGATGGTTCCTCAGCTGAAGGTTGCCTGTGTTTCCCAAGGGTAAATGGATGAACCCCTTGGGGTTTGGCCCCACTTCCCATCTCTGTCTCTGCCAGCCCTCCACATTCTAAATTGGTCGCTCTCTAGGGCTGTGCCCAGTGCAAGGGTTCCACACGCTGCAGGCCCCATGCGTGCACCTGACAGCGGGCCTTCCTCGGCCCATCGACGTTCTCAGCTGCCTCCATCTACTGAGATTATTGCAACTGTTCACCTACTCATAATCTCTCCTTTCTCTTTTCTGTTACTGGCTTTCACCATTCTTTTATTCATCACTCTCATTATACTGAGGGTGATGGAGATGAGGGGAGACAAATATGTGCCTGGCCTGCCATCTTGAATCATAAACACAACGTCTTTCCTGATGCTAGGTCTAGCAAACAAATTGGTAATTCTGTGCCCACTTTTACAATGGAGAAAAAAAAGCAGTATACACCTGTCTGTGGACGAAGTAGTCAAACCAAAACGTGTATCCAGGTCTTTCTCTACAACTCTCCCCCACGACCTCCCTACTACATTCATGCATTCTGATACCTCATTTCTTTGATCAGAATCTTCCACAAAGTGCTATTTCCAGTGGTATCTCCAAAAGAAGGCACATGGCTGGAAGGTGGTGCTGGCTCTAGGTGTCTGCCCATCTCCACGTGTATTTGCGTCTTTCAGTGTCTCTACCCTCATAGCCCAATCTCAGTCCTGGCTGGCAGTTCACCACATGGGTAAGACCTTGGAGGTGAGGCCCTGGGCTCAAGATGCCCTAGTGCAACGGGGACGAAGAAGAGAACTCAGAAAGGGTGATGCTCGCCGTTTCCCAGTGACCTCACAGACCAACGCAACTGAAAGGGGAGGAGGCTCTGTGTTAGCTCCTCTGAGGCCCACTTGAAAGGCCCCTCAGACAGAGTTGGATGGGAAACAGGGATCCCTTTCCCCTGTCCTGACACAAGAAAAAGAAGGAAGCAAAGCAAGGACTCAGAGGTGAAAGGCCTCCTTCATCAGTCGGCTGGCTTACCCCTCCTGTACCTTCTGCAGGGTGTGGCTTTGGATCCCAACCATGGCCCAGTGGCCCCAAAGGGGAACGTCTCTTTCAAGAAGTGATTCAGGAAATCAAATATTTTCCCATGCAGGAAGAATGCCTGAACAAGATAAAGTTCAGAGATTCAAAATAGCCAGCCTAGGGTCAAAGTTGGTGGTATTCATAGGGGCAATAATAAAAGGTATCTTTAGTATTATTATAAACTAGAAAGAGCCTTTGATATGACAGGGCCCTGGGAGACCCTTGGAAGTATAAAAATCAGGATAATCTAAGAAGAAAAACATGATTTCCACCACAGCCTCCTTGTTCCTTAAGAAGGAAGTAGCCAGACTGGAGAGTTGTAACTGGGACCCTGCCTGGGAGGGGAAGTGGTCAAGCCAGGCCCCTGTCTGTTCTCTCCAGCGCCCCCTTGCCAGCCTCTACTGTCCACAGAATGGCCTTACTGTATGGCAGGGTTCTCCTAATATGACAGACAAAGGCCACTCTCTGAGGCCTGTGAGAGCTGCTTCAGGGAGGAGGGAGGCTCAGTGGAGGCCAGGAGGCCACTGGAAACCACAGCAGGCACAGAGGGACATCATGCGCAGGTGGACGCTCTCCCGCTTTCACACCGCCTGGGGGGTCCTGGCCAAGGCACTGTTTGGAGCCAGGTCCCCAACGCTCTGAATTAGAAAAAAGATCTTTTGGCCATTGTTTAGTCTAGTCTACTCAGCTTAGATAAAAATCTCACCTGAAAACTCTCGCCTGTAAGATGAAACTAGATGGACCATGAAGGTCCCAATCTGCATAATTCTGTAGTTTTTGTTGTCATTTTGTGTGTTCTGTGTTTAATGTTATTATGAGCCAGAACAGGCCTTTGATAAGCCCAGGCCCTGGGGGCCTTGCAAGTACAAAGATCAGAACCATCTGTAAAGAGATATGGGGATTGCCATTCAGTCCTTGTCGGAGGGGACACCGGCACAGGAAAGGGAGCTACATGAGCTTTCTAGCTGCTAACACTAGTGATTCTCAAACACTTTTGGTTGTGGTTGTCTTAGGTTTTATCCTGCTGGTGCCTGTCTGGCACTTGGCCCCAGGGAGGGAGAAGGCAAAGGGCTAGATTGATCTGGTAGCATTTGAGAGGGAAAATAAAATGGAGGACAGAGGGTGAGAGACTGCCTGATATAATAGGGACCTGCAGTTCTGGGCTTTAGAAATCAAATTTCTGGAAGAGATGAGACATGAGCACATGAGACTAAATGAGTTTATCAGATTAGCTAGAAGTATGGTACTCAAGTGTCCCCAGAAAACAAAAACTTTGAAACAAACATATCATTGACATTTATGTAAATATGTGTCCAAATTCTTCCTCAGAAATTCCCAAAGTTATTATTATGTTTTTAATTCAGAAAAGCTTCCCTTCATGGAGTACAAGTGCCATTTGTCTTTTTTGGAAGTTGGCACAAAAGTAATTTGTTAGATTGAAATAAGGCGTTATTAGGGAAACTTCTTTGAATCCACTTATGGCAGGAAAAGAACATCCAGACTGTATTAATATGGAGACTTTACCTATTTTATATTCTTGCTATTCTTTGCAGTAACAAGATAGGATGTTAATATTTTCCCTTGCTTCTCTGAAGGGTTTGAAGATTAAGCCCGCAAGGAAGGGAAAGCTAGTTTTTCACAGAGAAAGTGGGGATGGGGGATGTGGAGTGAGAAGAGCCTGGAACCCTGAGAGCTGATCCCCAGGAAGCTGGCCAGAAGGGAGGCTGGCTCGTGGCCATGGGGGAGCACTGAGGGGCTGTCTGCTTTCTTCATATCATCTTGTTTGCTTACTTTTTTCTCTTTCCCTTTCATCAGTCTTGGTCACCCTGTATCTTCTGCATCTGGCTGACCATCTGGCACATAATAAATGTCCAATTAATATTTGCTCCGTTAAGTTAGTCCTCGTACTGCCCTGAGAGGTAGGTAGGATTCCTTTTGTTTATGGATGAGGAAATGGAGGTTCAGGGAAGCTTACACAATTGTCTCATGTCACACAGCTGGTAAATGGTAGGCAGCCAGCTGACGCCAAATCAGGCCATCACCCTGCCCCACCGAGCTGCCCGATCTTATGAGACTTTGGTGGAAGGAAGCATCCCTGAAGTTGTTTTCAGCAAGATTACTGGTTATCTAATTGCCAATCCAGTGGCCTCCAACGGTGGCTCTAAGTTTTGTTAGCATTCGACACACTTGGTTTCCCTCACCTTTGTGATATTACTTATCATCCCTCTTGTTCTGTCTGTCCCTTCTTAGAAATCCTTGGAGGGGGGCGCCTGGGTGGCTCATTCGGTTGAGCGTCCGACTTCGGCTCAGGTCACGATCTCGCGGTCCGTGAGTTCGAGCCCCGCGTCAGGCTCTGGGCTGATGGCTCAGAGCCTGGAGCCTGCTACCGATTCTGTGTCTCCCTCTCTCTCTGCCCCTCCCCCGTTCATGCTCTGTCTCTCTCTGTCTCAAAAATAAATAAATGTTAAAAAAAAAGAAAAAAAAAGAAATCCTTGGGGGAGCCCTTTTCTGGCTCCCCACCTAAAAAGGGTGGTATCTGTGCTCTATCCTCAGCCTTTTTGCCCATCTCTCTACACACATTGGCCCTGGGAACCTTGCCCACCAGCCCCCAAAGGGCCACCCTGGCGGGATGCTGAAGTCCTGCCATCGCTGGAGGGCAGACCCCTCCTCCTCTAGCCCAGGTCCTGCAATGAACTGCGTTCCACACATTTCAGCTTTGACTCTCCTCCAGTATCTGAAATCCATGCCCCAAACCATGATCTTACCTTGGATCTCCTCTTCTCAATGTCAGTTCTCACCCTGGGACTTCAAGCTCCAAACCAAGACTCAAATCTAGCTCATGGTCTCCAGCTCCACTGCCGCCCTCCACTCCAGCCAATGTCAGATCTCGCCTGGCTGCAATCAGGTTCCTACCCTTTTCTTAAGCTCACGCCTTCCTCCCTCCAATCTGTTCCTTAGCCAGGAGTCATATTTTTTTTTTAAGTTTATTTGTTTATTTTTGAGAGAGAGAGAGCACGAGCAGGGAAGGACAGAGAGAGAGGGAGGGAGAGAACCCTAAGCAGGGTTTAATCTCATGAACTGTGAGAGCATGACCTGAGCCAAGATCAAGAGTCAGACACTTAACCACCAGAGCCACAAGGCACCCCTCCTTCCCCCAAGGAGTCATCTTTTAAGAGCTTTGAGTATAACATTCACACACAAAAGGCCTAAGTCATAGAGTACAACTTGGTAAAATCTCACAAACTGAGGACACTTAAAGGACCAGTGTACAGATCGAAAAACAGAACATGTCCTGCTTCCCAAAAGCCCGAGTACCCCTCTCACCACTCCCCACCTCCAGCAGAATGACTCTCCTGACTTCTAGCCACATGGGTTAGTGGCTTCTAGCCAATGGGCTAGTCTGCGTGTTTTGTTTGTACTTTACCGAAATACAATCACATACTATGTCAGCATGATGTTCTGAAAATGAATATCAGAGCCTGTTGTGACCCTCCAATAGATTCCCTCCATCTCAAAGTGAAAACAAGCAAAGTGTCCCAGCCTAGAGGCACCTCCCTCCCCCATCTAGCCCCTGTCTACCTTCTGCTCTCGCTGCACTACCCACCACCTGGGCCTTTTCTCCTATGTTCAGCCTGTTGTAGAAAGTGAAAACTGAGTGGAAAATTCACGGCCCCTGTGAGATGAGGTGTTGCCTCAGAGCCATTCACTTTACCTGGGGGCTCTTTACTCCTGTCCCCTCCCCTGGTTAGCTTCTACTCACCTGTCTTTCTGGTGGCAAAGAGTGGCCCTCCTGTTACACAGTCTCTGTTCCTATGGGGCACTGAGCCCAGACTGCATTTACAACCACCATGAGTGTTTTGGGCCCTGCAGCAATCCTGGAACCTAGCATGTACCTGTCACCTGCCAGCAGGGCAGAGGAGGAGAATGACCACAGAACGCGGCTGCTACTTTATGAGGAAGAGGCGATGGCTCCGCAAATGCTTGATAATGAATAAATCAAAGGGAAGGAATACATTTTAGTGAATTGCACCACTGGTAACCTCGGCACCCAAAAACCATAAGTAAGTGGATGTGCAATTATCAAAAGGGATTGCAAATTCCTTGTACAAATAGGTGGCTTTTTTCCTTCTATTGTACTCATTTATCTTCCAAAAAAGTTCTGGAGGCTGGTAAGTTACTTAGCAAGCCCTTATAAATTCTTTCACTTTCCTCTGAATTAGTGCTGGACTAGCTCCAAATCAGAGCTCCCAAGCATCTCCTCTTGGAGAAATGAAAGCCTAGACCCATCTTTGACTCTTGGCCTTTCCGGGTCTTTTAGCAGACAAGAGACTGGAGACTTGCCCTGAGCGGTGAGGAGGGAGTGGTGAGTGAGTGTCTGGGTGTGGCCAGGGGCCACCAGGTGAAGAGCCTGAGAAGGTTTAGTGGGTCTCCTGGCAGAATAAGGAAAGAGCCCTTGCCCAGGAAACCCCCACAGTGGGCAGCCTGTGCCCACCCACTGATGCTGGGCCTCAGCAGCATCAGCTCTGGGAAGACCAGTCCATAGCCTCCCTCAGAGTTCTGGATAAATCACAGCACGCTCAGCCCATCAAAGCCACAGGAGAGGCCTGAGAACAAAGTGTCAAGAACCTGCAAGAGAGTTAAACACAGCAGGTGTTTGAGAGGAGGGTGAGCCGTTGCCCACTCTGAGAGGCCCAGGCTCTGACATGCGTGTGGCCGCCCATTGGCCCAGGCCCAGCCACTGTGCTGGGCACCGCTCCCTGTCAGCACTCTCCCTCCCGCTGCTCTGGTGTCAGAGTGCCTCCCGAGGCTACGGCACAGGCACACACGCACACATGCACACATGCACACACATGCATCAGACAGGTGTGCTCAGCTCGCCACTCCCACCACGTGCACCCACACAGGTGGGGACTCCCCTGCAACAGGCCTGTCACTGGCAGAGACATGCTTTCCTGCTTGGGAACATTGTCACACCCCATCCTGATCACCCTGGCATTCCCCTGCACGCCGAGGGACCCAGGATTCACGGGCTGATCTCACAGATGCCCACACCCTTCCAAAATCTCATTACTCCATGAAAGCTATGCAGCCCCCTAATAACTTGGCCCCAGGTGGAGCAGACCCTTGGCAGCCAGGATAAGACATTCAGGAGGCACAAAAAAGAAAACCCAACCTGCAACAGAGGGAATTGACTGCTCCTACATAGGAAAATCACCACACTTCTTTGGTTATTCCTTCCCTCTGTTCTTCTGGTGGCAGTTGGAAGGATGTCAGAAGGAAAGGGTTCTTTGTCTCACACTCAAATGTCTCTATCCCATCAGAACCTCAAGGGAATAAAATGTCTTCCCTAAGTGCTAAGCAATGATCATGATTCCAGATTCTGCCACTTGACCTCCTATAGATCACAGCAATGGCGTGTAACCCAGTAATCTCAGTTTCCCCACTGGCCCATGACAAAATATCAAAGATATGGACCCAAAGGACTATACCACCTACAGTGGTGGTCCCCCAACACTCTTTGTTATGATCTTCATGACTGATTTCATGTCTCTCTACACCAAACTCTCTTAGACCCTGGAACTCACAGAAAAATGCTAAGGACATTCTCTACTGCCTATGCTGCCCCCAGCTTCCTTGCTGGGTATGATAGGTTTAACTGTGTCCTTGGATTGTGTTAGGGTCAAAGCCCTAACTCCAGGTACTCAGGAATGTGACATTATTTGGACATAGGCTCTCTGCAGATGTAATCAAGTTAAGGTGAGGTCATACTAGAATAATATGGGCCCCAACCCAATGACTGGCATCCTTATGAGAAGAAGAAATTGGGATCCAGAGATACACAGGGCAATGGAGGGAAAGAATGGATTGATGTGTCTATAAGCCAAGGAATACCAAGGACTTTTGCCAATCATTAGAAGTGCAAGGGACATGCCTTGGTCTTCATCCTCTTGGTTCAGTGACAGAATCCTGTCCCTCTGGCTCAGGTGTCCTCAGCTGACCCTCACAGAAACCTGTGTCACTTTCTCTGGGCCACCACATTACCTCCTCCAGCTCTCAGGAGCGTGTTCTCACCTGCTTTCCAGCTGCTCGAGGAAGTAGGTTGCTTTATTTTTTGAGAGAGAGAGAAAGAGAACACAAAAGAGAAAGCAGGGGAGGGGCAGAGACAGAGGGAGAGAGAGAATCCCAAGAAGACTCCATGCTGTCAGCACAGAGCCTGACTGGGGGCTTGATCCCATGAACCGTGAGATCATGACCTGAGCCAAAATCAAGAGTCAGATGCTTAACTAACTGAACCACGCAGGCGCCTCGCTTTATTTTTCTAGTTGTTAAGTCCCTCCAAACTCACCCCAGCTATTTCCTTAATTCCTCTATTATTCACTTATTGTCCACTGTGGACAAACACTGACAGCCAGGACCTTCTGTGCTGGGCACACATTTCCTGCCTCACCCCTGTTCCCATCCTTGATCTGCTTGCCCAATTTAGGCTCTGCTCCCCCAACCCTGGGTGTCTTCTTACTTGTTCTCAGGTTCCTCTGCCTTCTATTCACAACTGGACGGTGCTGACTGCTCATGTTTCATGAGAATTTTCCCCAAACACACAGACCTCTTTTCCGTGTGAGCCAATAGTCACAGGAAACCCATGTAAAATGTGATGGGGCAGGGGACACCTTCTCTCCTCCAACTGAAATGGTTTACCTCGTACCTTTCAAAGCTGCCATGTAGAAAGACTTGTCTCCTTGGTCGATGGTAATTTCTCACAAGCATCAGAGAATCGTCTGCAGACATTTTGCCAAAGAATATCTACTCACCATTTTTTCTAGATCTTATAAAGGACATAGCTCCAGGTTGACTTGCTTTTCCAGACTTTTCCTTTTCCAGACTCCCTCTAAACCATGCCTGCCAGCAGGCACACCTGTAAGAGGCCCCCTTCCTCTCTGTGGCTGGCTCTGGGAGGTGGTGCAAGCCCCATCACACTGCACTTGTGTCCATTCCTTAAACACATCTCTCTTCATCTGGGTAATGCCCCCTGCACATGCTGCTCTCGGCCTAGAACACTCTCCTGTGTCCTCCCTGCCCAGACCTCCTTGTCGGCCTGTGATTTCCTTACCAAGCTCTGTTTGAACATCACTTTAATGCCATCACAGCTGTGATTCCAGGGCAATCATGATTATTCAGGGTTGCGGGGGGGGGGCAGGTCCACTCTTAAAATCCTCACTTAGTTCAAAACACACACAAGTCAAGACTTACCCTTCACTGGATGTGGTATCTCCCTAAGACGACTGAAACTGCACCTCCTCTGCCAAAGGTGCAGATATAGTTTACAATTCTTTGGCCTGCCAGTGCTGATAGATTTTACTAGGGGCTGTGTGTGTGTATGTTGGGGGGGGGTACATTATTGCTAATTTTGCCCAGAAGGAACATTAAAAATAATATAGTAAGCAGATATTTATTGAACAGCACCATGAGCCAAGCATATTCCAGAAGAGACCAAGGGTCAAGTAGGGCCAGACCCTTCTGGTGCAGTGTATTAGTAAGATGAAACATATGTACACAATAGTGGTAGTAACTACTCTCAAGGCAATATGGCAGACGCTAGAGGAATGATACAAGTAATGGTGCCAGAGGCACTCAGAATATGAGAAGGTGAGGGAGAGGTCCCTGGAGAAAATGAGGTCAGAGCTGGGTTTTTGAGGATGAGGAGAATGTCAGAAAGTGGAGGGGAACAAAGGGGTCATCCTAGCCCAGGAGGCAAGATGAGGAATGGAAAAACACAAGCATGACAGGATTGGGGTCAGGGAATGATCTGGTTAGTCTGAGAAAGTTCTGGCTAGGTGAGAGGGGAAAACCCAGTCAGGAAAGAGGATTGGTGCCCAAGGAAAGCCACAGAATTTTATCTCTCTTTGGCCATCACTGAAGACTTCTGGGAAGACATAATGCACGTCAAACATTTTTAGAAAGGTTAAACTGTAACAGGATGAGGGATAGAGGAGAGAATAGGACAACTGGAGGCAGGTAGGCCAATGCAAGGTTTTGGAACAGGTAGAGGAAGCCTCCAGTCAGAAGGGGCAGTGGACCAGGGGACATCAGCAGGAGAAAAGCTCCAGGGAAGGCAATGACTTGATGACTAAGGGAAAATGGGAGGTAGTGAGTGAGGATCTGAAGACCAAGGAAATGGAAAGAGGGAACTCAAAAGACAGTGGGAACATGGTGAGTGGTGAGAGGCACATGTAGACTATGGGGCTGGGGCAGACCCAAGCGGACATCCAGGGAGCCATCCCTGGGTTTCAGGCTGGCTGGCCAGCAGGTGCCTCTACAGATAGTGAGCCTTACTTCTGACAGCTATTCAACCTCATACCCAGGAAAATAGGATAAGTTCTTTTGGACCACATGGAATATAAGGATCAATCTCCAGAATAAAATGGTGACTCAATAGCTATATGTGGGGTTTTGAAATAAATCCCCTTTGGGCTTTATGCAATGTTGACATTCTTTGGGTGTCAACATTGCAAGAATGCTGCTATGGGAAGATGTCTTATCCCATTATCTCCGTTACCTTTTGTTCCTTCTCCCTGAGGCCAAAGAACCCTATGTTTTGTTAGACTCTACACAGCTGCAAGTTACCATCTATGAGATGCCTGAAATGGAGCCCTGGGGCATACCTCCTAACAGAACTTCACTTTCTAAATTTGCAGAAGAATCAGGTCATTATCTGACGGATCTGAGTTCGAGCCTTGCTTCGGGTGAGCACAGGCTCCACTTCAGGCTCTGCGCTGACTGTGCAAAGCCTGCGTGGGATTCTCTCTCCCTCTCTCTGCCTCTCATGGGATTCTCTCTCTCTCCCTCTCTCTCTGCCCCTTGCTCACTCCCACCATCTCTCTCTCAAAAAAAAAAAAAAAAGAATCAGGATGATACACAGGCCTTTAACAAGGCTCTCTGGGACAGAAGAACTCTGGCTTTTAAAGGTGAAGGATCTGGAGGCTGACAGAAGTAGGTTGGTTGCTAGCAACATACATGATTTGGTCCAAGTTGAGTCTTTCGTCTAGCCTCCAGATGGGTAGAAGTCTGCATCAGGATATAGGTGGTCTTCTGTCGGCATCTCCGGCCAGCTATTCCAGCTCTATTCTCTCCATTGCTTCAGCTTCTTTCTGGACTCTTGCAGACAGAGGGCCACTCCTTCTGTGACCTTGCCTCTTTGACTTTCCTATGTGTCTCTCAAGGTCTCCCTCTCCCCACCTCCCCTCTGTTTGCCTTCCTCCCAGTTCCAGTCCTCAGCTCAGCCAGGAGGGCAAGGAGGGAGAAACACCAGTGGGCCTGCATAGGGAAAGGTAGAAAAGCTGGGTGGGAACCAGTCTTCAGGCAGAGAGGAGAGAGAGAGAGAGAGGCAGGCAACACTGCAGAAAATGTCCAAAGCCTCTCTTGGAAAATTTCCTCAGGTCCTAGGCTGGTATTCGAGAAGAAAGGAAACTGTTATACTAGAAGTCAAGGCAGGAAGTCAAGCAAGGCATGCTAGCCTCTTTCCCACCGGAAAGTCATGTTTAGATAAGAGCCACCAGAACATCCTTCCCTGCTACCCACACCCTCTGGCACCCCCTCCCACACCACTGCCCAGGACCCCAGGGAGTGACAAAGGGACAGGGCCACAGTGATCTCCATCACTGTGGGGAGGCTTCACTCAGGGTGCCAAGGTCTTCTGTGCACTGTGACATGTCCAGTCCAAACACAGGAAATGAGGGAAGGAGTAGGAGCAAGGGGGAAAGCGAGCACATTTCTCAAATTCTCTGTTTACCTACAGGATTTAATTTTAAGCTATAAATATCATTAATTCGAACACCCCTGACCTCAGCCCCTGAGAACATTTGCCATTTCCAAACTACCTGGGGGAATAAAAAGAGATTGAAACGTCACTCAGCCTGGTACAGCAAGTCTGTGGGCCCAAGGCACCTCCGGAGATTCTCTGAATTCCAACGTGTGGCTGGTCATGCTCCTCCAGGCTGAGCACACTGCCCTCTGCACCCTCCCCATCCTCCCTTCTCCGTGGCCCAGAGGCAGGTGTCAGGGCCTGAGCTGCACAGCCCTTGGCTTTGCCTCAGGCTACATGTAGCAAGAAGGTCCCCCAAGTTCCTCCCATCAGTTGTGGCTCCACTTGAGAGACCCCCGTTTCCTGGGAATCATTTCAGTTTACTGGGATCACTTCCCATACGTCACTTTAGTGACTATCTTGGAGACAAGGATATCACAGACAGTCCAGTGACCTCTGATGTGAATCAGTGCTCCTATCTGTGCCTTGCCTCAGAATAGAGGTTCTGGAATCTCAGGGTGCATGAGAATTAGATAGAGGGCTTGTTGAAACAGCTGGCTGGGCCTCACCTCCAGTTTTAGATTCAGAAGCTCTGGGATAGGGCCCAGGAGTCTGCATTTATCACAAGCTCCCAGGTAATGTTGATGCTGCTAGTACAGGGACCACACTTAGGGAACCACCGCCTGAGACTCACGTAGGTCCTCTTGAGCTTTAACCTAAATCTTTCCTTCCAGATATCTCTTTCCTGGAGACAAGGTCCAACCTCTGTATGCAAATCCATTACCAAAAAAAAAAGGGGGGTGTAAAATCGAGAAATCTCATGATTTCTCAGCATTCCCCTTGTGCATCTGCCCATCTGACATGAGGTGTCCTCACATGGTGTGGCTCTGGCTGTACTGTTGGTAGAGGCCGGCACACCAGCCCTGACTGTGTACTTTTGTCCACCTCCCCATTCCTTTGACTCCCCCATGCCACCTCACTAGAGTTGTCGGAGGCAAGTGCAAGGGAATGTGTTTTCATCATCCACACCTGGTGTGTTTTGGCTGGGATTGCTACCTGTAGGTTTCAAGACTCATGAATGAAATCATCAATAAGCATCTTTAGATGGGAAAAGATTAGCTAAGCAAATACTTGACGCCTACCAGCTGCAGCCCTAGGAGCAGCAGACATGAGCTCACCCACCTTTCCAACACGGCTATCTACTCATGTCTGCAGCCCAGGGGCCTGTGACCTCAACAGAACAAATACTGATAAGCAACATAAGAAAGGAGTATCAAGGCACTGGTGACATGCTGGGATCTGATCAGCGTAGAGGAGGGAAGAAGACTCCAGTTATGGGAAGTGGATGGAAATGGATGGAATGTCTCATTCTAGGCCTCCTTGCAGCAACTCACCCCAAAGTATGCCTTCCTCCCCTCAGTGATCTCGGCAAAGCCCCTCTGGCCCCTGCGGCACTCCTTTTGGGGTTGTCTATTGCCCGGGAGTTCTCACATTTCTTGGAGCCCTCTGCGTGCTGTTGCCACATTCTGTCATGTACATGTCCTGAATGTCACTGCCCTTTGCCCCTGTGACAATGTTTTTGATGTGTCAGTCTGGCTAGGCTTCAGTCCCCAGTTATTCAATCAACCATTAAGGTAGGTATTGCTGTGGAGGAAATTTGCAGATGTCATTACAATATATAGTGAGATGACTTTAAGTAAGGAAGATTATCCTAGATAATCTGGGTGGACCTGATTCAATTAATCAGAGGGTCTTAAAAGCAGGTGTGAGAGAACAAAGCTAGAGAGAGGGAGGGAGGGAAGGAAAGAGGAAGAGAGAGAATGAAAAAGATAGATGCCCCCTGAACAGGAGCTTTCGCCCAATGCCTGTGATCATCTTTTCCTGAATGCCTGCCCTATGAATTTTGGAGTTGCTTATCCAGCCCCCACAGTTGTATAAGCAAATTCCTTGAAATACAAATACATATACATACATATATGTGTATCTTCTATTGGCTCTGGTTTGATTGAACCCTGAAATAGACAAAACAATGACCTCCCCAGTGTCTGAGCACCCTAATACTCAGAACCTGTGAACACATGTTGCCTTACATGGCAAAAAGGACTTAAGTAGATGTGATTAATTGTTTTAGAATAGGAGATTATTCTGGATTATCTGGGTGGGCCCAGTGTAATCACAGGATCCTTAGGAGGGAGAGGCAGGAGGGTCAGAGTCAGAAACAAAGGTGAGAGGGAGAGAGATTTCAAGATGTTAACTTGCTGACTCTGAGGAGGAAGGAGCCATAAGCCAAAGGATTAGGCAGTCTCTAGAAGCCAGGAAAGGCAAGGAAACAGATTCTCCACAAAAGCCTCCAGAAGGACCACGGGCCTACCAACATCTTGATTTTAGGTCTTCTGTTCTCCACAACTCTAAGACAGTAAATTGGTGCTGTTTTAAAGCCACTACATTTTATGGTGATTTGTTCCAACAGGAGTAAAAATCTAATACAAACCCTGTTCCATCCAGGACGCTTCCCTTTTTCCCCAGTACCAGTGCCTTCATTCAGGCTACCTCTTTTCCCTCAGCAGGACCACATCTCCTTTTCAGTGTCTGCTATAGCGTGTTCTCTTCCTTTCCATAGGAAGTCTCAATCGTCTTGTCTGCTGAGCCCTCCTCCTGAGACCAGCACTGCCTCCCTCTTTCTTTTAGAGAAGGACCCTTATTCAACCACAGGGTTCTAGGAGAAGCCACCAGTCAGAGGACCTTGCCCTGCCTCAAGGAGGGTACCTGACCCAGCTAAGCCAGAGTCCTTTCCCAGGATTATTCCAAGTTGGAACTAAAATGAAAGGCCACAGGAATGCTGGTTGCTGACCATCACTTAGCCATGAAGTCAGACATTTACAGGGGACGATAATGGCAATGACGTTCAGAGAAAAGTACAGAGGGCAGACGGAGCCCAGCTGGCACTCTAGTCCACCTGCCCAAATCCTTTGCATATTTTTCTATTGTAGTTCTTGCCTCTTTCTTGTCAGGAGATCCTATACAATCTAGATATTGGTCTCTAGTCAGTTTTAGACATTGTAAGCATCTCACAATCTGTCATTCTTTTTGCCTTAACAAACTCTTCTTTGTGATTAAAGTAGATAAATCTTCTCTTTAGTTGATATATCTCCTGATTTATCTGCTTTTGTCCTTCGATTTTCAACATTTTCTTTTAAAGAGCATGTAACTGGATTCTCTCTCTCTCTCTCTCTCTCTCTTTCCCACCCTCCCTCCCTCTGTCTGTCTCTGCTCCTGTCTCAATCTAGTCTGAGATTCTCTAGCTCTGAAATGGTGAGAGGACCATTTTCATGTGTTGTAATTTCTGACAAATCTAGATGTATATCTACCTCATTTTATCATTTTCTGTTAATGATTATGCATACATTTTAACATACATAACTGACAACAAAGTTAATTAATTAAAAATTAAGTTAATTAATTTTTCCACTCTCCTCCCAAACAAGCCAAGGACTTATGATTTTAACTCCAATTTTCCCTTCTAATGTTTCTTCCCTCCATAAATCATTATTATTTTTTGCCTACCACCAATTAATAATTACTACCACTTTTTGCATCCTATCCTTTTTTGTGTTTCATTTCTTGCTTTATGTATTTCACCCTTCTTTATTTTAGTGAGGACTTGTGATTAGTAAATTACCTGCTTTTGTTTGAAAAATCTCTAACTTGTCTCCCTGAATTATTTAGTTATAAAATTTGAATTTGGTGGCAATTTTCTCTTAGCATTTTGAAAATTGTTCCATTATTTTCTAGTATCTATTATTTATTTTGGGAAGACAGGTGTTGGTCTAATTGCTGATTCTCATAAGTAGTCTGTAACTTCACCATAGAACTCTTAAAATTATTATTTTTACTGTTCTGAAGTTTCAGTATAATAAGCAGAGGTGTGCTCTTTTCTTTATTAAATTTTTTTTAAGTTTATTTATTTTGAGAGAGAGAGAGAGAGAGAAAGAAAGAAATACCAAGCAGGCTCTGTGCTGTCAGCACAGAGCTGGATGAGGTGCTCAAACCTACAAACAGTGAGATAACAACCTGAGCTGAAATCAAGAGGGGGTCACCCAAGGACAGAGCCACCCAGGCTCCCGGAGGCATGCTATAATTGTAAATTCCTGTCAGAACTTATGGTGCTTTCTTTATATCATGGTGCCATACGTGTTCTCAACTCTGGAAATTCTCTGTCATTTCTTCAATAGTGTCTGTCACCTATTCATTCTACTCTCTTCTTTGTTGTTCACTTCAGACCTTCATTGCACTTTGTCCTTACTGTTTCCATATCTCTTACCCTGTCCTTCACAGTCTCCGTTTCTTTATTCCTCTGTGCCATATTTAGGGTGACTTCTTCAATCTTATCTTCCACTTGGTAATATCATTAAGCACAGGTGTGATTAAGTTAAGGGTTTCAAATTGGGAAATTATCTAACCTGCTATTTAACCATTCACTGAATTTTTACTTTCTATATTTTTTTATTTCTAGAATTCCCACGTTTCTCAAAACTGCCCATTCATTTTTCAGAGTATTTGTTCTTTCTTGGTATTTTCTATTTCTTCCTACACCTCTTTAAGCATTTTAATATAGTTTTTATAGTCTCTGTCAAAATGTTCCATTATCTCAAAATCTTGAGGTGCTAATCTCCCCCATTGATATATTTGCTGCCTGTTGTTATGGTGGGTCATTTCCTTGTGTAACTTTTTGTTGTAAGCTCCTCTTCCAAAGGCAGTCTTCCCTTGGGGATTCCGGTTGGTCTACATTATAGAAGCATCCTTCTGGAGTGGTTTCACTTTTGCGTCTACCAGATAGCAAAGAGTTATCACCAGCCCCCTAACAATTCTTATGCTAATTTATTTGCTTAGAGATTCCCATATCATGTGGATAGCATAAATTCTGTTTTCCATTGCATGTGGCACAGACTTGGGGTTTTGATTTCTTAGAGGCATTATTTTACCCAGAGGTCCTGTTAGAGATCAGCCTCTTTGCTGTCCCTAGGGTGGTGGGCAGAGTTTAATAAGTTCCCTTCTCACCAAGGGGCCAGCTTTAGGCATAAGTCTGAGGACCAGCTCCCCATGTCATCGTTGCTATCTGTGTGATTACTAATACCCAGTCTCCATTAGGGCTTTCTTCAGGGTTTCTTTACTGATCCAGTCATACCACACACACTTTCCCCCTCGATCCCTGCTGCAGGGTCAGCTGGTACACTCATTGTTTTGGTATTCAACTCATTCTTCATTTCTTGCACCTGAAAATTTCACTTTCTTGCAAGCTTGGCTATGCATTTAAATATTTGGTGGTGTTCTATTTTATGCAGTGTCTCGGTATTCATAGTATGAAGTCCCCTGTTATGTGAACCCATCATGCTGATGGAAGCCATAATTCACTATAGTTCTTTATGATCCATCTTATCCTAACTAGCCAGAGCCTTTAAAAGAGAGTTACCTTGTATGATTTGCAGCTGTGTTCCCCATGGAGAGATTATATATCAGAAGTATGAAGGTGACTTTTTAGAACCTAGAGTTCCTGGCCTCCTATGTATTAAGCAGAATCCAGTTCTGTCTCTACCACCTTCTCCCTCATAAAAGCCAGTTCGGTACCCTCCTATTTGACACATTTTGTAACTACATCTATCTGTGCATCTGCCCACTGTTTATATCTCTCATGAGAGCATAGCCCACTCTTTTTCGTTCATTGTTGTATCTCCAATGGTTGATGGTAAGTGATCAGTAATGACATGTTGCGTGAATGAATGAACAAATGAATGCATCTCAGGCAGCCATCCTGACACCGTTCTTGCCCTCAAAGTTCCGAAACTCCTGCTGAATACACCAGCAGAGTGCTATCTTACAAACAGTGGATAGTGAATCAAGGCTTACCAAATGACTGGGTGAAAATCCACCCAGGGATGTCCCCACACCTTCCCAGGTATAAAAGTCCAGGCTCAGGACCAGACCCCAGGCAGCACTTAGCAGTTCCTGTCCCAGCCTCTATCCTCACTGCCTCCTCCTCAGGCCCTCTCTTCCTTCATGGCATGGAGCCCATCAGATATACTCACTTCCCTAAGATGTTTGGCCATCTTTAGGGTTAGATTCCCAAGCTCTGAGCCAGCCTCTCGGAGTGGGCACTAGAAGAAAGAGAGGGAAGCAGACAAACACCTCTCAATCTTCCCAAAAAAGAAAATGTTCCATAGGTTGACCTCTCTCTTAGAATTAAAGTATTGTTATCTGACTTTATCTCCAACTCTGAGGAGCCATAGCACTCAAATGTGGTAACAGATTAATAATGCAGGGGGGACAGTGATGGAAACTGCAGGAATGGTCTTTCTAGAGAAGCCCCTGCCCCTGCCTGCCATCCTGGCTTCATCTTCGGTCCCTCCTCAGGTACATGGAGACCAGAGGTATAAGATATAATGGATATAAGTCCATTATATGGATATGCAGTCCATCTTATATTGCGTTTCATATATCACATCAGAATGTCTCGCTGCAAAGGGGACTGTGGGGGTCACCACAGACTAGAGTTTTTTAGTTGGCAGTTTTTTCTAATTACAAGTCCAGGACCTGTTTACTGCAGAAAAATGGAAAATACAGAAAGTCACAAGGAAGGAAAATAAAACCATTTGTAGGCTTCCCACACAGAGAACTATCTGTTTGGCTATAGACCCTCTTCAAGTCTTCTTGTGACTTTTAAAAATGTGGATCATCTCTACATCTGGTTGCCTATCCTGCAGCCTCTGCTTAACATTATAGAATGAACCCTTCTCCCAAGTTTAAACTATTCTCAATAGAACTTTAAAAATAATTTTTATATATGCTACAGATGGATGTCCCCTGATGTATTTGACTCTCCAGTTGCTAGATATACAAGTCACTTCGTCATTATAAGCTTCTGAGCATTTGAGTCACATAATAAAATGTTGTTCAACTGACTGGGTTTCCATTTATTCTTCCAGGAAGTGTTTCTAAGCCACTTGATGGCCACCCCCGCCCCAAGCCGAGTCCCTGGTCTAAGTGCTTGTGTGCTGTACAGCTGGAGTATCTGTCTAGCCTTATCAACATGGGTGAGGGGACATGCAACAAGGAAAGCTGAGGGGGATGCCTGGGTGGCTCAGTCGGCTAAGCATCCAACTCTTGATTTCAGCTCGGGTCATGATCCCAGGGTGGTGGGATCAGTCCTTGTGTCAGGCTCTATGCTGAGCATGAAGCCTGCTTAGATTTTCTCCCTCTGCCTTTCTCGCCCAGTCTCATTTTCTCTCTTAAAAAGAAAATAGAAAAATAAATTAAAATAATTTATTTAAAATAAAGGTTCAGGTTTTATTTATTTTTATTTATTTATTTTGACAGAGATAGAGAGAACAAGTAGGGGAAGGGCAGAGAGAGAGAGGGAGACAGAATCCTAAGCAGCCTCCATGTGCTGTCAGCACAGAGCCTGATGTCGGGCTCAAACTCACAAATCGTGAGATCATGACCTGATCCAAAACCAAGAGTTGGGCGCTTAACTGACTGAGCCATTCAGGTGCCCCTATAAAAAAGGTTTAAGAGAGGAAAGCTGAGGCACAAAGAATTACAGGGCCACCAGTGCCAAATTTGGCTTGGGAAAATAAAATACTACAGACATTAGCAGCCCTGCTTGTGTCTGTTGGTATGGAGGACTGAAGTAGCACAGTCTGGCTCAGCTGCTTGGGGTTTGTGGTGTGAAGCAGGCAGCAGTCATAGAGAAGAGAATCATAAGACAGAGTTCCCAGATACCAGCTTTGTCACTGTGTAACGTGCCAATTCCCAGGAGCTTCCTGCCAGTATCCTCCCCTATAAAATGTGGGTAATATGCATCTTGGAGCATGGGAGGGAGGCTTTAGTCAAGACAGCATTTCTGAAAGGACCTAACCTTGTCCACTTATTATTTCACTAAATTTGGCACATAATGGGTTCCCCCAAATACATGCATTTGCATTCACAACTAAATATCCCAATGCCCCCATATATTGCCCATATGTATGTGCCCTAATAAAATGTATCCATCTATGTTATGATAGCTCAGAAAATCGTATCATAAGTTTTGCTAATAAAAATGTGTTGCTGAGGGTGGGAATTCTGAATTTGTGATTTTAGGGCATCCAGAATAGGTTTGTCCCCACTCCTTGCTAAGTTTACATATTTATATGTTAAATTTATAGGTTGACTCAGTGGGACTGTGCTTTCCTGGGATGCTGACTATGAAGAAGAAGGAGTCTCAGGCGAGTCTAGAAGGACAGCCTCCTGATGGCAGGGGCAATGTGAAATGAAATGGACAATCACAAGGCTATGTAGACTCACTTTCCAAGTCAGTGACAAGGTCCAGGGGTGGAGATGGTCCAAAAGACAAGGCTGGTTCTACAATAATTTGGCTCTGCCACTTGGGATGGGAGGGATGTATGGGGTGCATTCTTGGAGTACACTCCACAGGTATGTTCCTGTTAGCATTAGGCTAGATCCCTCTCTGAGGGTCTATGCTGGGCCCTCTGGTGATAAAGTTAGAAGGTAAGTCCCCAGTGTGCCCCTCATCTACTTCCTCCTAAGAGATGTCCTCCAGTTGGAGGCCAGAGAGTAGACGCAATGATTTATCCAGGGCTCTTCCAGGTTTGGCATGGACACTCCATGAAAGCCCCAAAGTCAGGGGGAAGTGAGAGCTGGGGAGTGAAAACAGAGGAAGTTAGGGGTGAGGAGAAGGAGTGTGAGAGACAGGTTGGGGCAGGCCTTGGAGCTCATGAGGGCACAACAAACTTGCAGGGCCTGATGTGTGGAGGTCCCCATCATGGGAAGATCTCTGCTGGTTCCAGAAAACTCAAGGTCCACCAGCCTCCACACAGCCCGAGGGTTCCTCATGAGTGCTGACTAAGCTGACCAAGCAGTGACTAGAACCAGCAAGAAGACCTTTGTGATCTGGGACAACAAGAATCAGGGGTCATACATGTCCCCTTAACAACGCCCAACTTCAGAGCCTGTTCACCTTTCAGAGGAAGGTAGCCCAGACCATCTGGCTTTCCATTTCAACCCTGCCTAGCAGCTTTCCAGTTAGAGGGACTTATGGGAGAGGGGAGACTGCTTTCCACTGGAAACATCGAGAGAGTAGCCAGGAAGAGGGGGTTCTGCTAGCTTCCCTCTGGGGATGTACATGGAAGGATAGGGGCAGATTTTGGCTCAACACAGGAGAGACTTAAAGACTGTGGAGCTTCCAGTCCTGGGCCTGCCTTGAGAAGGGGTGAGTTCCCCATTACTAGAGCTATGCAAACAGAGGTAAGGACATCTTCAAAAGGATTCCTGCTTCTTTGAGCAGATGAGCTTTCTTGTCACTTTCAATTCTGAAATCCAAATATTCTATAAGCCAGGAAGTACTATCTTTCTACATGTCAGTTTTATCATGACTTATATGGATTCTACAACATGAGAAGTAAAAAATGCTGTAGAAATCATGATAAGCAAGGAAGATAGCAGGACCTGGTGTACAGACAAGGAGTCATGGGGCTTGCTGCTCCATGAGTCTGCCTCCAGTGTCCTGGTTCCCGCTTCTCCTTTCTTTGGAAGACTACAATCCCTTCCTACCATAGATCCTTGAGGTTTATTTCCATCACGGACACCATCCCTGACCCTCCCTCGGCATCTCCACTGCCCCACAGAGGGTGGAAGTCCATTTGTGTACAATGTCACAGCAAGGGAGGCTATAGGGGACCAACTTGTCCCAATTTGCCCAGAACTTTTCCAGTTTTAAAACTGAAAGCTCTGTGTTCCAGAAACTGCCTTCGTCCTGGGCAAAAAGAGGCAGTTGGTCACATTGAGAGGCAGGGAATTTACAGGCTATCATTTATGGGAAGCTTGGGAACCTCTTAGGGAGCCAAATGCCAAAACAGTAATACCTGGTACAGAGCCTCACACGGTGAATGCTCAGTAAAGGCTTCTGAGTGAGTGAGTCCCAGGCTCCTACACCAACACTCAGCTCCCGCCAACTCCCTCAAAAGCACTGAGGATCAAAGGTAAAGCAGGAAGTTATCAAAAAGGGCCTGAGGCAAAAGGCAGGAATGATGTAAAACGGAATGAGAAAGTGGTCAATTTAATCCCATCCTGCAAACTCCTTGGCAGTCCAATAAGCAGGGCAAGAGTGGCTCTGGAAGCCTGCTGTCCTCCCAGCCCCTTCCTTCTGCCACCATCCCTTTCCCCCAAGGTCCACAGGGACCTCAGTGCATTCTCTAGCTGGCTCCTCTCCTGGGGTGTCCCACAGGGCTCAGCTCAGGAGCTGTCTGATATCCACACCCCATGTCTGTCCCACTTAAACTTTCTAGGTACCTTTCCCTCTGTGCCTCACAAGCTGGCTGAGTGAACTAACCGGATAAACTAGTTCTGACTTGAGGTCTACCTGTGTTGTGTTTCCCAAACTTGGTATGCCCTACCTGCTAGTCACATCTGGGAGACATGAGCCACATACAGCATAGCTTCTGAGAGTATCAATGTTACTCCAAGATTTGGGGGGAAATAGAACATATTCTTTGGAAACACATACCTATACTGTGGAGGAAAATATAAAATTCACTTGATTTTAAGATTAAAACATAAAATATCACAGAAATGTAGTGCTCACATCACAGTTCATCCCCTTCATCCTCTTGTCTACTCATACGTGGAAACCTGATCACTCTGTCCTAGAATTCAGGGCATCTTGGTGAGGCAGTTTGAAAAACACTAGCTTACTACAGCCCTCTCTGATAACATCTGAGTCTTAACTGAGGTCCTCTGTGCTCTAGGCCAGCATCTCGCAAGGATGTTAGATGGGGCATTCTTCAGAACATAAGTAGATATTACCAGTGTTTGAGTAAACAAAAGAAAACTTGTTACCAGGACTCCCAGATTCCTACAGAACTCAGGAACTAAATTTGAGGAACTAGCACACTAAATTTCTAACAAAGGGTTAGTCTGCCCATTTTTAGGGAGGCAGGGGGGCAGCCTGTGGGGAGCCAGCACCGATCCTGACCAGACTGAATGTCCCAAAGCTCATCTGGGATTTACCGTCCCAGGCTGGTGCTGCTCTCCGCCCCCACCCCACCCCACCAGCCACGCCAAGAGCCTCCAGCATCTCCTCTGAGCCTCCTGAGTATCCCGCTCAACAGGGCAAAGAGGCTGGGAGGACAGGCTCTGGAAGAAGGCTGCTCACTGGAGTATCCACCTGTCCTTCAACAGCCAGAGGACACTCCCTGCCTTGGTTTCATTCCCCACCCTGGTCAAATGTAATCCATCCCAAGCAGGAGGACACACCCAGAGAATCAGGGTCCTCTAAACTGAGAGAGCTGGGGATTGACCAAAGATAACCACCTAGCCTGCACCTTCCACTTCTGCCAGCCTTCATAGCAGGTCTCCCAGCAAAGCTCAGACCCAACTGGCCCTGCTCCCAGTCTCATCTCCATCAGCAACTTAACAGATGAGAATCTGAGAACTTACAAGAACCTCAGAGATCATTGAGCTCAGGCCCAAATGTTTACGAATGAGAGAATCCAGAACCGAGAGGCATTCTGTGGCCATGGGAAGAAGAGAACTAGGGAGCGCGATGACCCTGGGAGGGAATTCCTGCTTGCCATTTACTGGATAGGTGTTCTTAAATGAGCCTCCATTTTCTTAAGTATGAAAGAGAGATGCTGAGCACCCCCCACCCCTTGCGAGGCCATGGTTGAGAGTAGAAAAAGTTTAGGAAACTTCTTTTCTTGATTAACAAATCAAGTTCAAGGGAAAACACAACTATTTAGATAAGCCCAGAAGAAAAGCTGGAGCACAGAAATACACAAGGTCCCATCCAGTTACTAAAAGCAAGCTTCAAATTTGTCTTTAAATCTTCCCAAAAGGCAAAGTAGAAGGGAAACTGAATGGGTTATGAAGTATGGTAACCATAAGATAAACACATACCACTGCAGACTGAAAATCAATCTTCTACCTGATCCTGATATCAAGACTTGCTGTATAGATACAGTGATCAAGACAGTGTGGTATTGGCAGAGAGATATACACATACATCTATGAAACAGAACAGAAAACCCAGAACAGATCCACACAAGCATGGCCAATTGGTTTTTGACAAAGGAGTAAAGGCAATTCAATAGAGTAAGGACAGTCTTCTCAACAAATGGTTCAGTAGCAATTGGATACCTATAGGCAAAACAAAAACAAAAACAAAAAACAAACAAATAAAATAACCTTGACCTAAACTTCTTACGTATACAAAAATTAACTTACAATGGATCATAGATTTAAAGCAAGGTTATAAAACTTTTAGAAGAAGACATAAGAGAAAACTTTCAGGAACTAGGTTTGGTGAAGAGTTCTTAGACTTACACCAAAAGTAGGATCCAGAAAATTAAAACTTGATAAATTAGATTTCATCAGAATCTAAACAATGTTTTCTGTGACAGACCCTATTAAGAGGATAAAAGATAAGCTACATACTGGGAGAAAATACTTGCAAACCACATGCCCAACAAAGGACTTGTATTTCATATATATAAAGAACTCTCAAAACAATAGTAAAAATTCCAATTAGAAAAAGGACAAACTATAGGAACAGACATTCCAATAAAGAGCACGTACACATGGCAAATAAGCACATGAAAGATGTTCACCATCACTAGCCATTAGGGAAATGTAAATGAAGACCATGCTGAGATGTAACTACACACCCATTTGAATAGCTAAAATAAAAAATAATGACAACACTTGGGGCGCCTGGGTGGCTCAGTCGGTTAAGCACCTGACTTCGGCTCAGGTCATGATCTCGTGGTTCATGAGTTCAAGCCCCGTGTCGGGCTCTGTGCTGACAGCTCAGAGCCTGAAGCCTCCTTCAGATTCTGTGTGTGTGTGTGTCTCTCTCTCTGCCCCTACCCCACTCGCGCTCTGTTTCTCTCTCTCTCTCTCTCTCAAAAATAAAAACATTAAGAAATTTTTTTAAAAAGTAATGACAACACCAAATGCTGGCAAACATGTAGAGAAACTGGATTTCTCCTACATTGTTGGTGTACATATAAAACTGTATGGCCACTTTGGAAAAGAGTTTGGCAGTTTCTTAAAAAAAAATCAATATGCAACTACCATACTACCCAGCAAATGCACTCCTGGGTATTTACTCCAGAGAAATGAAAGTTTATGTCTGACCCAAAAACCTATACCTGATTGTTCATATCAGCTTTACTTATAATAGCCCCGAACTGGAAACAACCCAAATGTCCCTCAATAGGTGAATGGTTAGACAAATCACCGTATATCCATACCGTGGAATAAAGCTCAGCAATAAAAAGAAACAAACTATTAATACAAGCAACATCCTGGACGGATCTCAAGGGTATTAAGCTGAATGAAAAAAGTCAATCTCAAAAGGTTACATATTGCACGATTCCATTTATACAACATTCTCAAAATGACAAATTACAGTGATAGAGAACAGATTAGTGGTTGTGACGGTAGTCAGTTGGAAGGGGGTGGGCATGACAACAAAGGAGCAGCACAACAGAGATTTTTGTGGTGACAGAAATAGTTCTTGTGTCTTGAGGCAGTGGGGTGGTGGTTCCATGAATCTATACATGTGACAAAATTGCATGGAACTATACACACACATTATAGCAATGTCAGTTCCCTGCTTTTGGTATTATAGTGCAATATGTAAGACAGAACCTTTGGAAGAAACTGGGTGAAGAGTATACAGGACATCTCGGCACTGGTTTCCTACGAATATGGGATTGTTTCAAAATAAAAAGTTTTTTAAGAACTCAAAATAAATCAAGCATTGTCTGGTACTAAGAACTCAGCTTTCTCCCATGGTCCCTCAAAAGGAGCCCCCAAGGACCACAGTGACAACCCATCTGTGCTAGTCCTGTGGGGTACAGACAAGTGTAAGTTCACACAGCTATTTCTTCATGTCCTTTATCAACAGAAACTGACAGTGCAATGCCCAAGTACACAGCAATGATCTTATGATGTAAAATGGGGGCCAGACTCGCCCAGCCCCAGGCAAGGTCCTCCGATGGGTCCATTGCCTGGGACCATCCCGAGCTTCTCAGCTCCACCACGCCCAGCTCTCTGGCTTTGGCACACAACTGGAGCTCTCCACAGGCCAGTGCCTCCACAGGCAGAAAGTGGGGTGAAGCAAGGGCTGGGAGTGGCTGAACCCATGAGACAGCATAAGACCAAGCAGGGATGTGAAGAGGGAGAACAAGGAGGGATGAGGTCTACCCTGGGGACCATGCACATTCCTCCGCATTCCATAAACAGGGCAAAAAAAGGTGAGGGAAAGCCATGGTCCCAACCCAACACCCCAACATCACATCCGGGTCTTCGAGAATGGAAAAAAAGTCACTGTCACAGACAAAAGAGAGTGATGAGAAAGAGATGAGCTATCCATAGTGTGAGACATAAATCACCTTCCCTTTGTTCTGTGGCAGTGTAGGTCACAGTTCATCACCAGGAGAAGGGCTCTGAGCATTATCACAGGAGGAAAAGGCTCTCAGTGACCTGTGACCCCACCCAACCAGTTCCCGTTGGTCTCCCCTCCCCCGACCCCCACACAAAAGCAGGGTGGGCATGCCAGGCCCTCTCAGGGGATAGATGAATGCTGTCCTCATTCACATCAGAGAAACACCCACCAGCCTGGGGGAGGAATGGGCACCTCTTAATCCATGAGGTCTGTTAAGTAATTCTTTAGCTCCAGGGATTCTCTTGAAAGTGTTTTCCCCACTTGTGAGCATCAGTTTGGTGGATATAGCACTTTCCTCTGGAAACCAAGAGGTTAAGCCCAAGATGCCTCCCCACAGTTGGGGGTCAAAGGCCTTAGGAAGTTACAGACACAAGCCAAAACAAAGCACTTCTTCCTCATTTTTGGGCTTCCCTCCCAGATCGAAGGTCCCCAGGCCACTCAGGCCAAGCTGACATCTGCCTACCCTTTTCTTCACCACTGTACTTCCCCTGCCCTCCATTCCCACTGGACTCTCCCTCACTGATGAGATATGCACTATTTCCCTAAACTGGGACCTGGGGTGTGGGAGTTCGTGAAATTTGGGCAGCAATTACCAATCATCTACTCCTTTTATAAGATAACCTCGGTTTGCCCCCCAAAATTTCATTTTAAGAAGAAACAGATCTCTTTGAGGCTGCCAGGATGAGTTAGCCACAAAGGCTGTCTCCTACCTCCCCACCCACACCCCCATAATCGCTGAATGAACCTGTTTTTAATTTAGAGTTCTGGATGTTGAACTGCTCTCTCTGACAATGACTAGTGAGCAGGTCTTCTGTTTCTTAAGAATCTTGCAAGCCAGAGGCAATTGAGATGTCTCCAGATTAAACACAATTATATTTACTACTACAGGAGGGCATACAAAAACCTCACCCCATAAGTGAGAGTTGCCAAGCTCTTTAGGGGAGAGTTATGAAGAATGAAAAAGTATAATGAGCCTGTTAGTGACTGGGGATATCCATCCTGCAGCCACCACAGTGACCCCTGCTCACAGCTGGGATGTGAGCGTCACCGGGAACTGAAAACAGTACTGACTCTGGGAACAACTATACATACAGTATCCCTAAGTGCTAAGCCAGAATTGAGCAGCACTGTGTGATGGTGAGGGCAGGGTGCATGGTGGTTAGAGTCTCTGACCCTGCAATCTCACATATCTGGTTCCTCTACACTCCACCCCTTTTTGGCTATGTGTCTACACCTCACTAAGCCCAGTTTTCCTCATCATTCATGGGGACAGTAATAATACTCACTAGATAGAATTGTACTGAGGATTACATATGGGTGAAATATATCCAAAGTTCTTGGTACATCCAGATGGCTTCATTAGTGTTAGCTACTATTACCTTTATTTTGGACATGACTGCTAACTATAGTTTCTCTTAAGTATGCCTCATGTGAGGCATAATTGGTGAAACAACAGATCCTAAATGATATTTAAACAAGCAGTCCTGTTTGTAGAGGCAAGAACTGACATTTTATTGATGTCAGTCCTGGAGAGTCTTGCATGGTTTACAAAACCCTTTTCCTACACCTCATCCCACATAATCCTTAAGAAGCCCCATGAGGTAGGGATCATTCATAGTACCTGCTTTTTGTTTTTGTCTTTGTTTTTTGTTTTGTTTTGTTTTTTTTACGTAAAGGTTCTGCAGTCCAGGAAAGGTAAGAAATGCTCCCCTTTGTCACCTATTTAGTAAGAGGTTAGATTTAGAGGTGAATCTAAGTCCCCTGGCCTCATTCCCTTCCCTTAAACCATACGGTATGTGGGGTTTTGCAGGAATGTCATAAAGCCAATTGGTTACTCTGTCCCAGCAATGAGGAACCCAGAAAAATGATGGGTCCTTGGGCTGGGCATCCCCTGTTATCCCCCATGTCACACATGTCACAAAACATGTGCCATCCATACCCCAGTGAGAGAGTGCAGGGCAGCCACTCAACCAACCTCTCATTGGGAGGAAGGAATCTCCCAACAAATAGCAACCCCCCAAACAACCATTACCACCCCCCTGGAAGAAAAGGCTTAAGTGAGTTTAATGGAATTACAAGCCCCAGATTTGCCTTGAGATATCCAAATTGTACCTGGTTTCAGGTTGATTAAGTGAAGCTAAGTGTAAGTCTCTCCAAACTCTGGTCTCAGTGTTACTATGGATCAATGGAGGTAATAATTAAGAGAATTTGATTTTTAGAGTTAAGAAAAACTCTTAATTGGTATGAGCCTTCAGGAGGCCAACTGGCCTGGGTCTAGGCCTCAGTCACTTGTGGCTAAATCATCAACATGTGATAAATTATCTCATTTTTATGGATCTTCAAAGAAACTGCTGCCATAAACTCATTTTAGGGATTCAGGGTGGGTCTAAATGAATCAACCTCACTGAGGGGTTACCCTTGCTGTCAGGAAACTGTTCTGGGACAATCTATCTCTCTTGCCCTTGTTGGTGAAAATAGGGAGAGTTTGCCCCTACCCTGGCTCTTTCTTGGGCCTCTTTCTTTTCCGACCACCCAACTGTTGCTCCCACCCTTTCCTCCCAGTTCCTAATTTATAAACACCAAATTTGTTACAATTCTCTACTGAAACTTCTCCAAGACTCTTCTGAATGGTGGGACCAAAGCCACACACAGTGTTTTGGCCATCCAGGTCTAGCCAAAGGTGAGGCAATTTGAGGATTATCTGAAACCATCTCAAAATGTCTATGTCTTATTTACATCCAACCATGGAATCAACTCAGCCTTTATTTATTGTGGTGTGGGGATAGAGCAGAAGCAGAAGTGGGGATCCCAGCTCCTCTGCTAACAATATGAGTAAATACATTCGTGGGATTCACTGTGACCTCCAGATCCCTTTCTGTTCAACACTCACATCATCAGTTCACAGAGACACTCCTCCCAGACCATCCCTTTAATTGCACCACTGGAAGCTTTACCTAGCCCCATCTGACTGTTTGATTGTTGGAAACAACTTCTCTGCACCATACCTAATCCCGCCCCCCTCTTCCCCCACTGTCTCCAAGGAGCCCTCATGTGGACTCTACAGTCCTCACCATAGCAGCTCTGTCCTCTCAGGACGTGTACTTCTAGGTCACTTCTGCTCAGGTAGAACCAGTTTAAAAAAAAAAAAAAAAAAAAAAAAAGCCTGTTTCAGGCTTCAACTGTTCCAGGCCTCCCTGGCCTGGTGAGGAAGCGGTAAACATTCCCGACCCCCTGGGGAAGAAAGCGTCCTCACCATAGAGCCACTCCCCATAACTTGCTAGGGGAGAGGCACCTGCTTAGATGTTACTGAACATACCGCGAGGGCCTGCTGCTTTCCTGGGGCCCTTTCCAGACCAGGAAGCACGCAGAGTTGGTTGCCAGCCCGGGGGAATTCTGAACCCTGCGCGCGGCAGAGCGGTGGGGTAGTGGAGCCCCTGTACCGCTGCTCGTCGGGCAGAAAAACATCTCTTCTGCCACCCACCCCAGGATGAGTTAGGCTCTGCCCTCCATCTCAGAGGAACCACAGCCTGTCACCCGGCACCTCCAAGCTCACCCCTTCACGAAGAAACTGCCCTCAGGAGACCTAAAAAGTGTCCCGCGAGATGTTCTTTTTTCAAAGAGGAAGACACTATCCGACCAGAGTTGAACCAATAGGTACTGTCATTGTCCTGTTTCTTAACCCCGACGAGGGCGTGAGTGTGCGCGCACACACACACACACACACACACCCGTGCACACACGTGCGCACAGACACACGCGCGCACACACTCCCAGAAAGAGATCGCCAGTCCAGGCGCCCCCAGCCCGCCGCCAGTCCCGCAGGGATGCTTCGCAGAGCGCGGCACTAAGGGCTGACGGGGAGCCCCGGCGCCCCCTCCCCCGCCCCAGGCTCCCGCAGCACCCCTGCCCGGGCCCGCCAAAGGTGCGCCCGGAGGTCGAGGGTTCTCCGCTCACCTTAATGTTGCTGAAGACAGAGCGGGGACAGCGTCCGGCTTGGCGCGAAGAAGCGTCGCTGTCCTGGCGCGCGCCAGGCTCGGGCCAGAGCCCCATGGTGGCGGCCCCCGCGGGGCGGGACGGCGGCAGGCCCCGGGCGGGCGGCGGGGCGAGCAGGGGCCGGGCGCCTCGGGCCGGGGCGGCCGCGCGGGTGGCTGGTGAGAGCGGCGGCGACGGCCGCAGGAGGCTCGCAGCGCGGAGACTGCGCGAGCGAGTGCGCGCCCAGAAGTTTTATAAGTGGCCGCCGCCGTCGCCGATGATGAAACGCGCTCTCCCTCCTCCCTCTTTTCCTCGGCTGTTGAAGGCTCTGCGAGCCCCCGCCCCCGCCGCGGCCGCCCCTCAGACAGGTGTGACGCGGCGGCTGGCCGCGCGTGACTTCGCTCCCGGCCCGGGGTCGCCTCTGCTCCCGCAGCTTGGCTAGGACCCGCGAGGCTTGACCGCCCCGGAGAAGGTCCCGCCTGCTGGGGAGCCGGGAGCGGCGGCCCCGGGGAGGGGAGGTAGTGGCTGGAGGGGCAGGGGACGATAGGAGGGTGGGGGCGCCTGCGGGACTGGCGGGACGGGGGGTGCAGCGGGGACCGACAGGCGGGCGACTGGAAGGGACCGGAGAAGAGGTTGGCAGGACTCCGGGGGCAGGAGGAGAACCGAGGGGGTGCTGGAGGGGCCAACGGGAGCCAGGGAACTGGAAGGGAGCGGGGTTTCAAGAGGAGAGGGGTGCAGCGGCGCCCCTCCCGACGCACTCGGGGAGATTTACGGAGCGGGTCTCTGCTTGTTTGCACTTGCCGAAAACCTGGGCTCTCAGTTCCGGTGATGGCTCTGAGACTCGCTGAGGCTGTTTGTGTCGAGGACTGATTTATATTTAAACTGCTCTTTGCGCTGGAGAGGGGGCCGCCCGGGCAGGGCCCGAACTCTCTGGACCTGAGCCAAGGTAAACTGCGGGCGCTGTCAAGTGTCAGCATGGCTGGGTCTGGCCTGAAGTACTTCTGGCCAAGAGAGAGGACCCCCCGTGGACATACAGGACGCACCCCACTGGCCTCCTTCTCAGGGCTGGAATAGAACAGCAGCTTTATTTTTCCCCCAAGACTTTTTCCACTAGAATTCCTACTGCAGAGAAGAGAAAGAAGGTGAGACTTTTCAAGAGAAGGACAAGAAAGTTATGCCAAAAGCAGCTGCAGTAAGGAATCCAATTCTGGAAGTATTTTTCCAGCTCCCTAATCCCTGTAGTCTCTTGATGAGCCAACCTCTGGAAGCCCACCCTGTCTCCTGGAAAAGCATAAACCCACCTTCAATGCCCAGGAAACTTTGGCTAAGACAAAGACCCACAGGATGATGCCTTTCTGGGCCTGGTCTGGGCTTGTCCTCTGTCTGTGGGCTTCCCCTATGCACCTGTGGTCCAAGAACCCTGGACACAACAGCAGGCAGTGCCGGAAGAAAAGCCATTGGACAGTGGACCGCCTCTGCCCACTTCATTCACCCACAGAGTAAAGGGTATCTAGAGAGGCTTTCCAGAGCCCTGCAGCAGCCTCAGACCCCAGAACAGGCAGGAAACTCCAAGTCACTAGTCTGCCCTCTTAGAGAACTTGGAGCACAATGATGGCTGCCACCGAGAGCACCCAATGTATGCTGCAGTACTCACAGTGTATTGTGCCAAGCATTATGTTGGGTAGCCACACGCGTGATTCCATAGAACCCCAGGGTTAGCAACAATTATAGGTACGTATTACTATCTGGATTTTATAGATGATGATGCTAGAGAGGCCAATTAAAAAAAAAAAATGAGTGAAAGACAAACAGCTAGTAAGTGATAGAGCTGGAACCCAAGTCCAGCTTTGCCTGATTCCAAAGCCCAGACTTGAAGCACTATGCCCATTGAAAAGTTACCTATTCCAGCACACTCATTCCACAAGTAAACCAAGCAGAGAGCAGAGAAGGCCCAGGCCACAGGCACATTGCACCTGCGATAGCTAGAGTTTCTTCCTCAAACCCTGAGTGAGGCCTTGTCATGGTCCTCTGATAGAAACCCAGGGAGAGTCAGCTTCTCCAACCCTCATTTTATCCTCCTCCATGAACCTTACCCTCTTCTGGGTAAGGTTGTCAGGACCAGCATCATCTCCAAAGGAAAGGCATATTCAGAAATGCTCCCAGATGGTTATCTCTGCCTTTATCTGCTCTTACGAGGGGGGGTTAGCTAACTGTAATGGAGACCTAACCAAAGTGGCTTCAATGAGATTAATTTGCCTCTCATAATAAAAGCCTGCTAGTAGGCAGTCCAGGGGTCATGACCTAGGCCCGTAAGGATTCTTTAATGTGTGGCTGGCTCATTGTCACAAGATAGCTGCTCCACCTCCAGCCTCTTCTCTTAATTCCAAGAAGGAAGTGGAAGACAGGAAACAGGAAGGGGTTGTGCTCACATCAGGGAAGCAAATCTCTGCCATGCACGCTTAGCTACCAAGACTAGGTCACATGGCTACCCTCTGCAAAGGGGACTAAGAAATGTAGTTTACGCTCTTGCTACCTCCTGAACAAAATTGGGGTTCTATTAGGGAAGAGGGGAGAAAGGATATCGTGTATTAAACTTACAGTGTCTGCACAAAGAGTAACTGATTTCCTAAAAGCACCCCCAGGGTCTGTTTCCAAGACCCTTCCCAAATCCTTTGATTTCAGCAAATATTTCTTAACACTGTAGAAAAAATAAAGCACAAGGACAGTTCCTGACTTCAAAGACTCCATGGTCTCAGGGTGGGGAGCAAGAAAAGAAAGCATTATGCGTTGTAGAAAGAGAACATAGCTCTCTGTTGTGCACAGACGCTATGGGGGCACAGAAGGGGGCCCTAATTCATTTTGGGGCAGGAGGAAGGTTTCCTGGAGGAGGAAGGGATCCTCAAGCTGAGACCCAGGGACTAGAAAGTTTGGGACAATTAGGGTAAGATTTATCTAAATCTGCTCCATGATTTCAGTCTGGCTGGAGACCCAGGGACAATGGGAATGTGATGAAGAGGCTGGAACATTGAGTGGCATGCTAGGAAGTGTGGGCCTTATCCCCAAACACAATAGGGAGCCAGTCTGACAGCTGGGTAGGAGAGCATTGGGGCTATCCGTGGAAGGAACCCCAGGAGCTATGATGAGGATGTATTCTGCAGCAGTTGGGGAGGGTGGTAGGGGAGAGAGAAAGATGTGAGAGACATTGGTAGGAGATGGCACCCAGGTGTTAGTGAGGGAGATGTTAGGGACAACTCCCAGGATCTGATTGTATTAGTGATGCCAACCCCTAGCAAATAGAACCCAGAAAGAGCAGCAGCTACTGGGGAGGGGGCGAATGCCCCCCCCCCCCCCGCCGGGCTCATTTTGAGTTCAAACTGCCTGGAAGTACATGCAGATCTAGATGCCCAGCAGGGAGGTATAGGGGTTCAGTGCTCAGGGTGGGCACTGGACTAGAGATTGGGTCTTGGACATCCCACATGGAGGTAAGCCTCGGGAACAGATGGGTCTCCCAATAAGAATGTGTTGACAAGAAGTAGGTCCAGGACCGGCCATAGCAGTATTCAGAGGTGGCACAGATTATGGAGCCAGCAAAGCAGACAGAGGGGAGAGCCCAGCAGGCAGGAAAGTAAACCAATAGAGAAGCGGTGCTTCAAAGAGAAGGTCAGGAAACACATCCAGGTTGTGGAGGAGGGAAGATAAGACCTAAGAATGGCCATTGGGCTGGCCACAGGCTGGCATTGAGGACCTTGGCAAGAGTGTTTCCAGTGGGCAGAGATCAGAGTATGGGAGTTGAGGAGGAACTGCAAAGGAGCTATCAGCAACTTTCCCAGAGTTGCAGAGGGAAGAAAGGGAGGGAAGAGCTTTGGGCTCTCCTCTCTGCCTGAATCTCCTGCTTTCTCAGGTTTCATGCTGGACCAGCTGAAGGTTCACACCTCCCAGCTTTTGCTCATGCTGTTCCCCCTGCCTGCACTGCTTGCCTCATAGTACGTATTTGGCTTCTACCCTTCAAGAGCAGCTCCTGTTACTACCTGTTCTGGGCTTCTGTAACAAGAGTAGAAACATGCCTTGCATGGTGCAGACCTGTCACATACATTATCCCTGCTTTCTCAGAAAACTAGATGTCATTATCCTCATTTTACAGATGAATAAACTGTAAAGGCTCAGGGTTCTTCCCTGGTGCATACAACGTGTCTCTGCCTTTTTTATCACAGGTGACAGTGGAGACAATACATATGGTGGTTAAGGGCGCAGACCTTATAGTCAGACATAGATGCCGACCACCCTTCTCTTCAGCTGTGTTTGTTACCTTAGAGGGCCTGTTTAACCTTCCAGATACCCAGTGCCTTCTCTTTAAGATGGAGATATTAATGTGCACCTTCTGGGGCTGTTATAGTGTATAATGAGGTGTCAGTGCTGGTATCTGCTCTTGCTGTGATGGTTGGCAGTGTTGATGGTAATAAGAGTGCTCTATATCTCTTTTTCTTTTTTTTTTTTTAATTTTCCTTTTAAAGTTTATTTATTTTTGAGAGAGAGAGAGAGAGACAGAGTACAAGCAGGGGAGGAGGGGCAGAGAGAGAGAGGGAGACACAGAATCTGAAGCAGGTTCTAGGCTCTGAGCTGTCAGCACAGAGCTTGATGTGGGGCTCAAACTCACAGACTGTGAGATCATGACCTGAGCCAAAGTTGGATGCTCAACCAAGTGAGCCACCCAGGCACCCCTATATCTCTTTTTTCTAACTCAGCTGTGAGCTCCTTGGGAGCTTCTCTGTTAATTCTCTTTGTGTCCCTTATTTGGCCCAGCATATCTTGTTGCTTAAAAATGTTTATTAAATGGAATTGAGCTTAACTGAACTCCAAAAAGACCCAGTGACTGGGAAAGGTTTCATTGTCCTGAGGCCTCCAAGCCACTGTCTCTGTCAAACCCCCATTGCCTGAAGCTATCCCTTCTGCCCACACCTCACCCCCAGGCTTCTTATTGTCAACCTTGTCCTCATTGATGGCTGGCATGGGTCCCTTGGTAAGTTAATCAGTACACAGGCCACACCCCCTACTCCTGCAGCAGCTGGTGAGGGTCTCCTGGCGATTTGGATACTCAAGTGTGATCATGAATTAACTCTGGCCACCTGGCTCCTTGCACATATACAGGCATGGAGGAGGACGTCCCCAGTGACTGTCCCCCCTGCCCCTGTGACAGGTAGAGGGCATATCTGCAGCCAACTGCTCTACCACTTTGTCACTGTCACCGGTGGGGCAGCCTGCTTCCCTTGTGGGCCACCTGGCCACTAGTTTATATTTTTAATTAACAAACACACAGTGTTGACTGTCCATGCCTGAGACCAATACAGTGTTGATTCATCTAATCCTTAAAACAACCCGATGAGAGGGATTACTTTTATTAGTGCCACTTTATATGTGGAGTGAAGTAAAATAACTTGCTTGGGGACACATAGCTAGTAAGTGGCAGAGCCAGGATCCAGACACTGGCAGCCCAGTGCAAAGCCCCAGCTCCTGGGGGTTCTTATTCACAGAGACTGAGTCATAGCAGGCAGGCAGGCCAAGTCCAACCCCCCACCCATATGATGGTCTTTTAGGGGTCTGAAGCCCATTTTGGTGTCTTGCCCATCCTTGCCCCCTCAGAACCTCTGCTGCCAGCATCACTGGCCTGGAATGCTTTCCTCAAGTGAGGTCTGAACACAGGCTGGGGCCGCTGGGGCCCTCCTAGATCCTGCTCCAAGATGCCACTCCATTCTGCTCTTCCCCACTATGCACATCCCATTTCTGCAGCACGTACTGCGTGCCATTCTCTCTTCCATAGGGCCCACCCTGTACTCCTTCAGCCCCACATGTCCCTTTCAGGACCTGAGGCCAACCTTGCCCTCCGCTTCCTTGAGAAAATGCAGTGAGATGAGAGAAGGGCACTGCAGTGCCAGGATGTTCTGCCTCCTAGGACCCCAGCTTCTCAGCATATTACCTGGGGTATAGCAATCCTTGGCACAGGCAGGGGAACCGCAGTGGGTGGATTTCCATTTGCTTCCAGGAAAGACTTCTCAAGGCCTGGCTGTGCTCTTTCCTCTGAGTCTCACTCCGTGGAGGTCACTCTCTGCTTTGGCAGGAGGCACGGTAGGGGCAGGAAAAGGAGAAACCTAAATAGACCTCACCCTTCATCCCTCCCATGTCTGTTCCCTGTGCGTGAGGAGCCCAGCCTGGCCCAAGCCTCTGCACCCCACCCACCCCCATTCGGGTCATACCAGAGGGATACTTATCACAGTCTGTCATCCTGTGCTGGCTCATCACCATGCCTGTGTGATAATGAGCCATTCCTGGAGAGCTCAGACTTCACCTCTGCCTCTTGATCCTGCTGGGGTCCCACATAACACAGTCGGTGAACACCTACATCATCCTTGGCCCTGTTGCAGCCCAGGACTCAGTGGATCCTGTCATATGAATGTTACCAAGTAAACAGAAAACCAGGGCCTGGTCTCTGCCATGATGCTTGTTTTTTTTTTTTTTTAAACTTTGTTCATCTTTATACTTTTTCAAAAATAATTTAACTGCATCTTAACTCTACTAGGAGAGAGAAAAGATGTTTCATTCACCCATCATTCCATACTGCTATTTAAACTTTGCTGAATTTTCTATTTTTTCTAATTCTTCACAATGAGTATGTTTTTACTTAGAAAACTCACAGAATACCATTTGTGTCCTACTTTTTAACAATAAGTATTGTTCTGTGTTGAGAAGGGCTCATCATTCTTTAAATAGTAAGGAGGAGTTATTTATTTTATTTTTTTAAATTAAATTTTAATTAACATACAGTGCAATATTGGTTTCAGGAGTAGAATTCAGTGATTCATAACTTGCATACAACACCCAGTGCTCATCCCAACAAGTGCCCTCCTTAATGCCCATCACCCTTTTAGCCCATCCCCCACCCACCTCTCTCCATCAACCCACAGTTTGTTCTCTATCATTAAGAGTAATGAGGACTTATTTAAACCCTGCACTGGTGTTGAATGTTGGGGATGTCTCTAATTTTCATCTTTTACAAATAACAACTTGCATAACTTTTTGCAAAAAAAAAAAAAAGTTTGCCTTGGGACTGATTGCAAGCAGTGTAATTTGAACACATTTAGATATTTTCCTCTGCAATGTTCAAAATCAGTCCTCATGCTGCATTTCTACTACTTAGGTCCCTTCTTCCTCCCCAGTGATACCCCTCTCAGCCCCTGTAGAGGAAGACCAGCACCACTCTCTTCCAGCTGGAGAGTCTACCTAGGCACTGGGGACCCCAGGGTCTTCCTTATCCCCAGCAGCCCAGACAAAGGCCTGGAGCTCAAAGAGCCAACTCAGAAGCTGATCCAAGGGTGCTATGAGGTGTGGCTGCCTTGATCCAAAATCCTGTTCCCTACCCCTAGTTCTGTAAAAGGAACTCAGCACCCAGGACTATAGGTCAGAGGCCTTGTATGAGAACCTTCCTGGGGACTGCTGGATCCCTCATCTGTATAATCAGGGTATTGGACTTCATGGTCAAAAGGGGGGTTATCCTCTTATGCTTTCCTTGCTCTGTCAACTTGCTAGCTATGTGACCTATGGAAAGTCACTTAACCTCTCTCGGAGGCACTTGCCACTTAGAGGTGTGTGAAGAGTGAACCGGACTCACAAGCCCTCAGTAATGATCACTGTTATAATGTTGTTTTGTCCTAACTCAGCAGTGCTTCCCTCATGGGTCCCTGTTCCTGCTCAGCTGTCCCCCACTTTTCTCCTTAGGAGGGCCTACTTTCTGCATAACAACATCTTCCCAAAGGCTTCTGCTCAGTAGAACCTGGGAGACAATCCAGCCCCCTAAGTGAGCTTGTCTGGAGCCCTGTTCTCACCTAACATTGGGTCCAGGAAGAGACGCCAGGATTAGGTCTCCTCCCAGGCCCTGCTGTCTTCTCTCCTCCCCGAGACTTCTCCTCTGCATTCACATGGGAGAGTCTGGGAGTCCCAGTCCCAGCCCTGGCTTCCACGCCTCTTCCCTGGGAGCCCAAGTCCTGGGCTCTGTTGTGGCTGCAGTGTGGACGGACACACACACACACACACACACACACACACACACACCCTCACACCCTCATGGACAGGCCTCCTTAAAGCCTTCTTGGCATTTCCTGGTTGGAGGCGCCCCTCCCTTCCTCACCTCTCCCTCACCTTGTCCACAGCAGGGGCAGTCCATGGAAGCGTTTGTGAGGGAAGTTCGTGAGGGAAGCATCTTTTCCATTCTGTAAATTTCCCGCACAGCCAGTAGGTAGTACTTTGGTAATCACTCTGGGCCACCTGTATCCGGCCCTGTGCCCTCTCCCTGGTTCTGAATCTAGGTCTGGGCACATGTTCCCACCTGACCCACCCTCGCTTCTGACGCTTCTGGAAGGAATCTTCTCCTTTTCCCTTTGTCTTGCTTCTTGTCCCTCCCCTTCTCCCTTTCCTTTATTTATACAGGTCTGCAGCCTCTTCACTTACAGGAAAGGTCTCTGCTCTATTTCCTTCCCTTATGCACCTCTGCATGCCCTCCCTGCCTTCCCAGGTCCTGTTTCTCTCACTCGGGGAAAGGGAACAGGTGACCTGCCTTGCCAGGCCACACCCTCCCTACACTGTTTGGACTGACCCTATATCAGTGGATTGTGAGCCTTCGGGGCAGGGACCAAGTTCAAACACAAGTACAGATAGCAGGATGCCACACGCTGGAGACAGAGCAGGGACGACAGTCAGAAGAGCTTGCCTCTCCTCTCTCAGGCAGAAGGGACTGGTGGGGACATGCTTGTCACACACTTTATTTCCCAGTTGAACAATGCTTGGGATGAGGGTGGGTGCTGGCAGCCAATGACTGCTCTGATGATGACCTATTCTGCTGCTCTGTCCTTGCCCTTTGTCCCACTCCTAGCCTGGCTCTCCTAGGCAGCATCAACTGCTTTCTCAGCTGTAAAGTTCGGTGCCTGTAAAGTTCTGTGTGGCCCTGCACCTGGGCCTGGGGTCCCTAACACACCCTGGGCCTTGTTCGCTGTGCACTGAGTCACCTGATGAGGTCACTGGAAGTCAGGCCTCCTCCCTGGTCATGGGTCACAGGGAGGGAACACATTGCTGGGGATTCGGGAAGAGAATATTCATGGCTGCCTGTGCAGCCAGCAGGAGAGGAGGCTAAGGAGGGTGACTAGGGTGGGTTCTGATGTGAAGATGGGGAGACCACAGCTCTTTCACACTGGTGTTCAGGAACTAACCTTTGCAGGGGCTCCTGGCCTCACCTGCTCCAAGAACTTCCCTCTGGCCACAGTAGTAGGATGATGGCCAAGGAATGGACATCTGGTGTTGGCCCCTTCCAGAAAGTGTTCTGCTCCTGGTGGAAGCACTTGACATTCCTTTGGTAATGAGGCCTGGTGGGCTCTCAGCAGGGTGGGAGGGCATGGGGGCCAGGCCCAGACATTCTGGTCCTGTGTTGGACAGTCCCTCAGTCAGGACAGCATGCCCTCTCTCAAGGCTGCCAGAAGTAGGGGCATCTCCCTCAGTGTTGGGGTCTGGGGCACTCTAGGGAAGAGGAGTGAATGTGGGATGGAGGTCACTGAGGCCTGTAACCAAGTCCGTCATACTCTGGGTCCCACCAGGCCTCTGTATCTAGACTTTGCAGTTCTGTGAGCCAATAGATTCTCCTTATGGTTTAAGTTGTGCTGAGTTGGATTTCCTATTGCTGGCATCTGAAGTTTCTGATAAATCCAATAAGCCAAGGTTTGGACAATACCAGGCAATTCACAGAGTGACCTCAGGGCCAGGACCTTGCAGCTGCCATGTGAGATGGATCCAGTGGTTATTATCCTCATTTCAGAGAAGAGGAAGTAAGGCTTGGAGGTCAAGAGCTTGCTGATCCCTGTGAGAGGTCAGTGTGGCCTGGGTTCCAGGTCTTCTGCTGGGATCTTGTCCTTGTCCTTCTGCTGGGTCTCATGTAGGGGGAGCCACTTATGCTCTGCTGGAGTCAGGCCCTGGAGGCTGAGGATGCAAGGGCAGAGGAGACACCCTGGGGAGACAGCTGAGCTGCAAAGGGTTCTAAAAACATGTGGAGAAAAAGTGAACATGGCCACTGAGAACATGCTTATGAAGAACAGTGAGGAAAAAGCTTATGTCCTGATGGCAAAGAAAAAATAGGGAAAATCTATAGATTATACACACATACATTATATAAAATACTTTCAATTTATGTTTTTCAAAAAGCTGGTGCATGGAATTTTTTTAAGACTAAAAGAAAATAACGCAAAATGTTAATAGAGATGATCTTTCCACAGTGGGAATGTGAGGGTTTTAAAAAAATTTTGTTTTTTTCTACGTCTTTCTGATTTTAATGATGAATATTACTTTATAAGAAAGTAAATAAGCTTTATAAAAAAACAAAAGAAGAGAAGAATCGCTTGGCCACAAAATAGTTTTCCACAAGCACCACTTTCAGAATTGAAACTAAATCTCCATCAACCCCTTGTCTAGATGCGTGTCAGGGAAGATACCTCGGTCTAGCCCTGCTTTGGCCTTGTGGTCTTAGGGGAGGGAGATTCACTGCTCCTCACTGTGTCTGCACAATGGGAGGGTATGTGGGTGGCTTCAAGGTGCTCCCAATGTTAATGTTCCACTCACTGACCTCTGTCAAAATTCACAGTCACATACCCTCATAGGAGAGCTCAACTGCTTTGAGCACTCACAGCAGACGAAAGTGCCCCCTCATCCTGACCCCAGACCCTGTGCTGCATGTTCCACCCTCACAACAGCCTGCAGGGGAGCTCTGGTCACTTGTGCCCCTTTCACTGGGGAAAACACTGAGATTCAGGGAGCCCAAGAACCTGCCCTTGGTGACAGGGCTAGTGAGGGACACAGCTGGAACTTGAACTGCAGCTCATCTGATTTCAAGCCACTGGCTGTGCTGTGATGCCACCTCTATTCCCAAACATTCCTGGGTGACTTGTTTATTTGCCCATTTCACACATATTTACCAAGCACCTGCTATGCACATGACACTATTCTTGTTCACAAAGGAGACATGGAGGAAATATAAGACACCAGCATATCGCTCCGGCTCATAACACAGGTCTGTGATCTCAAAGGGGAGTGTATTGGGGGCATAGGACCATCCCAAGTGCAGTGGACAGAATATATCACAACTATTTATAGCTATTTCTGTCTCATAATTTTTAATTTCTATTTTTATGATTGATAATATGCATGATATCTTGATATAGTAACATCCACACAAACGTATGTGATAAATCTTTAGTTAGGGTGCAATCAGCGAAGATTCACCAATTGTATTTCTAAGTCTATAGCCGTGCAACTATAAAATAACCATTCAAGGTTATTTGAGGATTAAAATGAGTAAATAAAATGAGTTATTTGATTAAAATGAATGTGGTATGAGCTCAGAGGCCAAGGATGATTGGGAAAGGCTTGTAGAGAAAGTAGGAGCTGCATTAGGGTTGGTAGGTTCTATCCAGGCAGAGAGAGAGGAAGGAGGGCATCAAAGCCAATAAGAGAACATCACCAACCGCAGCTGGATTTGGGAATGTGCCCAACATAACTCAGGGAATGTGATCACTGCCCCTCTGCCCCTGCCTCATCCCTCAGCCTCAGAGCCTGAAGAACATCAGTCAGCTCTGGGCCTACCCAGGCCAGCAGGAAAGCCCCTGCCCTGGCATGGGGCATGGCGAAACCCTCAAGACCTTCAGATCTTGATCCTTTGCCTTCTCCATCCCCAGTCCCCCCTATGCTTCCTCCCAGACCTAACTGCTCCCACTGCCCTGCCCTTCTAGCTCCTCCCACCCCACCTTGAGCCCTGGATCCATGTTCCCCATCCCCCACCTCCTTAGCCTCTGCCCCACTCTGCTCCCTTTTCCTGCCTTTGGCTGGAACTGGCTTCCCACAAGAGCCTACTTGTGCTCTCCTGAGTGGAGCTGCCCGTTCTCCAACACCCAGAGCCACATGAGTGGCCGGAGGCTTTCTCCTGGGTCCCTGAGGCCACCCTTGTTTCTTGGGCCCTGCCTACCATGAGGTTCACATATCCAACCCAGCCCCCATCAGCCCCCTTCTTGTTTCTGTCATCCATTCCCCTGCAGGTCCCTCTCTTCAATCCTCAAGAGCTTTTCCTCTGGTTTCCATTCATACCACATGACCACCCTCCTGTCCCCACATCCTCCATGCCTGACCTTCTCCAGGAGAGGGTGGCCTCTCCCTCTCAGCCACATCAGTCACCCGTGTCTGTCCACACCTGGGGGTTGCCTCCACCAGGAGTTGATCCACCTCTGGAACATCCACTTCTACTCTGGCCACATCTCAACCATAGCTGGCCTTGACTTCACAGAGACGCACAGTGCTTTAATGGCCTCAATCTCCCTTCTGTCTGTCCCCACCTATTTCCACTTCCTTCCAGCCCACAGCCTGGACAATTCCATGGAAGGGCTGTCCCTCTTCTTGACTGGGTGACCAACCCCTTGGGCTGTGCTCTGGGTCCATTCCCTTCAGCTTTCTCAGGCAGAAAAATTGTTCCTTCAATTTTCCTCCCTCTCCCTGCATCTTCCCCTGCACTCTTGCTCTCTTCTCTCTCTTCAGGAAATTTATTTATGCTCTCCTGTTTCTCCATATTAATAACAGAACAACTCCTTGGCTTCCCCTTGCCACTGTCCTGTTTTTTGTTCTCCTTTATGGTCAGGCTTCCTGACATTGTCTCTATTTTTCTCACTTACCATTCACGGCTCAAACCCATACTAGCTGGCTTGGAGATTTCACCATCACAGTGGAGTCACCCTTGACAAGTTCAACAGGGGCTAGGCTCTGCTGTTGGTGGGCTCTCGGCAGCCTCGACCACTCTTTCCCTGTGTAGCCTACCCACTCTGCCCCTGCTGCCTTTCCCACCCTGACCCTATTTCTCAGGCTCCTCCACAGCACCCTCATGGTGCGCACACCTCTCACATGCCAGCACTCCAGTGCTCTGATCCTCTCCCCACTGTGATCCCCGTGACCTCAGCTGCCACCTGCTGCTGTTAGTCACTCACACCAGCGTTCTGTAACCTGGATCCTCTCCAACTTCCAAATCACCAGTGGTCCCTGCCTGCTCGTCTGGATAGCCCACAGATGTCTGGAACTCAGGTGAGTGCATCCATCTTTCCCCAAAACCTCCTTATCATCCTGCTCACCTGTTTCCCACCAACTCCAAGGCAGAAATCTCGGAGTCTTGCTAGACTTCTCTCTCACTCCTGATGGCCAAACAGTTATAATAGCAGCAAATAGGAAGGCTAAGGGTCATGGTATTGTGCATCCCAGACGGAGATAAATCACTTTCTGGAACCAGGCTAAAGTGCCAAGGGTATGGAGTCTCGGCACCCAGACAGTGAAGATGTCCCCACCATGCACATTATGTGACCACATGGGCTCCCTGCTCTGTACCTCATGCCACCCTCAATCACTCCCCTCCCTCGTTCTGTCTTTTAGAACTATTTCTATCTCCCTAAAGTTTCCATTTTCCTTCAGAAGTTAGCAACTTCCATGTTTTCATGCCCTTGTAAACTTCCACAGACTCTGCTGTGGGACGTGAGTCTTGGCCATTTTGTACAAAAAGCTTCCCTATGGTGGAGGGGGGGAGTCATTTAGACTCACAGTGATGGTAGAGGGTGGAAAACTATAAGAATGTCCTCCACTCCAGCTGCAACTTGCTTCTCCCCACTTTGGTATGTCTGGAGACCTAAAACATTCAATGTAGCTCATGTGCCAAAGTTCATCCTTTGCTACTAATGTGAGACTCATTTCCTTAGCTAGCCTAACTGCTCTTGCTATGCAAGCAGGCCATCTGTCCCTTACGTAACCTCGGGTTACCTTGCAAAACACTTCTTCCACCTGTCTCTGAGAGAGTGTCACAGGCCATATGAAAGCATGGCCCATATGGTCTCTATGATAGCACATTTTGGGTTCCATTCACCTCTGATGCTCTGTCTTCCCCACCATTGAGGGCCTGTTGTGGAAGTTGAAGAGAGAAACCAGTGACAGCAGCAGGACACTGGGGAGTCCAGACCCTTGGGCCACTCAATGAGCAGTGGGATCTGGTGTTCTCACCTGTAGGTTAGGTACCACAATACTTACCTGGCCTGTGCAGATGTAAAGAAGATGAATGGAGGTGTTCCATGTAAAGCAGTGAGATTCTCATATTTGAGGGTGTATCAGAGACACAGATCACTGGGCCCTGGGAAGCTACCCTTGGAGCTTCCGATGCAGTGGATCTGGGGTGGGGCCTGAGAACTGGCATTTCTAACAAGTTCCCAGGTAATTCTGCTGTAAGTGCAGCAACCTTATCCTGAATCCCTCATCAATACAGCAGGCTCATACAAATGCAGGCCACTCCCACCCAAACTGGAGGGATGGTCTGGCCCTGCACTTTGGCTCAGCTGACAGTCGTGCATCCCTTGACATCAGCTTGGTTCTGTGCCTGGACTCACTCTTGGCTCATTTCCTAACTTCCTCTGTGTCATTTTACTCTGTCTGGAGAGCAGAAAGAGGAATCAATCACTGTTAATGGTGTGCCAGCCATAGGTAGGTGGTAGTGATGGCCATCAGAGGGTGCTCTGCCTGTTTTCAGGTTAGATTCAGATATTCCTTCCTAACTGTTGTGTTTTCTCTGTGCCCCAACCATGGGAGTTTTAAAAGGACACAAAGCCATGCCTCTGCAAAGGTAGACAAATGTTATCAATTACATTTAGAATACTCTCTGTTTCCTCTGGCACTCTGAACTCCCTGACCAGTACCCACAGAAGGACTTTACACACAGGGCAGATGCCAGCCCTGGAAAGGAAATGGAATGAACACATTTGCTGAGGTCAGAGCATGAGCATAGCCTCAACCCAGGCCAGCACTGATCCCCAGGGGCAAAGCCTCAGAGTCTCCCCGGCTCCTTCCTCTCTGCCCTCTGTCTGCAGGAGGGACTACATAAACAGCTTTTACCTTGAGCCCCCAGCCAAATGTCTCCCCTGTTTCCCTCAGCCAGCAAGGGCTGATCATATCTGCACAGGAAGAAGGGGGCTCATTCTCAGAGGGCTGAGGTATATGTGCTCAAGAACATACGAAGCTGCTGAGGCAGGGGTTGAGTTTCTCTGGATGAAGCCTCAAAGTATTTGATATTTTTTTTGGCAAATGCTATAATAAAACAGTACTCACTTCCTTACCAAGACCCAGATCTGATTTAAAACAGCCATGTTTTAATAAAGCCGGTGGAGCAGTGCCTGGATCACTGCCTGCTGCTCAAAAGATGCTCAATAAATATTTGTTGAATGAATGAACGCATTTATTCCAGGATAATCTGTCCATTCTTGAAGATTTGACACGGTCCTGGCTACTCTCCTCTATAACTGAGTTTTTCCTGTTTCTTTTAATCCTTTCTTTCTTAAAGTTCTCAGATGGGGCATAAAACAAATCCTCTTCCATCCTGCAGCTGGCTGCTTGGGAACAATGGATTGGTCACTCAGCAGCTCACAAATGAAAGTCCCCTGGCCACAGGCTCCCTGACCACCTGGCCAGGTTGGCTCTCCCCTCCATGGGTCCCACCCCAGAAGAAACCCTCAACTACCTTCTGATGGCCCCCCTACTGGAAGCAGCATCCATGGCTGCCTCCCATTCTCTGGAGATAAAAGATCCAGGAATCCACAAGGGCAGGGTGTCCTCTGATTGCTGTGAGGGCATCCCTTCCCTTGTAGATTCCTCATCAACTGATGCTCCCAATTCCCAGGCCTCAGATTTGGGACCTTGAAAGAGGACTAAAGAACAAAGAAGGGCCAGGGATGGGGCCAAGGGTCAATAAAAGGCAGAGGAAAGATTTTTTTAAAGAGTTGATTTGGTCACCAAATGTAAACAAACCTGTCTTGCCCAGAGCTGAGAGTTGGGAAGATCTGCTCACAGCTCGGCTTCTTTTCATGCCTGGCTCACTTTGTTGATGGGACTCTCAGCCCAAACAAATTCAGGCATAGGTCTTCCCTTAGGGAAGTCAGTCTTGCTGGACAAAGCCACCTTACTGAACAAACTGAGGGTTGATGGGGGGTGGGAGGGAGGGGAGGGTGGGTAATGGGTATTGAGGAGGGCACCTTTTGGGATGAGCACTGGGTGTTGTATGGAAACCAATTGGACAATAAATTTCATATATTGAAAAAAAAAACAAAGCCACCTTACTTAAAATGGCTAAATAACGTGATGATGTGGCATAAGTTAAAGAAGTCAGCCTAGGGCACACCAGGGTATAATAAAATGATTACTGACTTTGATGTTTAGATTGAAATAATTCATAGCCATTTACAAAAATGCTAAAGTTTATGTACCGAACATCATTTCAAGCACCCCGATGGAATATGCTCCTTTCTTGGGCAGTGTTGCCCAGGCTCCTGGTCGGGGGAGAATCCCTTGCTCCAGTGGATGACTGTTGTCTCCCAGTCCAGCCAGGTAGGGCACAGCTCATGCTGGATTGGGGGTGGACAGCGTGGCCCATCTGGGTCACGTGATCCAAAGTCACAGCCCCAGGTTTCCTTCTCTGGGTTCAGAGGCCAAAATGACTTTTAGGAGCTCCTAAAAGCAGAGTGAGCAGGAAGCCTGCTCCTCAAGTCTACCAAGGCTGGGGTCTGCCTGCTGCCCCCCAGCTCGGCCCCTAGCCTGCACACACCAAAAGCCAGGCAACTCCCCTCTTGTCTTGCTAATTCTTTCAACACTAGGTCCAGCTCGTGACCTGGCATCTGTAGGGAAACCACGATGAGAAGAAATATGAGGTTCTAGCAGGTTTTTGCCTCAACCTGCCAGTTATTTTAGCCAAGGCTGATGTAGAGGGTAACGTGGCTGCTGACCCGCCTAAATCTGGGGGCTGGGCAGGAGCCCAATCCATGACTCCCTCCCAAGGCCAACAGAGGTGTCAACACATCCCCAAAACACTGTGCAGGGAGGCGAAGCAGAGCACGCTCCAGACATTGTGTTTAGGAGCAGTGTTCGTCCCAAAGCATTTCACAAGCATATGAGTAAACAAATTAGTCTAAAATGTGACACTTTACAGGATAAATGAACAAGACTGATCTGTTTTCAAATATCAAATATTTTGCAATAAATATTGATTTTGCTGGCATATCTCCAATCCACAAGTAGTATTAATAGGGCTTGCAAGTGTTGTAGATGTCTAAGAATAAAGAAATCTTATTATTTATTTTACAAATGCATACAATGGTGTCGTTAACCTGGACAGTGTCATAGCAAATACCAGCTCTGCTCTTACGTGGGAATCACTCACAAAAATGTTCACTGCGTCATCCTCACCCAAGTGCAATATCGAGGTGGGTGTCTTCGATCGGGCTTGCCTTTCTTCCTTTCTGAAAGCGTGTTTATGAGTGGACCTACGGGGCATTACGTTAAGTGAAATGAGTCAGACAGAGAAAGACAAATATCATATAATTTCACTCATATGTGGAATCTAAAAACCAAAACAAATGAACAAACAAAACAACAAAAACAGACTCATAAGTAACAGAGAACAAACGGGTGGCAGCCAGAGGGGAAGGATGTGTGTGAGTATGTGGGGGGTGAAATAGGTGAAGGGGATTAGGAGATACAAACTTCCAGTCATAAAATAAATAAGCCAGGGGTGCCTGGATGGCTCAGTCAGTTAAGCGTCCAACTTTGGCTCAGGTCATGATCTTGCAGTTCATGGGTTCGAGCCCTGCATCGGGTTCTGTGCTGACAGCTCAGAACCTGAAGCCTGCTTTGGATTCTGTGTCTCCCTCTCTCTCTGTCTCTCCCCCACTCATGCTCTGTGTGTGTGTCTCTCTCTCAAAAAATGAATAAACATTAAAAAAATTAAAAAAAATAAGCTACTCCCAAGTAAAGTACAGCATAGGGAATATAGTCCATAATATTGTGGTAACTTTGGTGAAAGATGGCTAACTAGACTTACATAATGCATATAAATGTCAAAACACTATGTTTTCTGTACACTTGGAGCTAACATTATAGTGTATGTCAACTACACCTCAATTTAAAGTGTATTTATTTATTTTGAGAAAGAGAGAGACACAAGGCATGAGCAGGGGAGGGACAAGAGAGAGAGGGAGAAAGAAAGAGAATCCCAAGCAGGTTCTGCACTGTCAGTGCAGAACCCAATGTGGGGCTTGAACCCACAAACGGTGAGATCATGATCTGAGCTGAAGTCAAGAGCTGGACACTTAACTGACTGAGCCACCCAGGTACTCCCAACTATACCTCAATTTTTTTTTAAGTATTCATGTGTATCTTAGTCCTTTGGGGCTGTTATGACAGAATAGCCTGGTTTAGAAACAACAGAAATTTATTTCTCACAGTTCTGAAGGCTGGAAGCCCAAGGCTGAAGCACTGGCAAATTCTGTATCTGGTGAGAACCTACTTCCTGGTTCACAGATAGCTGTCTATTCACTGTGTCCTCACAAAGTGGAAGGGGTGAGGGAGCTCTCTAGGGTCCCTTTTATAAGGACACTGATCCTGTTCTTGAAGGCTCCCCCTTCAGAACTTAATCTCTTTCCAAAGGTCTTACCTCCAAACACCATCATGGTGAGGATTAGGTCACAACATATGAGTTTTGGGGGGACACAAACATTGTCTTTAGAATGGGAAAAGAAAGAAAACCCAAAGAGACCATTGAAGTATAAGCTCAGAGCACTGTGCAGATGGTAACTGCTATACAAGCTAATGCACTGATATGACTTCTGTGGGGCTAGGGACTGGGCATCAGTAAGACTGGCGAAAGGCTGCATGCACTTTGTGGGACCTGAGAAAGGGGCATGATGCCAGAGGAGGACAGAATCTGCCCTCATGTGTGGATCTTTGACAAACCTCAGTTCTTTACTACTAGTTACAAGTTCCTTGCAGAGTCTGATGTGGACAGCACACACCAGTGGATATAAGCACCAGGTCAGGGTTGTCAGATAAAATGCTGGATGCCCAGTTCAATGTGAATTTCTGATTAAAAAAAAGATTGCATGGAACATACTTATACTAAAAAATTTGTAATTTATTGAAAATTCACATTGAAGTAGGCGCTTATATTTTTACTTGATAAATCTAGCAACGCTACACTAGGTGGCTGAGGGCCATTAGGGACTAAGTCCAGGGTGCTGGTGACAAGCATCCAGCCTGGCCAGGCCTCTCCAGACTATACAAGCTAATGCAGGTTGGAGGTGCCCACTGGTCAGGTGGCAGCAAAGCCACATTTGAGTGACCTCCCAGAGAACAGGTTCATTTAATCCATTCTATAAGCATGTGTCCTTGTACTAGCATTTCATCTCAGACACACGAAGCATTTCAGTGAGATAAAAATAAGCAACAGCCACATTTAATGCGAAGATTGAGGGTGACAAACTGAATCTAGATACTTCATATGAAATGTGTTATTGTTTCTTTGTTTGAGGTCACAGATGTCAAAAGCTTAATGGGAGAAGGACTTAAAAGAGATCATTCTCACTGTTGACTTGCTCTGTGAGTTGGGAAAAGACTGTCATTATTTTATCTGAAATGCAGAACTGTGTATTCCTGAGGAATGTCAAGCATCCACCAAGACACATACAACACAGGTGGAGCCCCTGGCGGCGGGGGGGGGGGGGGCGGGCAACAGGTGAAGGGACCAGGAGAGTAAGCCTCAGGCATAACTGGACCAGTTTACAGGGGCCATGAAAGGGAAGCAGGGCCAGCTGTGGGCAGACAAGCAGTGTGCTGACCGGGAAAGATGTTCCTAAGGATGCACGGTATCTGGTCATGTGTGTGCATGTGCGTTGTTGCTGTTGGGGGCACTCTGGAGAATAGGGGCCCACAGTGGCAGTCCAGCAGAGCCCCAGGACCTGGGAGGGCAATGGTCAAGGGCAAAGCAGGCATGACCCATGTGGGAGGGGACATGGGAAGCTGGGGGTTGGTAATCCAGAGAGAAAGCTAGGCCTGGTCATGGCCAGTCCCATGGGAGAGACCTGCTTGAAGAATAGGAGACTCAGGCTGAGAAGTCTTGGGGGGGACCCCAGGGTCTCTGGGGTGAGTGAGGCCTGAGTCGGAGTAGTCAGGGCCTGCCTGGCCTGCCACCAGATTGGGTAGGAGGAGACAGTGAGGGCCAGTCACCCCTTGTGACTTGGTGGCTTGGGTGGACAGAGGTATTGGAAGCCATGCTGTCTGGCACAGACTGTTAGGACGTGGGTCAGGAGTTTTGCTCCCGCCTTTCCTTGCTGTTGGCCAGTCAACCAGCAGTGCTCCACCAATCCTAGACCTGACAGCGGGTTCTCTGGTCCCAGCTCTGGCACCAGTGCCTGCGTCTCTGTGGGCAACCATGTCTCCTCTCAGGAGCTGTTTTCTTAGCAGTACAAATAAGGAGGCCCAGACAGCTACAGTGGGTGTGCTCTGGGGGGTCACAGCACCTCTCTTCAGGTGGGCTGGGCTGGCGGATCGTGGCTCCTGAGCCCCAGTCTCTGTGCAGGATGGCCGTCTTGGCCAGGGCCTCTCATGAAGGCGCCTGAGCCGGCACACGTCATGTCATTGCTTCCCCACCTTTCTTGGTGTTTAATCAAGGGGATCTGAAAGTGAAAACAACTGGAAGAAAGTGAAACCTGACCTTTCCCCTTCTCTGGGGGAGACACCAGCCCAAGTGGTGGAGACAAAGGTCACTCTGTGCCTCTTGAAATGAAATGAAAACCCAGAGAAGCCTGTGGGATTTCCTCATTCCTCGTCCTCTGTCAGCAGGTCCCGGGACACAGCAGGCCCCATAAAAGCTGTCATTACAGTCCTGTCAGCCAGGTGGCCAGGCAGCCTGCCCCGCCCCATCCTGCACTAGGGCCAGCAGGGCTGCTGAAGACAGAAGGCGATTTCCTCACACACCCACCATGCAGAGAATCTCACACACACTTGGGCATGCACGGCCATTGTCCATACACAAAGCGCACTGTGACCCCACACTCACCCGTACACGGGGCCACCCTCACACCTGAGCACGTCACCCATCCTCAGGTACACACACTCAGGACACCCCACCATAGTGCTCCCCAGGTACGAGACTGCAAACACATACCCCTCCCTGCAGCCCGCCTTCACACACATCCACCCCGGCAAACAGATGCATCAGTGGACATGGGACACACTGCACTCTTGTCTATCCACCCATCCCTGTCCACACATACACCCACTTCACACACACATACCCTGGTGCATGGCCTCGTTGCTGAGGGACATCAAGCCCCTGGACAGACCTGGGACATCCTCTTCCTCCCTCCACACCAGTCTTGAAATGACCTTCACCACCTCTCCTCCATGAGCTAGGCTGTGCCCCATAACTGCATGTCATTGTGCACTGACCCAAAGGGCACTCAACACTTAGCCCTTTAAAGGCCAAGCCACCCCCCACAATCTGCGTTCCCCACATGTATAACCTGGAGTTACTGGATGAACTGGGCATCCTGGCCATCTGAACTCTGGCGTATCGATACAGTTCTTATTTTCACATTAGAGAAGTTCTTCTAAGCTGCAAAAAACACAGACATGCTCAAGTTAGTGGGAGTGGTGGCTGTTTGCTGGAAAGGAAGAAACAGGACAGACAGAGAGATACTTGGGCTGGGCTCCAGCACCGTCTTATAGTCAGGACTCATGGTTTAGTATTAAGACAGCCTTAATAATGATGATAGTGAGCATTTACTGAGCACTTGGCCCACCTGGGTCCCAGACACAACACTAGATGCACCCATTATCATGTGATTCTCACAATAGCCTTGTAGAGTCCCATTACTGCCATTTGAGATGGATGTTAAGGCTTAGAGAGATTTCTGACTTGTCCAGAGTCCTACAGCTGGCATGTGCACGGCTGGGATGCAAACCCAAGCTGTCAGGATCCCAGCAATGTAGCACAGGAGAACCACTCTGCCAAGGTGACCCCCTGTCTTGATGTTCTCCTGCCCTGGTGGGTCTGCTATTCTCTCAAGATGACTTCCCCACACCTCTGCCTCTCTCCTTTCTCTCTTTCTCAATCTCTCTCTCCTCCTGAAAATCTTCCCCTGCTTCTTCTCTGCATGTCCTGACTCAAAGCTTCCGGAGAGAGGATCTTCAGGGTCAGCTGGGGTCCAGTCAGTGTGGAACCACTCTGAAAGCAAAGCACTTGCCGGGCCGGACCCACGCGCCAGACTCCTTTCCTTCTCACCAGGGAGCAGCTGCCTTCGGGTGGGAGACAGTCAGCTGTGGTCAGGGCAGCTGCTTATGGTCAGTCCACATCAGAACCCTGTGGGTGGAGTAGACACTCTACCAACCACAGATTGTCCACTGTGGCTTATTGGAAATCTTTACTGAACATATTTCTCATTTCCTGACTTTGTAAGATTCATCTAGTAGGCATAATTGAACTTTTAAAACAATTAGGGTTTTATGATTCCTGAGACATTATTCTGAATTCCAACTGGATCAGGCTGCAGAAGTAGGAGGTAGACAGCGCTCATGTATGGTGACAGCCAGGAAACTCCCTAAACATCTTTTAAAAATGCATTCCTGTTTGGTTATTTGCTTTCACCTCAATGTGGAGGCAACAATGGGAAGGAAATTCCCTGGCAGTGGGTTCCTGTGAAATCAGGCATCATGGTCTTAGCTGCAAATGCAGGCAGGCCCCGGGGGATGCAGCTTCCTCCTGTGGATCTTCCAGCTCAGGCTGTTGAGGGGCCTCAGGGACTCCTCAGACATGTGGGGACCTGAGCCATCTCCTCAGTCATCTCCCTTCCCAGGAGCCTCCTCTGCTGACAGGACAGAGGTGGGGCTCTTGGGTCACTCTGGCCTCATAACACCCACAAGCACAGGCTGCTAATCCAGTCCTGGAACTGTCAAGAAAAGCCCATTTTAGTTTGATCCTTTGCACAAAGAGATTAGAGGCCACAGACCTTGACATCTGTGTGTTGTTGGCTTCTGTAAGAAAACATCCATATTTCTGGGGAAGCATGAAGGATGGAGCAAAAGTCCAAAACTCATCATTGAAAATACTTGAGGGGCGGCTGTGTGGCTCAGTCTGTTGAGCGTCTGACTTCCACTCAGGTCATAATCTCGTGGTTTGTGAGTTCGAGCCTCCATTGGGCTCTGTGCTGACAGCTTTGAGCCTGGAGCCTGCTTCAGGTTTTGTGTTTCCCTCTCTCTCTGCCCCTCCCCCACTGGAGCGCGCCCTCTCTCTCTCTCTCTCAAATAAAAACATTAAAACTAAAAAATAAATACTTGATAGGGACTGAATATTCACACCCAAAGCTGCAGTCTGAATTCTGAACTCATCCAACGTCAGACAGGATTTCCCTGTGGACCTGAAACCCCGTATGCCAGCAGCTACCGTGGAGCCAATGCTTCTGCAGGACAGTCTGTTCCTTTGGGGCTTGACCCCCTGGCTGACCAAGGGGAGCTGAACTTGACTTTTCAACTCAGAGGCTACTGGGAGCAAGGCCTCAGGGCTGGAATTCAGAGCTTTCTCCCTGGAGGCCCCGGGGTGCGTCAGCCAGGGAGGGGCTGGGAGCTCCCATTTTCCTAAGCCAGGAGCCAGTCAAACGAAGAAATTGCCTCAGAGCACTTGCTGCAGTGCGACAGTTACATGACAACAGAGCAGCACTCACAGCTACACCAGGCAGGCCTAGATTTAAGGGGAGTGTGTGTGGGTGGCCCTGTGTTGCCGAGAAAACCCATGTTTTGTTTATTTTTTCCTGTTACTCTGCAGAAGAAATGAGACTTTCTACCAAGGTTTTAACAGGATTTCTACCCCAGCACCTGACTTGGAAACCCTTCCAAGAGGGTCAGTATTCACGGCACTGATATGTGGGTCTCATTCCTTTGACCTTTAGCCTGACTGTTGACCAAAGCAGTTGAAAGGGGATGCCTGGTCTGAAAGGGGGACAGGGTTAGGTGATTCTGGGGAAGGCCAGTGGATTATATCTCATGACTCAATAAGTCTAGTGCAGGACAGGAGAGGACAGGAGAGGAAAGGAGGGGAGAGGAGAGGAGAGGGTCATCTGACAGCAGCTTCCTGGAGCCCTGCTTTCTCTTTGGGAGGATCGGAGACACCACAGCTCAGAGGCAACCATTTGACAAAAACAGATCTAAACCTGGCAGCCCAGAATGCCCAGACAGGACCTCCGGAGCATGTGGAGGGACGAGGGGCTTTGGGCACAGGGCCCTGGATTTTCGCCCAGCCCTTTCCAGAGAACAGACTTTTCTCTCCTCTGCTAACAGGAAAAAGGAGAGAAGCTGCATTTTCCATTTCAGTCGATGGGACCAACACCCTTCCAGAAACCCCTCCTCGTGGAACCTCAACAGGGTACGTTCCTGAGGGTCTCTACCCAGAGATGGCCCCCATGGTACTGTCAGGACTCCTCTTGAGCTACTCTTCTGGGACTCAGGGTGGCAGGGGGTGGACCAAGGGGCCCTTGGGGGATTAATGTTTGGGGCCAGTGTGTGTGTGTGTGTGTGTGTGTGTGTGTGTGTGTGTGTGTGTAGGAGAGGAACAGAGCAGCACCATTCTCTGGGCTTGCTAACATTCAATGAATCCCACCCAGGCCCACACTATTGGTTTCCCGGGGCTGTGTAACAAAGTAACACAGGCTGGGTGGCTGAAGCAGCACACATCTATTGTCTCACAGCTCTGGAGGCTAGAAGTCCAAGATCAAGGTGTCAGCAGGCTTGGTTTCTTCAGAGGCTTCTCTCCTTGGTTTTTAGATGGTCATCTTCTCTCTGTGTCTTCACATCATCTTCCCTCTGTGTGTGTCCATGTCCAAAATGCCTCTGCTTATAAGGCACCGGCCACATAGGATTAGAGCCCACCCTAATGACCTCACTTTAATTTAATTATTTCTTTAAAGACCCCCATCTCCAAATATCACATTCTGTGATATCCTGGGGGTGAGGACTTCAGCATATTAATTTGGGAGGGCACCATCCAGCCCATAACACCTTCTGGAAGCAGCAAGCACCTTATCCCATATGGGCAGTTATGCACCACACTCATAAAGGCAATCCTGCATTGCCCACAAAGCATGTTCACACATGATTTCTCCTTCAATCCCTTTACTTCCCCCCAAAGTCAGCAGAGAAGGCAATTTTGTCTTATTTAAAACTTTTTTTTAATGTTTATTTATTTTTGAGAGAGACAGAGTACTGTCAGAATCTGAAGGGGCCAGAATCTGAAGCAGGCTCCAGGCTCTGAGCTGTCAGCACAGAGCCCGACACGGGCCTCAAACTCATGAGCTATGAGATCATGACCTGAGCCCAAGTCGGAGGGACGCTTAACTAACTGAGCCACCCAGGTGCCTCATCTTGTCTTATTTTTATAAACGAGACACCTGAGAGGTGAAGCCAGGGGCCCTGAGTGCTTCTGCCAGCAAGTGAGTGAGCAGGGCTGAGTTCTCCTAGCTCACTGTCTGGGGCCAGAACACTTCCTGCCAAGGAGGGAAGAAAATATTTCCTCTGAGAAGAGTCTCACGCCCCAATCAAGTTCATGGGTGCTCACTCTACTTGTCCTATTCAATTTGCCAGAGCTTCATCTCATAACATTTATTTGTCACTTCTCCCTGCAGTTGGCTCTCTCACTCTGCTGGGCAACTCATGTGTATTACATCTCAAAATAAATCATAAGAAGATAAAAGTAAGCAGCTAGTCAGTGCTGGAGGAGTGCTCTGAACTCAGATAAAGGTAATTCAGAAGCCTATGCTGTTTACAGGATTGTGACCTTCAAAAAAATTTGTGTATTTATTAAGGGCCCACTTTATCCCAGGCACTGTTCAACGTGCTGTTCAGGATTCTTGGGATTCATCACAACACACACTCATCTCTGGCCGTATGGAGCTTACAGTCACCCAGAGGGAGACAAACAATAAATACAATGAGTAAGTAAATTATGTCATCCATTAGAAAGTGATAAGCTGTGGAAAAAAGAAAAGATGCAGGGTCAGGTGATCAGGAATGCTGGGGGTGGGGAGAGGGCAAGTTGCAGTATTAAATAGGTTGGTTTGGGAAAGCCTCATGGAGAGGGCGATGTTTAAACAAAGACTCTGAAGGAATGAATGAATTAAACGATGTGGATGTCTGGAGAAGAGTATTCCAAGCAGAGAGAACAAGTGCAAAGGTCCTGGGGCAGGAGTGTGTCTGATGTACTGCAGGAACAGAAAGGAGGCTGGGTGGCTGTGGAGAGGAAGAGAGTGCAAGAGATGAAATCAGTTGAGAATAGTGACCAGCTGTTGTAGAGCTCACAGACCACTGCCATGACTTGGGCTTTACTCTCAGAAATGGGACCACTGGAGGGTTCTGAGCAGAGGTGGGGCAGGGTGTGGTCCAACTTACCTTTCAGTAAGATCACTGCAGCTGCTGTGCTGAGAACTGACTGCAAGGGAACAAAAAGGAAGTAGAGACATCAGTTAAGACGCTTTTGAAATAGTCCAGACAGTGGCTTGGACAAGGTGGGCCTGGTGTGGAAAGTGACAGACTCTGCTGCCATTTGCTGCTGTTTCTCCTCCTCCTTCTTTCTGGAAAGTCTGTGGAATGGGGCCAACTGCATTCTAGCCCCGCTGGTGTGGGGATTTATTGGTGGTCCCAATAAGCAGTTCTGAGGCCAAAAAAGCTGTTTCAGTTCTCTGGATATCAGTTTTCTTGTTTAGAAAACAGGGCAAAGCAGGGTTAACAATGCCAACCTCACAACTTTTCTCTTCTCTTTCACAATTCTCTACTTGAGAATTACCTCTGACGATGGGTGTGAAGTGCTGAGTAACAGGTGCTCAGTTACAGATGGCTCTCTGCAGGCCCTCCAGACTCCAGGTCCTGAATCCTGTCTCAGATTAGGGCTCCAAGCCCTTGCCTTCCTGCTCCCCAAATGGAAGGAGGGACAGATCATTCTCTGAATCCTCCAGAATGGAAGGACTTCAGAGCACATGCCACTATGCAATCTTTCCCTCCTTTGGGGGGTAGTGCTCACAAATGGATGCAACCCCCTGTGAGGCCCCAGAGGCAGAGCCCGAGGTCACAGGGGGAAGCAGCTTAGGGAGGCCCAGGGAACCACAGATGAACTTCATGTCTTCTGACTCTCAGGGGAGAGTCTGCAATGAGCACTAGATTAGGAGTCCAGCAACTTGCATCTCTCTTTTTGAGATATAGTTGATATATACCATTATGTTAGTTTCAGGTGTGAACACAATGATTTGATATTTGTATATACTGTGAAATAATCACCACAAGAAGTCTAGCTAACAGCACCCTGTATTTCTATATCAACTCTGCCAGTTTCTAGTTCCGTATACTTGAAAAATGACTTTTCTCTGGGCCTCAGTTTCCCCATGCAACAAATGCAGATGTTGGCAAAATTTCTGTGCTTCTCTCCAGCTTTCTGGTGGTTTTCTGGGCTTGAAGAGGAGCCCAGGCAGTTGTGGAGTCATGGATTTACTCACTTCCTTGTTTTCCTACATGACTTGGCCCTATTCCCTGGCATCCACTTCTCCCCAGCTAAGCTCTTAACTTGGTCTGAGCCAATTCTACATGGAGGACGGGTGATCTGACGTGGGGTCAGAGAGTCCTGGGACAAACCTGGACCACACAGCCTTACTCTCTCCCCTCAAGGTGTGAGATGCTTCTAAGAGATGAGGGGGATGGTCACAGTGGCAGGAGGTTACATGGTCCAGCTGGAAGGTCCCTCAGAGACCCTCCTTTTACAGGTGGGAAAGCTGAGGCTATGAGAGGGAAGGGACTTGTCCAGGACTCACAGAGGTCACTGGAAACATCTGGTTTTTTTAAAAAATAAACAACACGTTTATTAAGGTATAATAGGCATGCATTGAACTGCACATGAAGTGTACAATTTGGTGTGTTTTGACACTAAACTATCACCTCCAGAAACTTCCTTATCTCCCTCCCTCTGTCATCTCCCTCACCTCGCACTCCAGGCAACCACATTCTGCTTTCTATCACTGTCAATTAGTTTTTGCTCTACTTGAAGGCAGAGCTCCCAGGACTGGTTGGCAGATTGGGGGTGGGCTGTGGGAGAAAGAGAGGGTGACCAAGATTTTGGCCTCAGGACTAGAAGGCTGTAGTTGCCATAATTTGAGGTAAGGGTGGAGCAAAGCTGGAAAGAGCTTCCAGAGCTCAGCTTTGGACATGTGTTCGAGCTGTCGAGTGGTCCCCGGGTGGGAAAGGGTTGGTGGTGGTTGGCCATCCGAGTCTGGGGTTCCAGAGCATCTGGGCTGAGATACACAGAGAAGGACTGACAGCCAGGGACTGGACAGTTCCCCCAAGGAGTGTAGGTAACAACAAGGCCTTGGCTCTCGTACACTAACAGGTCATTAGGGCTCTCTAGAAAATGTACCCTGGCTCCCAAGTCTGCCCCTCATTCAGGGGTCAGGCCTCCCTTAGCCCTAGAGAGGGAGACTTTTGAGGGCAGAGCTATGTCATCCCATCTGAGTTTTCGCCTGGTGCCTGCACAGTGCCTGGTCCTTTATAAGAGCCTGGTACATGTTTGTTGAACAATGGGGCTGGGAAGGGCAAGAAAAACTCTCCCCACCTCTCCAAATTTGCAGGAATCCACTTCTGCTTTTTTCTCAGAGCCATGAATCACAGGAGCAGGACCGCTTCCAATAGACCTTCCCCTAACCCTCACCTCTGGCCCGTGATTCTGCAGACAAAGAAAAAGCAAAATGACGTTCAATTCACCTTTCCCTCAACTGACCTCCCAAGAATCCCATCGGCTAGGTCTTCTCATCCCACTCTACAGATGAGGAGAGTGGGGCTCCAGAGAGAGGGTGGGGAGATGTGAATGCATGGTCTCTGAATCCACTGCTGACCCCCCTCCCCCCACCCCACAAGGAGGAAGTTCTCTTGTAAGGTGGGGGGGACCCTTGGTGACATTGCATGAAGGCTTGACAGAATCTGCCTTTGGCTGTCCCCCACTGGGCACTGCCCCTTCCATAGGTCTTTCCTTCCTCTGTAAACCAGTGATAAGACAAGCCACTCCCCCTCAATCTTCTTGCCCAGCACCACCCTTTGGCACCCTATCCTCACCTGTGCTCTCCGTATGAGACCCGTAATGCCCCTTACTCTGTCCTAAAGAACCTTCTCTGGGCCATGCCTGCCTCCTCCCACTTCAGGTGTGTGCAGGCCCACATGGCAGTACATTCTGATGCCCCCAATCCTGCTCAAACATTCACTTTGCCCAATAAACACAGCTGGGGTGCTCCCATTTTATCTGGTCTGGCACACAAGTGACAGGCACTATCCTAGCCCTCCTGTGGCTGGTGAGGGGAAGTCAAGGGCTCAATTTCAGGTCATTAACCATGACCATAAGGAGCACTCTGGAGGAAAAGTTCAGGTTATGGGATAGAGAGACCAGCCATCCCGGGGTCCATGAAGGTATCTGAAGATGTGAGGGGAAAAATGGAGCTGGTGGATGAGCATAAGTCAGCAAGGGGAAGACATGAGGAGAGAACATTCCTGGTGGGGGAGAAAGTGGGACAGAGCTGTGAGGGGCAGAGAAGGCCTGTGTGCCTCAAGAGGAGACCAGGTAGGGGACTTAGAAAGTCTGGAGAAGGGCTCCTGGGTGGCTCAGTAGGTTAAGCGTCCGACTTTGGCTCGGGTCATGATCTCACAGTTTGTGAGTTCAAGCCCTGCATCAGGCTCTGTGCTGACAGCTCAGAGCCTGGAGCCTGCTTCAGATTCTGTGTCTCCCTCTCTGTCTGCCTCTCCCCCACTTGTGCTCTCTCTCTCGCTCTCTCTCTCTCTCTCTCTCTCTCTCAAAAATAAATAAAATTCAAAAAGAAAAAGAAAAAGAAAGTCTGGAGAGAAAGTTAGGACTAGAATTGGTATGTCTTGTCTACCAGCAAAGAAATAGGCCCTTTCCTTAGCTGGATGAATGGCTGGGACCCAGCCATTGTGACCAGGCAGTGGTCCGGGATCCTGAACTACCCTTGGAAGGAAGGTTCCCAGGTCAGTCCTCACTCAGCAGAGACTAGCAGCTCCAAGATCTCTGCTGGCAGCGAAGAGGTTTCTAGTCCCCACACCCCGTGCATTGCAGGTTTCCAGTACAGCCTGGGAGGAGGCCCAGGCCTTCTGTGTGCCGGAGCTTTCTAAGGAGGAAAGGTGGAGCCCTGGAATGTGCTGACCTCTGCCTCCTGCAAGCCCCAGGGTTGAGACCCATTCTTTCCAGCACCAGAGCTCTGCTGTAGCCAAGGGTGGGTGCGGTCCAGTGCTAGCCAGGGCCACACAGGAGCATCCACTTCCCTTAGGATAGTTCCCAGAAGGGCTTTGGCTTCTCCCAAACCTCTGTCCTCCTCCCCAGCATCCTTCCCTAATGAGGAGAGGAAGGCCCCTGAGGCCAGGGTTAGCACAAGTACACAGCCGGGGAAGTGCTGGCTCAATGCTTCCTGGGCAGGGCCTCCCGGCACCCTTGAAGCCAGTGGCCCCATAGCACTTTTCAGGAAACTTCACAGTTGGTTTTGGAAGCAGAGCACACATGGCCTTTGTCCAGAGGGAAGTCACAAGTGGTTGGAAGGGGTGGGGGCTCTGAGGAACCTACAGGGCAGGGCCCGGGTATGGGAAGGGCACGAACTTTGAAGGCCCTTAGAAGGCCACTCACCCTCTCCAAGCCTCAATGACCTCACCTATAAATGGAAACCATGGTTGCTCTGCTTAATGCCCCCAAAGAGGTTTGAGGTCGTAGTAAGGTGCTTCCCAAATGTGAGGTGAGACTCATCAGTGTCCAGTCACCCTGTGGAGAGATACTGAGGTAAACAAGTGACATCCCTCATGTGGAACACAGAAGTTGCCAAGCTTCCAAGAGCACAGCAGGACCCACAGAATGGGAGGTTAGGCGAAGTCTGAAGACTTTCTTTGCATCCTTGATTTTGAAGTACAGTGCCCTGAGGTGCTTTACCCCAGATAAACTGAGTTCTGCACTCCCCTGTCATACCGAGACTTGGGCAAGCATGGGGGCCAGTGGTTCTTCACTGGAGGCCTCTGAGAATCTGCCACGGGGGTGGGGGGATGCACACGTGAATATTCTAGAGGCTCAGAGAATTCCCAGGGCAGGGGATACATAAGAATCCTGGCTGCAGGACCCCTGGAGGTGGGTGTGTAGGAGTCAGGATTAGGCAGGGAACTGAGAACAAGGCAGGAGCCCACACAGCACTCTGAACTGCATTTTGTGTCTGCCCCCTTACCCCCGTAAGTCTTCCCTGTGGTCAGTGAGTTCTCAAGGATGTGGACTTCATCCTCCTAGAAGCTTCATCCTCCTAGAAGGCACCTAGAAGCGTGCCACTGAGCAGGGCCTCTGTAAGTTTGCTGGGAAAGGAGCAGAACAAACTTGGTAAACTCTCAACTCAAGCCTCCTGCATACAGCTGGTGCTCAATAAATGTCTGGCAGCTATTTATTTTCCAAATAAACCTGCCCCATGCTCAATATGCACCATTCGGCCTTTCCCGAACATGCCTCTTGTTTGCACCACTATTCTTTCTGTGGGCTCTCTTTACCAGCTGACGTCGTGAGCATCCTTCATGGACCTCGTTTCTTGGGACACCTTCTCTGACCTGCCTGAGCTCAATTCAGCTCCGCCCCAGCAAAAAACCTCTAAGGACTCTCCTCAGTCCCACACAGACTGCCTGACTCCCAATGCCCACCCACACACCCCAGCCCCCAGCCCTTACCCTGATCCCAACCCTTAACGCAGTGTCCAGACAGACAGCAGTCAGCAACTTACAAACGTGTGTAGACATGTACATTCACTCCCTCAGTGGTGCTAGGAATACACACTGGTAAGTGTGCACACGTACATGTGCTCATTCCCACTCCCACTGTCTCTCAGGAGACACCAGGTTGGCTGAAAAAGCTGAGAGGATCTGGACAAGTCACTTTCCCCCATCAAAAAGCACTGAGCTGATGGTCAGGATGTCTGGGTGGGAGACCTTGGAAAAGTCACCCTGCTGAGCCTCAGATTCCCTGTCTGGGAAGTGAGGAGCTGGACCACGTCATCTCTCAGGTCTCTCTGTCAGCACCAAAATTCAAACATGTTGAAAGTGGTCAATCATATCACAAGAACAAAATTCCCCAAAGTGAAGGGTGCCCTGACTGGTGCCTCTGCACTCCAGGCTCCAGTGGGCTTGTCCTGGCAGCTGGGTCAGCCCCCTCTAAGAACACCACCAGAAATTGAGGACACAGCCGACGGGGTGGCTGTCGGTCCCCAGGCCAGGCCTTTGCCACATTTTGCCCTTCCTATTATCAATTCCCACAAGGGTGCCCTGTAGTCAGCTGTCCCACTTCATTTGAGGCAAATTTCTAAGGAGCGAGCCCTGAAATTGGCTTCTAATTTGGGAGGAGGGAGAAAAAGCAGATTCCAGTGAAGGACTATTTTTGCCGGAACATTAAAGCCAGCTGTTGTTCCTGCAGCCTGTGGGCCCCTACTGCGTCATCCCCAGGGTGGCTGGTGCCCTCATCCCTGGGAGCTGGGAGAGATGCTGTCCCCCAGCCTTTCATCTTACCACCGCCGCCTGCTCAGTTCCATCCAGCAGCACTTCTGCTTGGGTTTTCCACCTTGGACTTGCTCCTGAGAACTTGTGGAAGCATCGAGTTGTGGAAACAGATTGTTTTCATCATGATTATTCTGGGTTTAACCTCCTGGCCCTGCGTCACCAAATATATGGGGCTCTTTCTTAGAACTGTGGGAGGCCTCACCCCCTGAATCAGTCTTCATTTTTCTTCTCTTCAACTCTGGATTCTCTTTGGAGAGGCCCCCAGGCCCCTGCAAACCCTTTCTGCCTCCTCCAGGCATTGTCTGATAAGGTCTTGGGATCTCTGGGGCAGCAGAGGGGCATCATGACCCTGCCCTCCTGCTCAGTCATCAGATTCTGGCCTCTCCACAGCTGCTTCCTAATGTGAATCCAGCATCTCTGAACCTGCTCCCAAAGGGCTCAAGGGATGTGCCAACATTTGGTCTGAATGCTTTCATATGAAGATTTTCCTATTCTTCAAAACTGTAATAAAAACAACACACCCACACAAATGTGTTACATACAAATGTTAGTATATTGAAAACTACCAACACATTAACTTGGGCTGCTGCATTAACTTTTTGTTGTTGTTGTTGTAGAGACCTTAGAATAAAACTTCTATTTAATTAAATGTAGACAGCTGATTTTAAAAAAACCAAAAACACTCTTACCAAATATAAGTACTTCTCCATGTGAAACAGGATTTTTTTGATATTACACAAACAGATGGCAGTGGTTCTCAAATGGAGTGATTTTGCCCCCCTGAGGGACACCTGACAATATCTGGAGACCCTTTTGGTTGTCACTACTGTGGGGAACGTTACTACTTGCATCTACTAGGTAGAGGCTAGGCCTGGTGTTAAACATCCTACAATGCACAGGACAGGCCCCCACAATGAAATATCTAGTCAGAAATGTCAATAGTGCTGAGGTTGAGAAACCCTGATATGTCAGAAGGTGCTGGATGCCTAGGTTGGCATGATTCTGATTGATTTCTAGAACCCTGGATTTCAAGTGGTTATGTTGATCAAATTGCCTGATTGTTCTCAACAATAGACTTGATAAGTACACACAACAAATAGGAAAGCAATAAATAAAGTTATGCTTAGTAAAACACTGTTTACGTGGGGTTCCAGGTAAGATTCTTTAAAAAGAAATCTGTACCTAAGAAAGTCTGCAACCAGTTGGCCTGATTGCTGGTCATGATGCTTCTGACAGCCTGACTTTATATCTCTAGTCCATGCGACTTGGCCACCCTCTTGGCTTCAGGAGAGGCACAGACCCCTCCGAGAGAGCCTTCTCAATGTATGGGAAAGAGGGTTTATCATCCCAGTGGAGTGTGGGCTCCATAGGAGAAGGGGTTTTGGTCTGCTTTGTGCCTGGCACAAGGTAGGGGCTCATTAAATAATCACTGAATGAAAGCAAGACTTATTCCCAATGTCTTCAAGGGACTGAAGGTTCTTTCTGACACCTCTGAAGGGAAGGCAGGTATGCTGTCCTGGGAGCCCCTGCCCTGTGCTTCCATGCTGCTCTTGGCCTGGCTGGTTATTTCCCACCCGAGGAAGTCCTGGACACCCATTCACAGGAGACTGACTCCGTCAAAAGAGCCTCTGGACATCCCAGGCACACCTTCCTGGTCCAAATCCTCTGGTCAGGGAGTGACAATCTTGACCTGGCATGAAACGGTCCTCTACTCTTCCCATCCACCTTTGAAGCCTTCGCCCAGCCTCCCACACACTCCACAAAGAGCCTCACTCAGGCCGACCTGGGGCTGGTGCTCAGTGGCACACTCATCAATAGCTTCTAAGGCTAAAGAATATTTTCAAAGCACCATCCCTTCCTAGGGCACAGGATTGGACCCCGAGAAGTCATCAACCGAATCCACCTGCACCTTCTGGAGTCTCACCTGGGCAACCCAGGTGCCAGGGCTGCTGTGCTGATGGTGCAGCAGCCCCAGTCTTCAGTGATTCACTCTTTGTTGACTGGAGCCTTGCCAGGCATCTACAATGTGCCAAGCCCCATGCTAGACCCACGAGCACAACAGACACTGGGCTCATGGTTCACCCCCACTGAAGTTCACCATTAACTATTGTAAGGAAGAGTGTTCTAATGTCTAAGCCCCCAAACACCAGTATCTCAGCTCAGTAACACCAGAAGAACAGGATTCTTTACTCTTGCCCATGAAGGGAACATTTTAAAACAATGACTGGGCCAGAGGCACTGGTCAGGGTGCTGGGCTTAGCTCAAGGTCTTTGCTCTACAAAGCCATGAGTTCCCTGAGGGCAGGAACTTTGTCTCATTCATTCTTGAACTCTCAAAGCAGGCTTGCATGTGTTTGCAAGGCCCTTACCTGTGGTGACTGGTGATGTCCCACCCACCATGAACTGGCACTCTCCGGCTCTGACCAAGAGCAGCCACCACCATGAAGGCTCTTGAATTGGGACATGTGGGCTTCCACTCTGGCCCCACCCCTCCCAGACTATATGATCCAGGCACCTTGCCTAATTTTGCCAAGCCTAGATTTCTCCAACTGTAAGATGGTAACAATAATATCACCCACCTCATTTGGCAATTGTGAGGGTCAGATGGTATAATCCATATCAAGTGCTTAGAACAGCGTCAGGGATAGAGTAAGCCCTCAATAAATGTTAGCCACCACCATCATTGTATTTCTGCAGTGTCCAGAAGCCTGCAGACTAGAATTGGCTGGAGGACACCTATTTGCCTCCTGGTTCATAGGCCAGAGCCCTGACATGGCTTCTTAAAGGAGGAACATGGAAGTGCCCCCACCATGCAGTGGACAGCCTTTTGGGAGGCACTGCTAAGTGGCCAGAACAAAGCCTCAAGCAACAATGTCCAGAAACTCAGACACTTGAGGATCTGCCCACTCCCCAAACTTACAGACCCAGAAAGACCCTCCCACATCTCACTGAAAGCCAGAGTCCTGCCTGGGAAGAACACAGGAACTCTAGGCTCAACCTTGACCTCAGATTTCGGAAGGGGAGTCTCCTTGTAGAAATTATTCAACTTGCAGAGACCCTGGTGGAGGGGAGAAGGGATGTCCCAATAGGAATATCCAATGGGAAAGGTGCTGTTTACATTTCAGCAGCCTCTATTGTTTCAAAAGACACAGAGAGGGCATTTCCCACAACAATGGTGGGATAGGGTCAGAATTCCTCATGTCTTAGGGTTGAGGACTGCCTGGCTGGGCTATTTGCTTACAACAAAAGTCATCATTTAACCAAAGTAGCCATCTAGCAGAGTCTAGAAACTATCTTCTAGTATTGAATTAGAGGATTTGGTCCTGAATATGGCAAGTGAGTTTACCTGCTGCCTATGGTCTTCCTACAAAGACTGGGACAGGCTTCATCAGGCCGTTGGAGTGAAAGGAGCAGCCCCTGGACGCCCTACCTGCCAGAAGCCTTACGTAAGAGCTGCACTGCACGGTGGGCTCCAGAAGGGGAACAAGACTGGGTTTTCCTCAAGCCTACGTCCCTAACCACCAAGTATTAAGAAGAAATTGAAACCTGTTGTGGCAAAGGTTTGTGTTGCTGGGTCAGATGGTGACATTGAGAGGGTTTCTTAGGGTCTGTCCCTGTCAAGGGCATCTCAGCACCTGCCCTTCCCGTAGCTTTACCCACCCCACCTTCCAAGTGCTCAAGACAAAACCCCTGGGGTTCTATCAGTGCCTCTCTCACTCTCACGCTGCCCCCCACCCCCATCTCATCCATCACTGCTAGCTCTTCCTTCAGTTATCTGTCCAGACCAGAGCACCTCCCACTACCTCCACGGCTATCACCAGGCCCAAGCACCATCTTCTGCTTGGGTTACTGCCATGGCCTCCTTGCTAGTCTCCCTGCTTCTGCCTTCACCCCTCTATAATCTGTTCTCTCCACAGATGCAGCATGATCTTTTAAAATGTAAGGCTGATGTTGTCACTTTTCTAGAACATTCCAGAGCCCAGGGAACACTTCTGAGCTCGCTGGAGCAAAATTTAAAGTCCCTTCTGTGGCCTGTACAATCTGTTCCCTTATTTGTCTCAAGCTCCATCTTTCTCAGGAGTTTAAAGAAAAGAATAGGCAGGAGTTACCCATTGAGAGTTCCCAGCTGCAGAGACAATGGCTCACGTTTGAAGGAGGGCAGGTCCACAGATGAGACCCGAGGCTGTTGGGAACCCTCTGGTTCCAGGTGCCAATGGGAGCCTTCATGCCCTAGTGAAGTACTGTTCCACATGTATATTATGTTGCTGGTGTGAATGTTAGCATTGGGACTGCAGTAAAGGGTGAGGTTATTGTGTATGAGTGTTAGGGTTTGGGGAAATCCTTTGTGAGACTGAGGGATGCCTTCAGTGGCCTTTGGCTGGCCCAGCTGGTCAGGGAAAGTATTCCAGAGAAGGGTAACCAGGATGAGTGCTCACAACCTCAACAGGTGATGATAATGAACTCAGGAGGCTATTCCAGGTAGAAGAAATGAAATAGACCAAGAAACACAAAAGTTTCCCTGAGCAAGGGCTGGGAAGCTGGAAAACAATGGCCCATCTTAGCTAAAGTATAGGAGTTAGGCTGAGGGACCAGGAGGAGACAAGCAGATGTCTCTCAGGTACCCCTGGTGTACCAGGCCCTGTGCTTAGTGCTAGAAGACAAAAAAGGGCTGATTTTCCCCCACCCCATCGCACCCTGCACAAAGCAGTGGGCATTAGAAAGACACACGTAGCCAGCATCACACACACACATGCACACATACTCTCACACACACAAGGAGAAGATACACTGGGATGAGATAGCTCAATGGCCTTTGTCAAAAGTTTCTCCCAACAGAAAACAGGCAGTGGTGCTAAAAGATCCACAGGGCAACCTCGGCTGCACCCAGCTCCTGTCTAGTGGTCCCTGGAGCCAACCTCCAACTTTAAAACAAATCCGTTGGGTAGGTCCTCTTCCTTCCAACAAAGCACGCAGTTACTTCCTCCCATCAGAAATACTGAGACTCAGGGTGCCTAGCCAACTCTTGATTTTGGCTCAGGGCATGATCTTACACTCTGTGCTGACAGTACAGAGCCTGCTTGAAGTTCACTCTCTCCCTCTCTCTCTGACCCTCCCTGCTTGCACGCACTCTCTCTCTCACAACTAAGAAAGAAAGAAAGAAAAGAAAGAAAGAAAGAAAGAAAGAAAGAAAGAAAGAAAGAAAGAGAAAGAAAGAAAGAAAGAAAGAAAGAAAGAAAGAAAGAAAGAAAGAAAGAAAGAAAGAAAGAAAAGGAAATGCTGAAACTCTAAGATATGCTGTTAGTGGAGAAAAGCAGGATATGGGACAGTATATAAATAGGTGGACTCTATCTGTGATGTTAAAAGTCACCATAATAAAGGACGCTATGTTAGCTCTGGAAAGAAACAAAGACACTGGCAGGATGGGGTGGGGGGCAGGAGTGGGATAGGGACTTAGTTTTTATTGTGTTTTATTACACATTTTGAATTTTGTAACAGGCTTATGTATTAATCAAAATAAGGAATTAATTTAAAAAATTGTTTTTAATTCCAAGGCTCTAAGGAGCCAGATTGTTTCACAAGCAAGTCCCCAGGCATGGTGGCTCATAGGCCTTCCTCACCATCAGGTACCACCTAAGTGCTGTGGCCCCAGGCACACCACAGGCTCCAGCCTGTACACAGAGCACCCAGGCAGAAAGACACATGGGAGCCTGTAGAGGCTGGGGGCCTGGAAAGCCAGGTTGTGTCTGAGCCACTCCCAGAGCTGCAGCCCAAGTGGGTTCAAGTCCAGATGTGCACTCAGCCCTCACATAGCTCTGTTGGAGAGTCAAGGTCCCTAGAGAGGCAGTCCCCTTGACCAGTCCTTGGTCTGGTGCTCACCCTCGGCTACATCAGAGTGATAATGGGAAGAGCCTGGCACAGCCCACAGCGGGGAAGCTTAATTCACTTTACTGGGTGCTGCTAGGTGCCAGGCCACCACAACTGGCTGAACATTTCCTACAGGGATGATGGAACACGGTGCACTTGAAACTACAGGGTAAAAAAATGGTATGGTGAATGGTCAGATCAAAGGAAGCATCTGAGTAACTGCCATAGGAGATGGCATGCATTTCCTATTAACAGAAAGGAATCCTGGGTCTTGAAGAAGTGTGAAGCTATTCTGGACAAAAGTTACACTTTCAGAGGCAATTAACGGGATTTGGTTGCATGAGTCATGTTATACACCCGTTAGGGCTAAAGCCTCAGAGTGTCTGTAGTGCCACACCCTGAGGCTGTTCCTTGGCCCTTCGCAAGGACCAGAGAGCTCCCTGGGAAGCTTAGCAGTCCTAGAATGTCCAAGGTGGGCTGGCAGATACCAGCACATTCCTGGACTTTCTGGCTGAGTGGCCTACTTCTTGGTAATCTTGGGGCACCCTGAAATCTATGGAAGGACATTTTTCTTTCATGAAAATGTTGAAATAATTGGAGCTGAGTGACACAAATCTGGCATGAAAATTCCTGCCGTGAGTCCTGAAGCTCAGGCTGCCAAATACCAGTGTTCTTACTCGCTTGGGTCAGTATTCAACAATGACTTATTCCAGTGAATATACAAGACTAGATATAGCTTCATAGGATTTCTTTTCATTACATTAAAATTCATACTTCAGAAAAGCTAATAGGCTAACTACACACCTCACTACCGTTATCAATAAAATATTAACTTCAACCATTCTGAGATAGGCAAGGGGGTTTTCAGTTACGGTTGATACCAAAAGGTCAAAGGCCTTACAAAAAACTATTCCCAGCCACAGACTAAGAGAAAGGAGCTGGGTACCCCTGATTTCCTCTGGTGGTTCAGCCTTTCGAGATGAGGTCCCCATTTTAACCTCAAAACAGATCTGGTTCCTTCTGTGAGTAGCTGGTTTTGTTCTGCCATGGGACTGAGAACAGAGGGGTGGAGCTGTCTCTCCCCTCTGGCGGAGGCCCCAGGGCCCCTCAATCCAGGCCTGTCTCCTCAAGAGGGTGACCAACTGTTCCAGTTTGCCCAAGACTGACGGAGTTCCCAGAGCATGGGACGGTCAAAGCTAAAACCAGAAAAGTCCAGGGCAAACTGGGACAAGTTGCTCAACTGACTCCCTGCCCATTCAGTCCTTTCACAGCTGCCCCCTCAAGGCAGATCCACAAGGAGAGGGAGGGGGAGTGTGGTCTTGGCAAGGACAGTTCAACTAATAATAATTTCTCCCACATGGTCATCCACCTACCCCAGGCACTGTGCCAAGGGCTTTTCATGCACTATCTCATCCCACGCTTTCCATAAATGTTTTCCCCACGAGTCCCAGACAGGTTAAGTGACTTGTGCAGGGTCACCCAGTCAATAGATGGAGAGGCAGGAATGGGGACATATGCCTCCTGTCAAAGGTACACTGAATACAACATGAATATAAACCAAGCAATCATTCTTCAGTTTACCATCTAGTCATTTAAAACTTTTCCTTAAGAAACCTAAAAATGTTTTGAAACACTGTACTCTCTCAAAATTTAACTCTATCTTATCATAAGTCTAAATTGCTCTAAATAATGCTGTAAATAATGTCTGATATACTGTAAGTTTTAAACAAAAATGCCACATCCTTCTTTAAAGTGTATGCAATGATGGGAATGCAAAATAGCACAAACCTTGTGGAGGGGAACTTAGTAATAACTAGTAAAATTCTATAACTGTTTCCTCTTTACTCAGCAATCCTACTTCTAGAAATCTATCCCAAAGACACACTAGCAAAAACAAAATGACATTATTGTAGGACTATTCACTGAAGTACTGTTTATAACAGTAAAAGACTGGAGGGGCACCCGGCTTGTTCAGTTTGTAGAGCATGTGACTCTAAATCTCAGGGTTGTGAGTTCAAGCCTATACTGAGTGTAGAAATTACTTTAAAAAATATGTATGTATTTATGTATGCATGTGTGCATGTATGTGTATATATACATACATATATATACACACACATATATACATATCCGTATATGTATATGTACATATACATATATATTATATAATATTATAATATTATATATATATCTATAATACACACACACACACACACACACACACACACACACACACACACATATATAACACCGAAAGACTGGAAATCCACATTTCTAGCTATCAGGGACTAGTTTAACAAGCCACACCATGTCAACACAATGGAGTTCTATGCAGGTATTAAAAAGGAAGAAGGAGAATTTCTGAATTTTTGGTAAAATCCATAGGGCATATATTGTTATATGAAAAAGCCAAGGTGTAGAATCATATGTATAATATACTACTTTTATGTGGACTTGGGGAATATAAATAAATAAAAACAAATAAATAAATTCATATTTGTCTACATTTCAAGACAAAGGCAACAACAGTTGGAGAGGAAATGAGCTTCCCACATGAGGAATGTAAAGGAGTTAGGGAAAGACAATAAAAGCTGAACTTCTCTGAATTTACCTTACTTTATAGTTTTGACTTTGGAATCATATAGATGCTTTAACTAAATAATTAAGTAAAATTAAAAATTCTTTAAAAATGAAAATATGAAGAATAATTGAAGAAAATTAGAACAAAAGAAGATATACATAAAAACTTAGAACAAAATAAAACAAATGAACCTAACTGGATATCAAATTGGTGGCTTACCAGAATTATTTTTCTTTATTTTTTTTAGATTTATTTTTTTTATTTTTAGAGAGAGAGAGTGAGCGTGCAAATGGGGGAGAGGGACAGAGGGATGGAGGGGGAGACAGAGGGAGAGAGAGGGGGAAGGAAGGGGGGTTAGAGAGAGAGAGAGAGAGAGAGAGAGAGAGGGAGAGAGAATATCCCAAGTAGGATCCACACTTAGCACGGATGCTGACATGGGGCTCAATCCCACAACCCTGGGGTTATGACTTGAGTCAAAATCAAGAGTTGGATACTCAACTGGCAGAGCCACCCAGATGCCCGCCCCCCCAGAATTATTAAAGTGACCTTAAAATACAGTATTTTGGCTGAACATTCCAAATAAGGCATATGCTAAATAAACTGCAAAGACATCTTAAATTGATTAGTTTCAGTAATCATTTTGTGGTCATAATATTAGTAAAGTTATTTTGAAAGTATTATATACAATATCATATCAGTAATTATGTATTAATAGGAATCAAAATTTTTGGTGTAAGAGAAATGAGATACAAATACAGAATTTTAAATTTAAATCAAATTCTGTAACCTTAAAGTTTAATCTTAAATAATAATATTGACTCATAATTTATTTTTATATTTTAAAACAAACATCTATTTGCTAGCTCTGTTCTCTGCAAAGACCTAGAAGCAGTGATCCATTCAGTAGCAATGAGCATGTCTAGCACTCAGATTATGGTCTCTAAATATGATCTCCCAATAAAGAGCTTCTTGGAGAAATGTCTGAAGGTCTGAAGCAGGAAACTTATAAGGTGAGCCTGCACTGCTTTGTCAAACTAGAAAGCAAGGATGCTACCCAAGAGAACTAGGGTCATGCCAAAAGATCACAGGAGTCAAGTACCACTGGCCAGAGATGGGACAATTTAAGCATCAAAATGAATAATGACTGCAATGCAATGAAATAATCAAATATATTAAAAATAACTGAGGGGCTCCCGGGTGGCTCAGCTCCTAAGCATCTGACTTCAGCTCAGGTCGTGATCTCACAATTTGTGAGTTTGAGCCCCGTGTGGGGATCTGTGCTGACAGCTCAGAGCCTGGAGCCTGCTTCAGATTCTGTGTCTCCTTCTCTCTCTCTCTGTCCCTCCTACCCCCTCTCAAAAATAAACATTAAACAAATTAAAAAGACATAACTAAGTCTGTACATAATAATACAAAAACAAAAACACTGTCAGACACAGGCCATGGGCCCTGAACATCCCTGCATGATCTTGCTGGATAGGCAAAGAACACAAGTCCCTGATCATTCCATATCCAGGCCATTTTTCAGGGTTATATCAGCAGCAAGTAACCTCAGAAGGAAGAGTAATCGTCCCTGCAGGACAAAGTTGACTCCTTACTGTGATGCAACCCCAACTGCATGTACAGCATCAACATGGGTCACTCCATATCGTCCCATAGGACTTCGGAAAAGGGAACTACAGTAAACATGAAGTTCATGTTGCTTGCTGTGCCATGAGTAATAAAGTCCTTTGTCTCTGCTCCAGAGGTTACAGTCTTCAGCTGATATCCATGAGACTGCGGTGAGCTAACTTGGTGAGTTTTCATGAGATAAGATCCTAGACACCTATCTCACTGGTCACCTTTGGCAGTTATTAGGACACCAGCTCATTATTTTGAAAATGGGTGGAAAGCAAGTGTAATTCTTGCATAAGCCATATTCCAGGGTAAATAGTTGTTCTAGGGAAGTTCTTTATCAGAGAGTTTTAGCTGATAAATTCAGAAGAGGTGGTTAGAATTTGAAAAACGCTATTTTTCATGTCCTAATGTAATAATGAATTTAAGCAATGTAATGTTCATCAATGGCTGCCTTTTATTTATTTTTTAATTTTTAGGCAAGTTTCATTTATTTATTTTGAGAGAGCACATGTCGGGGAGGGGCAGAGAGAGAGAGGGAGAGAGAAAATCCCAAGCAGACTCCACACTGTCAGCACGGAGAACCCGATGCAAAGCTCAATCTCATGAACCGAACCAAACTGTGAGATCATGACCTGAGCTGAAATCGAGTCGGATGCCAACTGACTGAGACACCCAGGGGATCCTAATGGCTGCCTTTTAAAACCACTAGCTAGAATGTTGATAGAAAACTCTACAGTGCATTGCTCTATAATGAATATCTCACAAAAACAGATAACAGACATCATGTGACTCCTGCTGTGATAAAGAAAGAAATTATACCACTTATGAAATGTTCTTATAGAAAATTGCCCATGAATCTGATTAAATCTTTGGACCTGGGGCACCTGGGTGGCTCAATTAGTGAAGCACAGAGCCTGCTTGGAATTCTCTCTCTGCCCCTTCGCTGCTCTCTCTCTCTCTTTCTCTCTCTCTCAAAATAAATAAATAAATAAACTTTAAAAAATTTGTATACAAAAAAATCTCCAGACCTAAATACCATTCACAAGAAATACAGGGAACAAAGAAACATGTTAATGATACCAAGAGAGTACAAACAACAAAGTTTAGAATATGGGAAACTCTACAGAACAGATTCCTTGGTTTCTCCAATAAATAAATGACTAGAAAAATAAAAAGAGAGATAGAACTGCTAGATACTGCAGGACTTTAGAGAAATGTCAACCAAATGCAATCAATGTGTGAATTTTGGGTGCTGATTTAAACAAACCATCTGTAAAAAGCCATTCAGGAGACAACTGGGGAATTAAAGAAGACGGGATATTTGAGGATATTATGTAATCGTTGTTAACTTCTAGGTGTTAGGAGTCCTTCTTAGATACTGAAGTATTCACAAATGAAATAATATGAGTCTGGAATTTACTTTGAAATAATCCAGTGGCCAGAGGCAGGGGAAAGAGGAGTAGGGGTTGGAGATGAAACAAGATTCCTCCTATGTTCATTATTAAAGCAGGTTACAGGTACATGAATTTGTTTTATTATTTTCTTTAGTTTTGTGACTGAAAATTTCCATAGAAAAAAAGTATTTTTAAGCAAAATGGTACTATTCCTGGGCTTCTTAAATAATGCAACTAATGAAATCCATATACATAATAATTATGTATTTGACAGAATTAGGACAGTACATTGAATCTGAGAAGAAGGCATTAATCCTATTAAAACAAAGCTGCTTTTCTAAAAGTTGTGAGCACTCCATCCTCAACAGCATTCAGGAACATATTGTCCCAAGCCCACACTTAAATAGGCAGTCTGGTTTAAATTTATTTTCTGGAAATTCTTAGGATAAAGAGAAAGTAAAAATACTGTCAATCATGTGAAAGACATCAGACTTTGGATATCAAAAGGGGGTCTATATACTTGGAAAGCTTGGAATCTACTGGAATGGGAATAGGCAGGAATATACCCTCTCAGATGTTCCAGCTTTCTCCACCCCAGCTTCCCATCCCAACCCTGAATCCACTAGGTACCCTTACTCTGCCTCTCAGGCTATGGCCTAAACCTGCCACTGGTCCCTCCTGGGCTCAGCTTGCTTGGGTTGGTCCTTCCCCATTCTCTGTTTGCCTATCTCTCTCCAGCTCCTGTGTCCAGACCTGCAGTCGTGGGCATGTGACATAGTATAGGAAGGGGGCAGGCCCCTGGCTCTAATGTAAATCTGCAAGAAGGCAGTCTTAGTCCTCCCAGAACACAGGGAAGGGCTGTGATCTTTGTCTCCCTCCTCCCCATGGATCCTCCCTTCCATCCTCACGCTTCTCCTCCTTTGAGCCCCCAGAAAGACCTTCCTTCAGCACCCCTATCCAAAAAGGCAGCCTCCTCTGTGTTCCTGAGGGCCCAGCAGCAAACCCACAATAGCTCCTATGACATGCTGGCCTCCTAAGGAAGTTGGCCAAGCTGAACCGCTGGAGCCTTTCCAGTCCTTTGCAGATTATGCTCTTGATGAAAAGAGAACAAAGACTTGCACAAGGAATGGGAAGAGACAGAGAGGAGGGTCAGCACAAAAGAACATGTGGTAGAAGGAGAATGATGGGCTTAAATGCCTTCTAGGAGGGCGTAGTCTGCAAGTACTCAAAGTAAAAGGTGAGTCCAGAAGACAATGAACAGATGGTCAGCAGGCCCTCACTCAGAGACTGTTACTGTGATAGAGCAGGGGTGGGGGGGGGGCAGGGAGGTGGGGATCCTGGACTAATGAGGAGGAGAGACAACTTGGGGGAAGAGAGCCAGTCAACTACTAATTCATTATTCAGAAAGTGGATGTTGTGAGAGACACTGGCTGAGCTTCAGTGCCTAAAGACATAGTCCTACAGCTAAAGCCTCCATATTTAAAATTTTATTTTTAACATTTATTTATTTTTGAGAGACAGAGAGAAACAGTGTATGAGCAGGGGAGGGGCAGAGAGAGGGAGACACAGAACTCGAAGTGGGCTCCAGGCTCTGAGCTGTCAGCACAGAGCCCAACGCAGGGCTCAAACTCACAAACTGTGAGATCATGACCTGAGTCAAAGTCAGATGCTTAGCTGACTGAGCCACCCAGGAACTCCTAAAGCCTCCGTATTTAGAAGATGTTACAGAGCTTGATGCCAGAGGGACCCTCATCAGGGCTCAGGGTGCGGGACCCAAATCAGAGGTCAGAGCTCCTCAGGGTTGGCCCCAAGAGCTCCATGGCTTGTAGGAAGGTACCTTTCGTGTTTTAGGGTTTCCAAACCTTGATAACAGGGCCATAGACCCCTCTCTGAGCACTCAAGCTTCTGTCCAGGAAAGCCTGGCTGGTAGTATAGTGATATCAGGCCAGGTGAGAAGAAATAAAGGACCTTCTCAGGAATCTTGCCTGTAGCAAACAGCTGGGCCAGTGTGCTCCCTCAGAGAGGAGGAGCCATCAAATAGGAAATCCCCCCAGGTGAGGGACTGATGAAAAAGTTGGCAGAGCTCCGCCCTGGAGAGGCTCTGATACTCTGACCCTCTCACACCCACCTCCGAAGTGGCAACACTCCCAAAGTGGTAATATAGTCAGGGAGGAGGAGACCTGGAGGAGCACGAGGTCCCAAAGAAAGAGCCCCTGTGAGTCCTGCTACCCCAACACATCGCTCAGGGACACTTAGAACTGCACATGAACTCCTAGTGTAACTCTGGCTCTCTCCTTACCTTCCACTCCTGGTTTCTCTAGGGCAGAGTGGGAACGTAGGGGATGAGTCAGATCCAAGAATGGGCTGGCCAAAAGCAGGAACATTTGGTCAGCCTGGCAAATGTGCACACCTGCCCCACCCTGGCCCTGCCACACCTGCCTCCTCCCACCTGCCCCACTGCATCCTGCACACACTCTCACGGCCACTCAGTGGTCTGTCACTCATGAGGGTGTGTCACTTTCATCACTTTCCCCATCAGTTCCTTGACTCAGCAGCAGCGCCAGGTCTGTCACAGAGGCATGCGTGACAAAAGTTGAATGACTAGAGGAAGAAGGGAACGGATAATGCTTGTTGCCTTTGGAGCCCTTGGGAAGTGCCCTGCTCATTTGGCCCTTGGCTTCATTACTGCAAAAGGAGACAGCTCTCAGCTAAGCCCAGAAGCCTGCAAAGCCAGACTTCTAAGGAAAAAAGTTCAAAGCATCAAAACTCCTCCGTCCTATCAGGAGAGCTTAGCTAGGGACTGGGATCGGCTTTCCCAGGATATGCTGTCTGTCCTGATGTGTAAAGAGCAAGGGCCTCTGGTATGCTTGGCTCTCCAGATGGCCCAGCAAGCCAGAGTGGGTACTAGGAGCCCACTTAGCAGAGGCCCCATGGCTCAGGCCCTTACATCACCACTAGATTCCAGTTTGGAACCTCCTGCTTGGGCAGGTAAGCCTGAGCTAGAGGGCAGATGGCAGCAGGAGTTTGCACCATCCAAAGCAAGGAGACTTACCCTAGGCTACAAATCAGGATAAGCTGAGGCAGGGGAGACTTTTAAACATAGTAATATTCTGGTCCCACCACAGACCAAGTGAATCAGAATCTCTGGGATGGGACTCGGGTCAGGGGATCACAACATGAAGCTAGGACAGAGAACCCCAGGCTCAGTTATAATTGTCCCCAGTTTCTGACACATAGTGTGAAGGTGGGTCTGGGAGGTGAACCTCTAGCCACAAGACATTTTGATGACCTAACTCTATGGTCATCTCTCCTGGACAATGCATTAGTGTCCTGGTAACTGGTCCTTGTCTCCAAGATATAACACAGACTCTTTAGCCTGGCAGATGACAGAGTGTCCACTGTCCAGAGAAAAACCCTGAGTGGTACAGCATTTGTTCTGGGAGCACTGCTAGGTCTCCTGCTCCTAATGATGTAAGGGAAAGAGGATGGGCACAGTGTAGACTGCCCAGGTAAGAACACAGACTTTGGATCAGTTTGGTTTCAAATCAGATACTGACCTTGAAAAAAATAACTTAACCTCTCTGCCCCCTGTAAACTGCTGGTTCCATAAAATGGTGAAGTTTTGGAGAAGTTACAGAACCCACTGAGTCATAGCCCTGGCTTCTACAACACTTCCAATGCCTAGAACCTATGAGGGAGACACCATAAATGTGTCTTTCCTTGCTTGGGACTGTCAGAGGGCATGAAGGTAAATCCTGAGTTCTGTGGGAACGACTCACGCTTGTCTGTCTGCAAATCTGGGCTTGGTCTCAGCTGCATGGCTGAGAAAAACTGAACCCCTCTGAGCCTCAGTTTGTTCATCTCTAAAATGGAAGTAATGATACTGACCTCACAGGGCAGTGCTGCAAACAAGGGACTATGCACACAAAGTACCCAGCACAGCGTGGGGCATACGGTAGACGCTCATCAACCCATCAGGACCCCCTTCTATTCTCTTCTGCTGGGGATGAGACAATTACAGCTCTGGACCAGGCCTCCAGCCAAGGATGCTGACTCACATAGGATGGCTGGTGACGTTGATACAGGTGTGGTAAGAAATGGGTGACCGTGCTTGCCATATCAGAACTGTTAGAAATAAAATCCTCTGAGTCTCCATTCCTAAAGAAATCAGTGGAGACTGGTACAACTTTTATTCCTGAGAAATTGGGTTGTGGCCTTCCCTGGAAGCCTTCCCTGACTGCCTGCCAGGCCCCCAGGGTTATGTGGATATCCCTCCTCACAGTTCCTGCAGCTCCAGCGCTTGCCCCACCGGCAATTTGCATGTATGTCTCCCCTGCAGATGATAAGCGCTGTGAGGGCAGGGCTGGGTCTCATTATCACTGAATCACTGGCACCCAGCACAAGGGTCCCTCCATTGCTGCCTCTGGGCTCTAAACAAGAGTGAGAACATCCAAACACCAGGCTGGACCCTGTCCTCCAGATGGCACAGAGAGATATCCTTCCCTCTCAGAAGCCAAGAGACTGCAGCTAGACTACTCTGACTTCAAAACTGTCTAGACATGATACATGGCTCATTAAGAAATCAGCTAACTTGGGTAGCTGATCTTGCTGGGTCTCCCCAGCCTATCCAGCTCATCGGTCTAGGTTTTAAGATTGGCTTATGTGCAGTGGCGAGTCCCTGTTATCTCAGGGAGGAAACAGGAGTTGGGGCTGGGCAAGAACATACTTCCTGGAGGGCAGGGCAACCCCACAATGGGAGTGGGCAGCTACCCTTACCTGTTCCTAACAACTCATGCAACTTCCGGCTGAGCTACTATACTTCCCGTAGTCCACTCCCTAAAGAGGGGAGTGTCTGAACAGTGAGATGTGAGGTTTCCTTAAGCCTCCTCAGCCTGGACTAGCAGGCTATTGTAAGGTCTTTGACTTTGACTTTTACTCTGAATGAAATGGGACCCACTAGAGGGTTTTGAACTAGAGAGTGATATGCTCTGAATTCTCTTTTAACAGGATCCATTTGGCTTCTATGTTGAAAACAGCCTGAAGAGGGGCCAGAGCTGAAAGTGTGAGATCACTTATGGAGCTACTTGATACTGACATTCAGTGTGCACTTCCCATGAACCAAGGCTTAAGCCTTATACAAAGAAACAAAGCAAAACAACAACAACAACAAACCAAACTATGAAGTAGGTATACTTATAATCATGCTCTTTAATCAAAAGTCTCCCAACAAATAAGAGTCCAGGACCAAAAGGCTTCCCTGGGGAATTCTACTAGACATTAAAATTTTTAAAAAATCTTTATTTATTTTGAGAGAGAGACAGAGTGTGAGCAGGGGAGGAGCTGAGAGAGAGGGTGACACAGAATCGGAAGCAGGCTCCAGGCCCTGAGCTGTCAGCACAGAGCCTGATGCGGGGCTCAAACTCACGAACCGTGAGATCATGACCTGAGCCAAAGTCGGACGCCTAACCCACTGAGCCATGCAGGTGCCACATTACCAAACATTTAAAGCAGAGATAAATATCTATCCTTCTCAAGCGGTTCCAAAAAATAGAAAGGGAAGGAAAACTTCCAGACTCATTCTATGAAGCCAGCATTACTCTGATTCCCAAACCAGACAGAGACCCAGCAAAAAAAGAGAACTACAGGCCAATATCCCCGATGAATATGGATGCAAAAATTCTCAACAAGATACTAGCAAATCAAATTCAACAGCATATAAAAAGAATTATTCACCATGATCAAGTGGGATTCATTCCTGGGCTGCACGGCTGGTTCAACATTTGCAAATCAATCAGTGTGATACATCACATTAATAAAAGAAAAGATAAGAACAATATGATCCTGTCCATCAATGCAGAGAAAACATTTGACAAAATACAGCATCCTTTCTTAATAAAGACCCTTGAGAAAGTCGGGATAGAAGGAATATATTTAAACATCATAAAAGCCATTTATGAAAAGCCCACAGCAAATATCATCCTAAATGGGGGAAAACTGAGAGCTTTACCCCTGAGATCAGGAATACGACAGGGATGTCCACTCTCACCGCTGTTGTTTAACATAGTGTTGGAAGTGCTAGCATCAGCAGACAACAAAAGGAAATCAAAAGCATCAAAATTGGCAAAGATGAAGTCAAGCTTTCACTTTTTGCAGATGACATGATACTATACGTGGAAAACCCAACAGACTCCACCAAAAGTCTGCTAGAACTGATACATGAATTCAGCAAAGCCGCAGGATACAAACTTAATGTACCGAAATCAGTTGCATTTTTATACACCAATAATGAAGTAACAGAAAGACAAATAAAGAAACTGATCCCATTCACAACTGCACCAAGAATCATAAAATACCTAGGAATAAACCTAACCAAAGATGTCAAAGATCTGTATGCTGAAAACTATAGAAAGCTTATGAAGGAAATTGAAGAAGATACAAAGAAATGGAAAAACATTCCATGCACATGGATTGGAAGAATAAACATTGTTAAAATGTCAATACTACCCAAAGCATCTACACAATGAATGCAATCCCAATCAAAATTGCACCAGCATTCTTCTCGAAGCTAGAACAAGCAATCCTAAAATTTGTATGGAACCACAAAAGACCCAGAATAGCCAAAGTAATATCGAAGAAGAAAACCAAAGCAGGAGGCATCACAATCCCAGACTTTAGCCTCTACTACAAAGCTGTAATCATCAAGACAGTATGGTATTGGCACAAAAATAGACACATAGACCAATGGAATAGAAGAGAGACTCCAGAATTGGACCCACAAATGTACGGCCAACTAATCTTTGACAAAGCAGGAAAGAATATCCAATGGAAAAAAGACAGTCCCTTTAACAAATGGTTCTGAGAGAACTGGACAGCAACATGCAGAAGAAGAAACTAGACCACTTTCTTACACCATTACAAAAATAAACTCAAAATGGATGAAGGACCTGAGTGTGAGACAGGAAACCATCAAAACCCTAGAGGACAAAGCAGGAAAAAACCTCTCTGACCTCAGCCACAGCAATTTCTTACTCGACACATTTCCAAAGGCAAGGGAATTAAAAGCAAAAACGAACTATTGGGACCTCATCAAGATAAAAAGCTTCTGCACTGCAAAGGAAACAATCAACAAAACTAAAAGGTAACCAACGGAATGGGAAAAAGATATTTGCAAATGACATATTGGATAAAGGACTAGTATCCAAAATCTATAAAGAACTCACCAAACTCCACACCTGAAAAAGAAAAATCCAGTGAAGAAATGGGCAGAAGACATGAATAGACACTTTTCTAAAGAAGACATCCAGATGGCCAACAGGCACATGAAAAGATGCTCAACATTACTCCTCACAAGGGAAATACAAATCAAAACCACACTGACGCTAGTCAGAGTGGCTAAAATGAACAAATTAGGAGACTCTAGATGCTGGAGAGGATGTGGAAAAACGGGAACCCTCTTGCTCTGTTAGTGGAAATGCTAACTGGTACAGCCACTCTGGAAAACAGTGTGGAGGTTCCTCAAAAAATTAAAAATAGTTCCTCAAAAAACTAGAAATAGAACTACCCTACGACCCAGCAATTGCACTACTAGACATTTATCCACGGGATACATGTGTGCTGTTTTGAAGGGACACATGCACCCCCATGTTTATAGCAGCACTATCAACAATAGCCAAAGTATGGAAAGAGCCCAAATGTCCATCGATAGATGAATGGATAAAGAAGATGTGGTATATATATACAATGGAATATTACTCGGCAATCAAAAGAATGAAATCTTGCCATTTGCAACTACATGGATGGAACTGGAGGGTATTATGTTAAGTGAAATTAGTCAATCAGAGAAAGACAAAAATCATATGACTTCACTCACATGAGGACTTTAAGAGACAAAACAGATGAACATAAGGGATGGGAAACAAAAATAATATAAAAACAGGGAGGGGGACAAAACAGAAGAGACTCATAAATATGGAGAACAAACTGAGGGTTACTGGAGGGGTTGTGGGAGGGGGGATGGGCTAAATGGGTAAGGGACACTAAGGAATCTACTCCTGAAATCATTGTTGCACTATATGCTAACTAATTTGGATGTAAATTTAAAAAAATAAAAAATAAAACAAGTTAATAAAAATTAAAAAAAATTAAAAATAGATCTACCTTATGACCCAGCAACAGTACTGCTAGGAATTTACCTAAGGGAAACAGGAGTGCTGATGCATAGGGGCACCTATACCCCAATATTTATAGCAGCATTTTAAACAATAGCTAAATTATGGAAAGAGCCTAAATGTCCATCAACTGATGAATGGATAAAGAAGACGTAGTTTATATATACAATGGAATACTACTTGGCAATGAGAAAGAATGAAATCTGGCCATTTGTAGCAATGTGGATGGAACTGGAGAGTATTATGCTAAGTAAAATAAGTCAGGCAGAGAAAGGCAGATACCATATGTTTTCACTCATACGTGGATCCTGAGAAACTTAACAGAAGACTAGGGGGGAGGGGAAGGGGGAAGTCACAGATAGGGAAGGAGGCAAACCACAAGAGACTCTTAAATACTGAGAACAAACTGAGGGTTGATGGGGAATGGGGGAGAGGGGAAAGTGGGTGATGGGCATTGAGGAGGGTACCTTTTGGGATGAGCACTGAGTGTTGTATGGAAACCAATTTGACAATAAATTATAAATATAAATATAAATAATCATGCTCTTTATATAAATCAGAAAACTGAAACAAAGAGGTTAAGTGACTGCCCAAATACACACAGCAAGTAGCTGGTAAAGTCGAGATTTGAATGTGGGCATTCTGGCTGTAGAGTCCACACATTTAACTAGCTCACTGTATAGAATATGTAAAAGGTCATCTGATTCTGGAAGTATTTCAAAGAAAGAATCATAAGATCTAACAATGGAATGATGTAGGAAATGAAGAAAGAAACCAAGAATGATCCTAAGATGTATTTCTTACCACTTCTATTCACCATAATATTGGAGGTACCAGCCTAGTCAATAAGGCAAGAAAAAGAAATAAAAGGATAAGGATTGTAAAGGAAGCAGTAAAAACTGTCTTTCTTTTGTAGACAACATGTTCATATATGTTAAAAATCTTAAGGAATTTACCAAAAGAAGTTACTAGAAGAAATAAGAGAATTTAGAAAGGTTGCAGGACACAAGATCAAAATACAAAAATCAATCTTATATACCAGCAACAAATTTAAAATGAAACTATAAAAAATACCAGTTATAATGGTATCAAAAATATGAAATACTTAGAGATAATTTTCACAAAGTATTAATATGTCTTGTTCACTAAAAATTACAAAATGTTATTAAGAGAAACTAAAGAAAACCTTAAAAAAAACAAAGACACATACCATGTTCATGGGTTGGAAGACCCTACATTTTTAAGATGTCAATTCTTCCCCAATTTGAACTATAGACTCAATACTGTTCCAGTCAAAATTCTAGCAGTTGTTCTTACAGAAATAGAGAAACTGATATTAAAATTTATATGGAAATACTAAGGATGTAAAATAGCCAAAAGAATCTTAAAGGAGATGAAAAACATTGGAGAACTTATACTATACTTGATTTTCAAATATATTAGAAAGCTACAGTAATCAAGAAAGTGTGGTATAGGTGTAAGATCAATGGAGCAGATTAGACAGTCCAGAAATAAACTCATACATATATGGTCAATTGGTATGCCACAAAGGATATCATCTTTTAAACTAATGATGTTGGAACAACTGAAAATTTGTAAAGGAAAACAAACATCTCAATTCTTACATCATACAGAAAAATTAATTTGAACTCAAACATAGACCTAAATGTAAAAGCCAAACCTATAAATTTCTAGAATAAAACATAGGATTAAATCTTTGTGACCTATGGGCAGGCAAAGTTTCTTAAACAGGATACATAAAGCACTAACCATAAAAAAAAAAGTGATCACTTAGAGTTCATCAAAATTAAAAACTGCTCCTCAACAGATACTACTGACAAAATGAAAAGACAAGCTAAAAACAAAGAGAAAACATTCATAATACATATATTAGAAAAAGGATTTGTATCTAGAATATATAAAGAACTCTTACAACTCAATAATCAGATGACACTATTTGCAGACGACATGATACTCTATATAGAAAACCCGGAAGACTCCACCAACAAAAATGTTAGAATACATGAATTCAGCAAAGTTGCAGGATATAGAAACAACGTACAGAAATCTGTTGCATTTCTATACACCAATAACGAATCAGCAGAAAAAGAAATCAAAGAATCAATCCCATTTACAGTTGCACCAAAAACAATTAGGTACCTAGGAATAAACCAGAGGTAAGAAGATCTGTACACTGAAAACTATAGAACATTTATGAAAGAAACTGAGGAAGACAAAGAAATGGAAACGCATTCCATACTCATGGATTGGAAGAACAAACATTGTTGTTTTTTTTTAACATTTATTTATTTTTGAGACAGAGAGAGACAGAGCATGAACGGGGGAGGGTCAGAGAGAGAGGGAGACACAGAATCTGAAAAAGGCTCCAGTCTCTGAGCTGTCAGCACAGAGCCTGATGCAGGGCTTGAACTCATGGACCGCGAGATCATGACCTGAGCCGAAGTCGGATGCTTAACCAACTGAGCCACCCAGGCACCCCAAACAAACATTGTTAAAATGTCTATCCTATCCAAAGCAATCAAAGCAATCTACACATTTCATACAATCCCCATCAAAATACCACCAGCATTTTTCACAGAGCTAGAACAAACAATCCTAAAATTTGTATGGAAATCACAAAGACCTTGAATATCCAAAGCAATCCTGAAAAACAAAAACAAAACAAAACTGGAGGCATCATAATTCTGGATTTCAAGGTATGTTATAAAGCCATAGTCAACAAGACAGTATGATAACTGGCATAAAAACAGACACATAGATCAATGAAACAGAATAGAAAACCCAGAAATGGACCCACAACTATATGGTCAACTAATCTTTGACAAAGCAGGAAAGAATATCTAATGGGAAAAAGATAGACTTTTCAACAAATGGTATTGGAAAAACTGGACAGCAACGTGCAGAAGAATGAAACCAGACCATTTTCTTATACTATACACCAAAATAAATTCAAAATGGATGAAAGACCTAAATGTGAGACAGGAAACCATCAAACTCCTAGAGGAGAACACAGGAAGTGACCTCTTTGACCTTGGCCATAGCAAATTCTTACTAGATACGTCACTAGAGGCAAGGGAAACAAAAGCAAAAATGAACTATTGGGACCTCATCAAGATAAAAAGCTTCTGTACAGCGAAGGAAACAATCCATAAAATTAAAAGGCAGCCTACAAAATTGGAGAAGACATTTGCAAATGACATAACTGATAAAAGGGTAGTATCCCAAATCTATAAAGAACTTATCAAACTCAACACCCAAAAAAACAAATAATCCAGTGAATAAATTGGCATAAGACTTGAATACTTTTCCAAAGAAGACCTCCAGATGGCTAAAAGATCCATGAAAAGATGCTCACCATCACTCATCATCAGGGAAATACAAATCAAAATCACAATGAGATACCACCTCACACCTGTTAGGATGGCTAAAATTAACAACACAAGAAACAACAAGTGTTGGCAAGGATGTGGAGAAAGAGGAACCCTCTTGCATTGCTGGTGGGAATGCAAACTTGTGCAGCTAAACTTTGGAGAACAGTATGGAGGTTCCTCAAATAAGTTAAAAATAGAACTACCCCACGATCCAACAATTGCACTACTAGGTATTTACCCAAAGTATACAAAACTACAGATTTGAAGGGATACATGCACCCTGATGTTTATAGCAGTATTATCAACAACAGCCAAACAATGGAGAGAGCACAAGTGTCCACCAATTGATGAATGGATAAAGAAGACATGGTATACACACACACATACACATATATATATGATGTGTATATATTATGTGTGTGTGTGTGTGTGTGTGTGTGTGTGTGTGTGTATAATGAAATCTTACTCAGCCAACAAAAAGAATAAAATCTTGTCATTTGCAATGACGTGGATAGAGCTAGAGTGTATTATGATAAGCGAAATAAGTCAGTGAAGGACAAATACCATATGATTTCACTCATGTGGAATTTAAGAAACAAAACAGATAAACATATGGGAAGTAGGGCGGGGGAAGAAAAGAGAGGGAAACAAACCACAAGAGACTCTTAACAATAGAAAGCAAACTGTGGGTTGATGGAAGGAGGTGGTGGGGGATGGGCTAGATGGGTGATGGGTACTAAGGAGGCCATTGGTGTGATGAGCACTGGGTCCTATACGTAAGTGATGAATCACTGAATTCTATTCCTGAAAACAATATTGCACTGCATGTTAGCTAACTAGAATTTAAAAATTTGAAAAGAAAAAAAAATTAGATGACAAACAACCTTAATTTTTTTAATGGGTAAAAGATTTAAACAGATACTTTATAAAAGAAAACTTATGAGTGACCAATAAACACATGAAAGGATGCTCAAGTCATTAGTAATCAGTGAATAACGGATTAAAACCACAATGAGAAACCACTATATATGCAATGATCCAAAAGAATGGTTAAAATTTAAAAACTGACAACACGAAATGCTGGTGAGAACGTGGAGCAACCAAGACTCTCAGACATTGCTCATACATGCTGGGAATGTAAAATGGTAAAAACAGCTTTACAGTTTCTTATAAAGTAAAACACATACTTGCCATATGACCTAGCAACTTAGGTCAAAACCTTCCACTCCTAGGTTTTAAGAGAAATAAAAACATCTGTCCACAAAAAAATTTGTACACAAATTTCAATGATGGCTGTATTATAGGCCCCAAACTGAAAACAACCCAGATATCCTCAACAGATAAATAGGTAAACAAATTGTAGTATATGCGCACCATGGGGTTTTACTCAGCAATAAAAATGGACCAAATCTCTAAAACATTATGCTGAACAAAAGAAGCTAGGCATAGAAGCATATATACTATACGATTTCATTATATGAAACCTTAGAAAAGGCAAAACTAATCTGTAATGACAGAAGGCAGATTCGTACTTGCCTGGGACTGGCTTGCAAAGGGACCGAAAGGAACTTTCTGGGGTCAATGCACATGTTCTACATGTTGATCTGGGTTGTGGTACCCAGGAGTAACCATCTGTGCATACACTTAGAAAGGGTACATTTTACTCTGTATAAATCTACAGTATCTAAAAAATACCCTAATAAAATTTATTTTTAAAAATTGAGAGAATAAGAGAACCAGAGACAGCAGACTAGGGGGAGTTTTCTGTGACTCACGCAAAGCCTATTGTATTGGTATACAATAAATTGTCAAGAATTCTTTTATTTAAAAAAAAACAACAACCTTTTAATGTTTATTTTTGAGAGCGAGAGACACAGAGCATGAGTGGGAGAGGGTCAGAGAGAGGGAGACACAGAATCCAAAGCAGGCTCCAGGCTCTGAGCTGTCAGCACAGAGCCTGATATGGGGCTCAAACCCATGAACTGCGAGATCATGCCCTGAGATGAAGTCGGACACTGAACCAACTGAGCCACCCAGGCACCCCTCAAGAATTATTTTAATAAATTAAGAGGGGATGGAGAAGGAAAGTGTAGCAGGAAAGGATGAAGGGAAGAGAGAGGTTGCCCAGTGACATTGCCCAGGAAGGCCAGGTGGTAGTGCTGCTTCTCCAATAGCCCTTGGTTGGAGGCCCTCTTACCCTCACTAGCTCTCCTCTCTTCTCAAACCAATCTGTGAAAGAGAGAATGCTGATAGGCTGACTTCAGGGGCTGAGATGAAGCTTGGGTGAGATCATTCATGGCAAGGCCTGAACACATCCCGGGCATCAATAATATTAGATGTTATACTTCCAACAGAGAAGCCCCACATAGCTCTGCTGGGCCCCCTCTCTGCTCTGGACATGACCTAGGGAGCACACACATGTCTCTGGCTTCTCTGCCTTCCTGCCCCGCTCTTTCTGACATTCTTGGGCCTCAGAAAGTGAGGGCAGTTATTAGTCCCCAAGTGAGGGTTTCCTAGCTGTCTCTCTGTGGCTGCCGAGGGGACAGGCATGGGAGATGTCTGTGTCTGGTGGGGCCTGAGGACAGGCTCCTGATGCAATCTCTGCTGCTATTCTTTTCAGAGAATGTCTGAGATTCTTTAGATGGGATTAAGTAACAAAGGGGACTTCCTCTTTGGATTATACTGTTTGTCCCAACATCAGAAGCCTCTTTGGACACAGGAGCTCCAGACCTCTGTCCCTTACTCTGTAAAACCACAATGATGATTTATTGGTCCACAGAGATAACAGCAGGGCAAAGAATAATGACTGTGAGGGTGTGCTCCCTGTCTAGGCCATGTTCCTGGAAAGGAGGAAGAGACAGAGGTCAGGGAAGCATGGAGCTGGGAGGAGCCATAGGATCTAGCCCTGCATTTTCCAAGTGTGATAGGATCATTGTACATAGTCTAGGACACACAGTTGTTCTAAATGTATGTATTAATTTTTATGGACACTTCCTATTTATGTTAGGTTTTCCATTCATCATAGGCATACCTGAAGTTGCCTTTTAAAATAACTGCACTTCAGTTTTTTTTTAAAATAGGTCTTTTTAAAGAAGAACGTTAAGCAAATAATGGAACAGATTCTATGCAAATATAGCCAAAAATACAGACAGTTTGCAAATAAATGAAATTTAGAGAACACTAGTACCAACACTTGATCTGTCAGGTTAGGAAATAGTGACCTTCGGGGGTCACACAAAAGCTTTAATAGCAAGATTCTTAGTAGCAAAAACAGAGGCACCTAGGAACCCTGATCCATGGAGAAAGTAGGTAAAGAGGGCAAGAGAAGCAGTGCTGAGCTGGTCAAGCATCATAGGAGGGGCCCCAGACTCAGTCAGGTGCTGCCAACTTCAGAGATCCCTCCAAGACCCCCAGTGCATTTTCCAGGGCTATCCCTTGGCACCCCCCCAGCTGTTCTCTAGTAAACATGCATTAGCCACAAAAGAAAAAGGTCTAACCCTCATGCTTCTGTCATTAGTTGCCAAACCTGGCATTGCTTAGTTAAACCTAGGCTGGCAGGAGCAAGGAGAGGAGCTGTTTGCCCTGTGCACCAAAAACCCACCGCTCACCTGGTATCAGGGCCCATGTGTTATTGTGTCAAAACCAGCAGGAGACCAGCAGTGCCCCCAGCTCTAGGCCAGGCCCCTACAGACACTTGCTCATTGGGTCCTCCTGACAACCCATGTGAGGTAGACCCCATAACCATCCCCCTTCAGAGAGGAGGAAATCAAGTCTCAGAATCTTCAGAACTCGTACGAAGTGTGAGTACAGCCAGTAGGTGGCAGAGTAGGGAGCTGAACCCTGTGCTGTCTGAGGTTAAGGGCTGTCCTTCTCCAACCTCTTCTCACTGCATCTTGGAGCCCTGAGTTCCGCATAACCAGGGCCATTCCCTGTGAGATGCCAGCCACCCTCCTCAGCCTCTCACTGTTTTTCTTCAAGGGAGAAATGACCCAGCTTGCTGCACCTGCTCATCCAAGGGCTAGGAATTATACTTTCCTTTGACAAATAAAGAAACTGAAATTCAGAATGATGAAGGGATTAGCATATTTGGTGGGACCTGAGATTCAAAGTCAATATAGAAAGCTCTCACCCAATTTCCAGAGTCCCTAGGAGGAGGGGGACTCTTACTCAGAGTGGATCACAGACTGATGAGAGAAAGCAGTGCCCCCTTTGAGGTACCCACTCTCTGCTTCCAGAGTTTCTGAGACCTAGCACCATGGGGGACCGCTCCAGGTCAACCCCACTTTTTTGGACTTACCTTCTAAAGGATCTCAAGTCCTGAAAAAAAAAAGCATCCCCAGGCAGAGGGCCTATGAAGATAGTAAGACCTCTCAAACTACTGCATGGTCCACCCAGAAAGTTGTTTCCATGAGACAATAAAAGGACTAGATTGGGGTCACCCTGGCCTGGGTTTGAATTCCAGCTGAGACATTTGCCCACTGTGTGTCTGTAGCCATGTTAATTGATCTCTCTTTGCCAATATACCTACCAATGATACTGGGTTAATAACACCAACTTCGGAGGGTAGTTTCAAAATATGTAACACCTCTTTCCATACGTCCTGGTACACAGTAACTGCTCAATAAATCAAAAGTAATGGCAGTCATTGCAGTAATTGTACAAGGGTTAGTCATTCAACTTTTTTGCCTTCATAGCCTCCTGATCCTATACCCTCATTCGGTCCCTAACCGGTATCCTAATTGTCTCTGAACAATCATTTTTTCCCTATATATCTTTGTTTATGCTTTATCTTTTCCTGAAACACCACCCCCTTTTCTTTCTATGGGTCTACATTTTATCCATCCTTCATGGCAGAGCTCCTTGGGAAGAAACTGAGCTGAAATTAAGCAGTCATTAGTCAGGCAAGGTATGAGGAACCAAGAACCAGGGCCTCAAGCTCCAGAAGAATCTAAGACCTGGGGATAAATGTATGCACTCAATTACCTTCAACTTATCACTCACCCATCTGCCTACCACCTACCCACCCAGCCATATATATCATACTCAATCATCTGCCTACTTATCCACCTATATTATTCAGGATAGGGTATCTGCTCTAAGAGTGCCAAATCTCAACTGCCCTTTGTTCTCTTTTCTCTCATTTTGGCCTACTTTTGGATCAATTTAGAATGTTTATCTCCTTCTCCTTTGTTGGGTTAGAAGCAATAACTATGATGTTTTAGTGGTTGCTTTAGAGTTTATAGCATACATATATAATATCCAATACTTGTCACAGTCTACTTTCAAATGATGTCATACCGTATCAAGATATTTTCACGAGGTAAAAAATTCTAGGGTGACAATTCTTATCTTTTAGTACTTTAAAGAGGTTATTAGATTATTTCTGGTTTACATTTATTGTAACAATACACGTCTTTTTTTCCCTCTAGCTACTTTTAAGATTTTTTATTTCCTGTTTTAAGCAATCTATGGAGTACCTTAGTGTAGTTTTCTTCACTTTTCTTCTGCATGGGGTTCACTGAGTTTCTTGAATATCTGGGTTCATTGTTTTTATCTAGTTTGGAAAATATATGGCCATCAGTTTTTCAAACATTGCCAAAAAAAGCAGAGCTACCATATGATCCAGCAATCCCACTTCTGAGTACTTATTCACACACAATGGAGTATTATTCAGCCATGAGAAAGAAGGAAATCTTACCATTTGCAACAACATGGATGGACTTGAAGGCATTATGCTAAGTGAAATAAGTCAGGTAGAGAAAGACAAATACTGTATGATATGATCTTTCATAAGTGGCATCTAAAAAAGCCACAGTGGTGGTTACCAGAGGCTGTGGGTGAGGAAATGGGGAGATGTTGGTCGAAGGGTAGAAACTTATAGTTTTAAGACCTAGGGATCTAATGTACAGCATAGTGATTACAGTTGAAAATACTGTATTATATACTTGAAAGTTACTGAGAGAGTACATCTTAAATGTTCTCACTACAAAAAAAAGAAACAGTAATCATGTGATGTGATGGAGGTGTTAACCTATGGTGGTAATCATTTTGCAATAAATAAGTGTATGAAAACAACACATTATAAATAACACATTAAAAGTATATAATGTTATATGTCAATTGTATTTCAATAAAGTTGGAAAAAAATTTTTTTCACCTCTTCTCTCCCCTCTACTGTCCTCCAGGGACTCCAGTTACATGTGTATTAGGATGTTTGACATTGTCCCACAGTCCACTGATTCTTTGTCTGGAATATTTCTCCTCTTTGTTTCATTTTGGATTGTTTCAATTGCTGTTTTCAAACTCACTAATCTTCTCTTCCTGAATATTTGCCTTGTGCAACACCCAGTGTATTTTTTACATCTCAGGCATTGTAGTTTTCACAGCTGTTAAGTTCATTTTGGGTATTCTTTGTATCTTCCATGACTACTTAACACATTCAATCTTTCATGTCTTCCTGAACATATGGATCGTAGTTCTAATACCTGTGTCAAGATCCAACCTACTGATTGTATCATCTGTGTAATTCCTGGGTTAGTTTCTGTGGATTGATTTTTCTCTTCATTATGGATATCTTTCTGCTGCTTTGCAGACCGAGTAATCTTTGAGTGTATGCCAAACATTTTGAATTTTACCCTGTTGGGTGCTAGGTGTTTTTATATTCTTATAAGTATGTTTGAGTCTTGTTACGGCATAATTAAGTTACTTGGAACCAGTTTAATTCTTTTAGGTCTTGCTTTCAGGCTTTGTTAGATGGGACCAGAGTAGTTTAGTCCAGGGCTACCTATTCCTACTACTGAGGCAAACTCTTAGGTATATTCCGTCTGATGCCTTGTGAATTATGAAATATTCCTCTCTGGGTGGTGGGAACAGGCATTATGTCTGTTCCTGTGTGAGCTACAGGGGTTTTCCTTCTGACCCTTTTTGGGTGATACTTTCCCTACCTTCTGAAATGTCCTCATACACGTACATGGCCAATACTCAGCTGAACACTCCAGGGACCTTCCGCAGGTTTCTAGAGTTCTCTGTGCAACGCTCCTTTCTGATGATCTGCCCTGTAAAGTCAAGCCACTTTGGCCTCCCAGCTCCCTCATCTTAACTTGAGACTGCTAAACTCTCCCTGGGTCTGCCCCTCCAGGCATTAGGCTGGGGCCATCATAGGGTACATCTCATTTGCTTTTTATCTTTCAGAGATCACCAGTCTTCATTGCCTGATATCCAATCACTTAATGACATTGTTTTATATACTTGTCTAATTATTTAGTTGTTTTGGGTGGAAGTAAATATGGTCTAGTAATCCACTTTGGTCAGAATCAGAAGTTGCAAATATTTGCCTTTTGATATTGTAAATCTGAAATGTCTGTTAGTCATCTAACTTGTTCAGTCTGTTGTGTCCATTTCTTTGGAACCTGCAAATGGCTTTGGCTGCTGACAGATATGAGAAGATCCCAGGATGTTTGGTGTCTGGAGGAGGAACATGGGGTCCAGGCTTGCCTCCCACTGGACCACCACTGCTACTCTGACAATTGTTTAAGTCTTGAACAGTCAAAACTGGTTTTGGTCCAGGCCTGCTATAGTTTACAAAATTTAATTTCTCTAAACACTTACTGGGTTGCTAATCTTTATTTGCTTTCAATTCCACGTATTAATCATAACCTCGGTTCTTTCCTGGTCCTAGCACTCAAATCTCAAAGTGCTTTCTCACTCCCTCCCTTGCCTCTCTCTCAATGTAAAGGCAGCTACCAGCCTACAGGCTTGGACAAAAAGGCCAAAATTAAAATATTTGCCCTGAGTGCTTTATTCTACTAAGTTTCACTGAGCTTTTATTGGTCAAATCTTTTGAAAATCTTACTTCTTCCTATTTGGAGCTTCAAAATACTGGGCTTTCCCTTCCTTTAAGATGCCAAATTTCTGGAACTTCTCAAGTTTCCTTTCATTTCTACTTTTATACCAGCTGACCCTTTCCTGCACACACATCAGTTTTGCAATACTATGTCATCACAGCCAGTAACATCCACACAAACCAAGACTCTGCTCCCCATCCTTTGCTCTGGTACTGAGGAGTCATTAGGTATATGGTCTTCCTCTCACATTTCAAAAAGCCATCATTTTATCAAGTGGTTTTTCTCTAACAGTGTGGATCTCTATTTCTCCAGTCCTCAGTATAGCTTCCTCACTGTTTACCACCTACTCTAAGACAATGCCACAAACTGTAGGATTTTATTTCAGCAATACTCCACTTCCTTTCCCAATTTCCATATCTGTCAGGATGGACCAATAACTTCAACAAACCTAATCTTGGTGGCTTAATAAAACAAAGGCTTCCCCTCCCCACACAAACATAAAAAAAAAGTGAATGTTCCTGGTTGCTGGTCCTTCCATCTTGTGGCTCCCTCCTCCCTGTGCAGGTCTCTGCTGGGTCTTCTGCATTCAGATGAGGCAGACAGATCTGCTTCGATAAGGAGAGCAGGTGAGGAGTTCACGAGAGATCCTAGGAGCTGGGCCAAAGAAGCGACATTCCATTGGCCAGAACTAACACACAGCCCCATCCAAAAGCAGGGAGCACAGGAAAATGCAGTCTTCCTGTGTGCTTATGAGGAAAACTAAATGTCTTGCTGCCTTCTCAACATTCCAAGTGCCTTTATACCCACTATCTACCTGCTTTCCCCTTCCCTACAACTATCTATTCACCCACTGGGTAGTGACCACCTCAAAGGATGGGATAGGGTGGTGGCCAGGTGTGCCCCAGGACTCTGACAAGGGTGGCTGTCCACCTTGGGAAAGGGAGCTTTCCTCTCCAAGGCTCTAGCTCTTTATGGTCCCCTCTCTCCTACCACTTGTACCACACATTCCTGCCCTGTGTTCCTCGCTCCTATGTATGTGCTTTTTCCCCACTTTACAGAAGAAAAATGAGGCTCACAGAAGGTGTGGCTTCTGAGTCACAAGTGGGGAGGTGTTTAGCTGAAGCAGGACCAAGCCTTTCAACCCCAGTTCTGTCTCTCAGGGCTAGACTTGGTCTGTTGCCAGGCCAGAGCACAGAGGAAGGCACAGAAGAGGGAAGTTGTTTAGACCCTGAGGGCAAAGAGGGAAGAGCCTTTGACTTTGGCCTCCCAGGTACCCACTCTAGTCTGAAACTGAGCTTCCCCTCCTCTGTGTAGAAGTCCATAGCCAGGCTTTTCCACGCAAGCAGGCCTCTGCCCACTGCATCCAGGGCAGCCCTGACTAGAACACTCTTGGACTTCTCTAGTTGTCACATTCACACTATTCTGAGAACTGACTGCCCTATTCCAGGCCTTCTGCTTCCTCACTTCATCCAGTACCAGTCAACAACATGCCAAGCCCTCCACCAGCACAGCATCTTGGAGGCTGCTACAGTCAGCTTCACGGTGCTTCTCCATCCTGCCAGGGCAATGTCAGCACTGTGGCACAGTCCTGTGGCTGACAACTTCTGTGTCCATCTCACTCTCCAGACTCTGAGACCCTTGGGGGCAGGGACAGGCCTTATTGTCTCTTTACCTCCAGCACCTAGCAGAGGGTCTGGCACAGGGTGCATGCTCAATAAATGAATGTTGATTGAAAAAACGGGTGACTCAATCAATGAATGAGGACACCCACACAGACAGGGCCTCAATTCCTTATCTGTGGAAGTTGCCTGTCTCCAACACTTAAAAGTTTGGAGAGAGCAGACATGTCTGAGTGATAGGAGACAATGTGGAAAAGGAAGGCGGCCCCCTAAGGCCAGGTCACGTGAGGCCCTGTATGAAGTGGGGGGTTTCAGCTGCCATTGAGAAAAGCCTCATGGGCCCTGCCCAAGCAGAAAGATCTGGAGGCAGAACTGCCTCTAATTAATACTTTTTTCCTTTGTGCTCTGGCATTTAGCTTTCTCTTAACCAGCAATTCCTTAACTACTAAACCGCTGTCAAATTTATCGAGCACCTACTGCATGCCAGGCACTTTGCTGGGCGCAGAGGATTCAACACAATCTGCACAGGCCCTACCCTCAATGGAACTTCCAGCTAATTGGCCAACAAGTAATTAACTGTCTACGTGTGGTAACCTGCACAGCCCTCTGTCCCAAGAATGCTTCATCTTCACCTTTATCTTGAGTGATGATGCAGAATTTTTAATAACAGGCAGGGCAAGGCTTTCCAGTTTCCTTTTCATTCCCTTCCTTGGGCAGGGGTCATACCTACTGGGACTCTGTCCAATGTAAACTAGGCTAATGAGATGATAGGAGGTATTCTTAAGGTAGGATAAAGGGAACAACAAAACATACCTGCTATTAATCAGTCTTGCTTGTCATCTCTTGTGTCATGTGGTTCATCGCCAGAGCTGCACCATGAGGGTGTCCCTCTCAGCAGGGGACAGAGTGGGGACCAGTTCAGGAGGAAGAATGCACCTGGGGGGGTGCAGTGTGAAGATGAAACCTTGTTGTCTTATGGATGCATCTCTATGAAACTGGCCTAGGAAGGGATGGGCCTTTCATCTCCCCCTTCCATGTGCAAGACTATACCCCTCCCCAGTCCATCCCTTCATGAGCTCCATTAGGGGGAGGACCTGAAGGATCTGGTGGCCTGATGACTGGAGCAAATAGGCAATGAGAATAGCTGGGCCTGAGGGAAGCACAGAGGGGACTGTGGGAATGGTGAGAACACAGAGGGTATCAGAAATGCATCTTACACCCATCCATGATGAGCCTGGTGTAGGCTAACAGGCAACTCAGGAAAGATGAAAATTGTGTGGCATCATACTCTAGACTCCAAGTGTGTACTTATCATCCTGTACAGATGCCCAACAGAAATGCATTCTTCTCTAAGTTTTCCAATGTTAAGAGTACAGCCAAGGAGTCATCAGAGTAATTCTCTAGCGTTTGACCTGTAAGTCCCTCAGTACCACAATTAGATCGATCTGGAAACTTTTCACTGCTTGGGATATGTACAAGATGCCAAGAGCTCACAAGAACCACTTGAGGGCAAACTTCTTCAACTTAGGGGCCACCATCACAGGGATAGCTAGTGCTCCCATCTTTCCTCTGGACTTGGAGCTATGGCTCTGGCGTGCTTGATCTAACAGATTTCCCCAGTAATACCCATGTGGTGTGGATGGTGATGGTGGAGGTGAAACTGATTTCAACACAATTCAGAGGGAGAAGGGGCTTTTGTAATATAGATAAACCTTTGAACTTTGGGGTCTCCCCTGAGAGGAGAACTTTATTACAGCTTTACTACCCTGATATGGTGGACACAAGTCAAAATCTCTTCAAGTTTCATGAGATGGCCTGGATTCTGGTTTCTGTCCCTTACATGGCACCCAAGCCCTGACCAAGGTCTTGAACAAGAGAAAAGAGTTGTCTTTGAAAAAGCTCCCCCCACCCCCACCCTGGGGTTTGGTGGGACTGTCCTCAGACTGAGGCCCAGGGTTACTTCTGGAGAAGCAGGTGGCAGCAGGGAGGCTGCCCATCCCTCTCACCCCTGGGACTATGGCCCTCTCCCCACAACCAGTGCTCCCCTACCCACCTCTGGCCTCTCAGCCTATTTCATTCTGGTGCAAGAATCAGTTGCTGCCCTCGAAGGCCTGCTTCAAAGTCTGATGCCCCTGAAAACACACATCTTCCTGCACACAAAGAGGAGATGATTGACTGTCTTAGCCTGCTGAGAAAAGATCCCCATGGGCAACCTGAGCTTAAAAAAAAAAAGGCAAAACAAACCCAAACAAAAACAGGTCAGCATGCAGCAAAACCCAAAGGTCTTCCAAGGTAGTGCATTCTGCATTTTAATGTGCAGACAAATCACCTGAGGCTCTTGTTAAAACTCAGATTCTGAGCCTGAGTGGCTCAGTCAGCTTCGTCTGACTTCAGCTCAGGTCATGAGCTCATGGCTGGTGAGTTGGAGCCCTGTGTCGGGCTCTGTGCTGACAACTCAGAGCCTGGAGCCTGCTTCAGATTCTGTCTCCTCTCTCTGCCCCTCCCCCACTTATGCGCTCTCAAGCTCTCTCTCTCTTTCTCTCTCTCAAATACAAATAAACACAAAAATTTTTTTAAAATTCAGATTCTGATTCAGGAACTCTCAGGTCATGCTGATGCTGCCAAACTACAAACCACACTTTGAGTAACAAGCCTAAGAGATAGCAAAGCAGGCAGCTGGGAGCACAGCATGGCCTCCCTCCAAAGACAGGACTGCACAGGGCCTTCCTGAGTTTAGCCAAATGCCACCGGTGGCCAACAGGGCCACAGCCAGGACAAAGAGGCCAGGGTTCCCATTGCTAGAGGTGTTCTCTGGGGGGGGGGGGGGTGGCCCTGGTGCTTACAGAACCCAGATCTCTACTGATACCCACCCCTAAGCCTCTCTGGTCCAACTTCCCTTCTCTTAACATATTTTATTTTTTTATTTTAAGTAGGTTCCGCATCCAACGTGGGGCTTGAACTCACGACCCCAAGATCAAGAGTCACACGTGCCACCTACTGAGCCAGCCAGGTGTCATCCCCTCAATCTCCCTTCTCTTAAATTCTGGTTGGGGATCTTTTCTGTTTTTATTTTAATCCTCTGCTTCCCCTTTGTAATTATTAGCTCCTCAAAAAGAGAGAAAGACTTATCATCCTGATTGGTTAGAACCCAGACTATTCATTGGCCTTCAAGGTCAGCTTTGGCTGAACTTACCCACTCCATTCCCTCATGCAAACCTGGGCACTTCTTCCTCTCAGGTGGGTCTGGCAACAACTTGCTTTCTGTTTCACCTCTTCTACTCCTGCAGTAGGCTAGGGAGTTACCCGGGTCTGCTTTGCATGCCCAGACATCTTAGATTCACTTAGACCTTAAGGCCTAAGCCTCCTTCTCCATACAGTTATTCTCAAAATGCCTTGTACTAGAGGGTATCAGGTATTTGTCCAGAGGTTCCTCAGGGCTCTTTAGTAGTAAGGGACAAAAACAAAGGGAAAAAAACTGACTCATGGGGCTTAAATAATCCAAAGGACTTTATTATAAAACCACCCAAAATGTCAAGGGGCAGGACTGGCTCTAGAACTAGGGCAGAGCACTAAGACAGGGGGAAGGAGCATGGAAAGGAGGATGGAGATTGGGTCAAGAGTACACTTGGAATCTCTCTGAACATGCCTAATGACAGAGACCACCAGAGTGCACAGGGTATGGAAGGCACACAGGCCAAGGGAAAACTGACAGACACCCAGGCCTCCAGCACCAGTTGTAGCTCACCAGCTTGGTGACCTCAGTCTCTCTTTGCCTTGCCTCCCACCATTGCCTGTAAGCACCTGGATCCACCTCTGTTCCATCCCCCTCTGCCTAAAAACCTTCCTGCCCATCCCCCTTTTCTCCTGTGACATTATATCACCCTTTAAGGTACCACTCATAGTCTGCCTAAATCACTGACGGAGGGACTTGGGCTCAGTCAGCCTGCCCACACTCTTACCCTCCAACACCATCACCTAACTCTTGGCATCACCTGCCCTCTGTGTTAACCCTGATTGTTGCTGTAGACCTTTGACAGTCTGCCTCCTGGCTCCTCCAGACAGCCAGTTTGCTCAATTTATCTCTGAATACTAAGGCTTGGGACATAACCAGGCACACAGTAGGCATGCATAGTGAATGGACAAGGCGTGCATCCAGTCACAACAATTCTCTAATCAAAAAATTGATACAATCATATTTCCCTACTTCGCAGGGTTGTTTCAATAAGCAAGAGACAGTATTTGTGAGTACACAGTGTAGAAGGAAGGCATTTCTAATGATGACCGGATATGGGTGGGAGAGCTTAGTAAAGCCACTCCACATTGGTTTCCAGTCCAAGGTCCAGTCTCATCTCCCCCAAGGCCCCATACTCTTTTTTTCATCCTGACTCTTGGTTACCTAATAAAGGATGTTCCAAAGATCACAAGTCAAAGTGCTGGTTCTGTAACACATGAGATCTACAGCTGTAGAAGTAAAAGAAGATAGGAAAGAAAGTACAAATGGTACTGTTTTGATCCTAATTACACAGATTAATCAATCCAAGCATAAGAGTATGATGAAACCCATCTTGTTACAGGATCATCAACTAGCAAAAACAATCACAATAGGTGACGGCACTTATGACCATTCTTTATTTTCGCATTAGCAAAACTCTTGAAATAGCTTTGCTCAACCCCCAGCCCCAGGCTCAGCGAGCAGTCATTGTTCTGGCCAGTAAATCTGGCTGAACTAAACATGGTAGAGTCAAGTCAACTGTGTGTGTGTGTGTGTGTGTGTGTGTGTGTGTGTGTGTGTGTACCAGAGACTGAGAGACTGAGAGACACAGAGACAGAAACAGAGTTATGCAGGTAGAGACAAAGAAACTGAAACAGAGATCCAAGGTACTCAGGTAGCAAGACATACTTGGAGAATAGCGAGACAGCATGATTTGGGACAGAGACAGAAATAGGGACAGAGATCACACAGAAAGATACACACACACACACACACACAGCACTTTACTAGGTTGATGTGAACCACCACCAGGAACATATTGCTAGTTGAACAAAGTTACTGGTCTCTTGCAACAAGAAGACCACACATGATAGGGGACTTGGAAGCACTGGCCTTACTGCAACAAGTACCAAAAAACACAACTTTGATCACAGAAGTGTTTTTGTTGCCGTTTGGCTGGTAGGAATCAATAACTGTGATAAGTTATCAATAATCATGATAAATGTAACAGGGATAAATTCACCTACTTTAAAAAGCCTCTCAGGTTATATTTAAAAAAAAAAGAAAATACACTCTTTAAAAAAATATAGCATACCAAAACAACGCAGGAAGTAGAATCAAGGGAAAAAATGTATCATGTAAATGCTAATAAAAAAAAAAGTACGTATACAGTATTAGTATTAGTATCAGTATTAGTCAAAACAGAATTCAAAGTAAAAATCACGAACTGGGACAGAGAAGGATATTTGATAAGAGGTATGATATGAGGATTATATATCTTATTAAAGAAAAACCATGGCGGGGGGTGCCTGGGTGGCTCAATCAGTTAAGCATCCAACTTTGGCTCAAGGTATGATCTCATGGTTGGTGAGTTCAAGCCCTGCACTGGGCTCTCTATTGTCAGCGCAGAGCCTGCTTCAGATCCTCTGTCCCCCCACCCCCACCTCTGTCCCTCTGCTGCTCGCTCGCTCTCTCTCAAAAATAAACATCAAAAAAAAAAGAAAACATGGCAGTCATGAACTAAACTGTAAGCACTAAACAACATGTTTTGCAAAATATGAAATAAAACTGGTTGATATAAAAGGCCCAGAAATATTGGTTTCTCTCAAATTGGCAGATCATGTGGTTTAAAATAAAAAGCAATGACATAGATCAGAAAGAAAACAGAGAACTAGAAACACTCTACAGACCAATTAGACCTAACAGACATACACAGAACACTCCACCCAATAACAGAAAACATACACTCTTCTCAAATGCACACGGAACATGCTCCACAACAGACCACATATTAGGCCACAAAACAAGTCTTAAAAAATTTAAGATTGAAATTATACAAATATCTTTTCCAATCACAAACAGAATGAAACTAAAAATCAAGAGCACAAGGGAAACAGAAAACTTCAAAAATATGTGGAAATTAACACAGTTTTTAAACTTCCAAGGAGTAAGCCATAAGAGAAATTAGAAAATACCCTGAAATAAATAAAAATGCAAACACAACATAACAAAATGTAGAGGGTGCAGTGAAGGCAGTGCTAAGGGGGAAGTTTATAGTTGTAAATGTTAAATGTGTACATTAAAAAAGATCTCAATTCAACAACATAAATTTACACATGAAGAAAGTCAAAAAACAAAACTTCCCACAACTAAACCCAAAGCTGGCAGAAGCAAGGAAATAATACAGATTAGAGAAGAGATAAATGAAATAGAGAATAGAAAAATAATAGAAAAAAATCAGTGAAATTAAGAGTTGGTTTTTGAAAGATCAACAAAATTGGCAAAGTCTTAGCTGGATTAACTAAGAAAAAAAGAGAGAAGACTATATAACAAAAACAAGAAATGAAAAAGGGTATTACAAATGATGCCACATAAAAAGGATTATAAAAGTTCTATGAACAATCATATATCAAAGAATTGGATAATTTAGAAGAAATAGATTAATTCCTAGAAATATACAGCATACCATCTGAATCACGAAGAAACAGAAAATCTGAGCAGACCAGTAACAACTAAGGTTAAATCACTAATCAAAAACCTTTCCCAAAAGAAAAGCCAAGCACCAAATAGCTCACTGGAGAATTCTGCCAAATATTTATGGAAAACTTAACACCAATTCCCCTGAAACTCTTCCAAACAACTGAATAGGAGGGAACGCTTCCAAGTTCATTCTATGAAGCCAGCATTACCCTGAAACCAAAGCCAGACAAACACTTATAAGAAAAGTACACACCAATATCCCTGCTCAACAAAATACTAGCAAACTGAATTCAACAGCACATTAAGAGCATTATATACCACAACCAAATAGGACTTACGCCGTAAATGCAAGGATGGTTCAACATACAAAAATCAATCAATGTAATACACTGACAAAGTGAAGGACAAAAACAATGTGATATCTCAACTGATGCAGAAAAAAACATCTGACAAACTTCAATACCTTTTCATGATAAAAATATATATATACAACAAACTAGGAATAGAAAGAAAGTACTGCCACATAACAAAGGCCACTTATTATAAGCCTACAGCAAACACCATACTCAGCAGTGAAAAACTGAAAGCTTTTCCTCTAAGATCAGGAACAAAGCAAGCATGCCCATTCTCACCACATCTGTTCAACAAAGTATTGGAAGTCTTAGCCAGAGCGATTAGTCAAGAAAAAGAAATAAAAGGCATCCAAATTGGAAAGAAAGAAGTAAAATTATCTCTGTCCCCAGGAAATATATATGCTTTTATATGTAGAAACTCTAAACATTCCACACACCCCCAAAAGTTAGAATAAACAAATTCAGCAAAGCTGCAGAATATAAACCAACACACAAAAATCAGTTGCATTTCTATATACTAACAATGAGCAATCCCAAAAGATATTTAAAAAAAATTCCTTTTACAGTAGCACCAAAAAGAACAAAACACCTAGCAATAAACTTAACCAAGAAGGTGAAAGACTTGTACACTGTAAACTACAAAACACTGCTGAAAAAATTAAAGATGGCATAAAAAAATGAAAACACATCTCATGTTCATGAATTAGAAAACTTAATATTCTTAAGATGTTCATATTACTCAAAGCAATCTACAAATTCAGTGTAATCCCTACCAAAATACCAGCAGAATTTTTGGAGAAATAGAAAAATACACCCTAAAATTCATATACAGTCTCAACAGACCATGAATAGCCTAAAAATTCTGAAAAATAAAAACAAAGTTGGAGATCTCACACTTCCTGGTTTCAAAATATATTACAAAGCTACAGTAATCAAAACAGTGTGATGCTAGTGAGCATAAAGGCAGACCCATAAATCAATTAATAGAGATCCCAGAAATTAATGCTCATATATATGGTCAAATGATCTTAGGGTGCCAAGACCACTCATGTGGGGAAAGGATGGTCTGTTCAACAAATGGTGGTGGAAAAATTGAGTATCCACATGCAAAAAAATAAAGTTGAACCTTTAACTTAGAGATACAAAAATTAACTAAAAATGGATTAAAGACCTCAATGTAAGACCTAAAACTATTAAAATCCTAGAAGGAAACATTAGGGAAACTTTCATGACATTGGATTTGGCAATGATTTCTTTTTTTTATTTTTTTTATTTTTTTTAATGTTTATTTACTTCTGAGACAGACAGAGACAGAGCATGAGTGGGGGAGGGGCAGAGAAGCAGGCTTCAGGCTCTGAACTGTTAGCACAGAGCCCGACAAAGGGCTTGAACCCACAAACCGTGAGACCATGACCCGAGCCAAAGTTGGTCGCTCAACCAACTGAGCCACCATGGCACCCCGCAATGATTTCTTAAACATGGCATCAAAAGAATAGGCAACAAAAGGAAAAATAGACACATGGGATTATCTCCAAGTTCAAAACTTTTGTGCATCAAAGGACATAATCAACAGAGTGAAGAGACAACCTAAAAAATAGAAGAAAATACTTGCAAGTCACATTATCTGATAAGGGTCTAGTTTCCAGAATACATAAAGAACTCCAATAATTCAAGATGAAAAGAATCAAGGGGTGCCTGAGTGGCTCAGTCAGTTGAGTGTCTGACTTTGACTGTGGCCCAGGTCATGATCTCACAGTTTGTGGGTTCCAGCCCCATGTTGGGCTGTGTGTTGGCAATGCAGGGCCTGCTTGGGATTCTCTCTCTCTCCCTCTCTGTCCCTTCACTGCTTGCATGCTCTCTCTCAAAAATAAATAAATAAACTTAAAAATTTTTTTAAAAATCAAATAACCCAATTAAAAAATGGGCAAAGCACTAAAACAGATATTTCTCCAAAGATGAAGCACAATGGCCAATAAGCATATGAAAAAATGTTCAACATCATGAATTATCAGAGAAATGCATTTCAAAACCATAGTGATATCACCTCACAGTCATTAAAATGATGATTATCAAAAAAATAAAAAAGAACCCAGAAAATAACAAGTTATTGGTGAGGATGTGGGATAAAGAACCCCTACAACCCAACACCCCAAAAACAAATAATCCAATTAAAAATTAGGCAGAAGGCATGAATAGACATTTCTCCAAGTAAGACATACAGATGGCCAACAGTCACATGAAAAGATGCTCAACATCACTCATCAACAGGGTAATGCATATCAAAACCACAATGAGATATCACCTCACACCTGTCAAAATGGCTAAAATAAAAAATGTAAGTGTTGGCAAGGATGTGGAAAAAAAGGAACCCTCATGAACAGTTAGAAATGCAAACTGGTACAGCCACTATGGAAAACAGTATGAAAGTTCCTCAAAAAATTAAAAAGAGAATTACCATATGATCTGGTAAATACTGGTTATTTACCCAAAGAATATGAAAACACTAATTCAAAAAGAGTATGTACCCTGTGTTTATTGCAACATTATTTATAGTAGCCAAATTATGGAAACAGCCCAAGTGTCCAGTAATAGAGGAATAAAGAAGATATGGTGTGTGTGTGTGTGCGCGCGCACACACACACACACACACACACACACACACACACACACACACAATGGAATAGTATTCAGCCATAAAAAAGTACAAAATCTTGTCATTTGCAACAGCATGGACAGACCTAGAGAGTATAATGCTAAGCAAAATAAGCCAGAGAAAGAAAAATACCATATGATTTCACTCATATGTGGAATTTGAGAAGCAAAACAAATAAAAAAAAGACACAAACCAAAAAAAAACCCAAAACCCAACAGACTCTTAACTATAGAGAACAAAACTGACGGTTACCAAAGGGGAGGTTGGTGGGGGGATGGGTGAAATAGTTGAAGGAGATTAAGAGTACACTTATCATGATGAGCACTGAGTAATGTATAGAATTGACGAATCACTATATTGTACACCCGAAACTAATATTAATACTGTATGTTAACTATATTAGAATTAGAATTTTTAAAAATAAATAAAAATTAAAAAAATTAAGTAATGGCAAAAAAAAGACAATAACAAGTATGTGAAGAAACTGGAACCCTCACATATTGCTAGTGGGAATATAACATCATGGAGCCACTTCAGAAATCGTTTGAAAGTTTTCCAAAATGCTGAGCAAAGAGTTACTACATGACTCAGCAAGCCTACTCATTGGGTATACACCCAAGAGAAATAAAATGTCCACACAAAAACTTGTATACAAATGCTTGTAGTAACATAATTTATAATATCTAAAAGTGTAAATAACCCAATGTCCACCAAATGATGACTGTATAAATAAAATGTGGTATATCCATACAATGAAATATTATTCAGCTATAAAAGGAAGGAAATACTGATACATAATACATGATACATCATGTATGAACCTTGAAAACATGTTGTTATGGAAGCCAGTCACAAAAGACCACATGTTGTATAATCTCATTTAGATAAATCTGTAGAGACAAAAGTTAATCAGTGGTTGCTTATGTGGGGGAAAGGAAGAATAGGAAATGACTCTTAAGGGTTCAAGGTTTCTTTTTGGGACTATGAACATGATCTAAAATTAGATTATGATAATGGCTGCAGAACCCTGTAAATACACAAAAATCACTGAACTGTTAGAATGTTGATTAAACAGATGAACATTATGTCATACAAATTCTCAGTAAAGTTGTTAAAAATCAGTATCTCCATATACCTGCAATAGTTACAAAATTAAATCTTAAGAGAAGATACATTTACAATAATATGAATACATATCAAGAACCTAGGAGTAAATCTAACAGAGTATTTGCAAGACCTCTCTATAGAAAATGATCAAACTTTGTTAAGAGAATATCAAAAGACCTAAAAAGAAATGTCATGATCACTGGCTAAAAACTTCTATTGGAAGGATGGACTTCCAGTTTCTGGTTTGGTGTGCAGAGAGTCTAGAAGTCATCATCCCTATTTCACACAAGAAAAATGTTGAACAAGCTGAAAATCAACAACTGTTCTTAGATCCACAGAGAACTGAGGTCATACAGTAAACTGCTGCCCTGAAAAACGAAGTGAATGAAGAATCAGAGCTTACCAGAAGAATCCTAGGAGCAAAAGTCTACAGCAGGAGCCAGCACTGGTAGGAACACTTAAAATATAATTGACAAATTTCTGTAAGCCCTGAACAGACAAGCTGGAGAGCTAAGAACTCTTGAGGGGGCAGTCTTGGGATCGCCAAACTTTTAGGAGTTTTACCTCCAGAAGCCCATTAGGTTCTCACTATGAAGACTGGAGAAGGGTCCCCTTTGTGCTTCTGGCAGTGGGGAGGGGGAAAAGTAACCATTCTGGAATATGCCCAGAGTCCTCTGTTCTCCTTAACATGGCTTGCCATCAAGGGAAACTATTTTACAAGAGCCTAATGACTTGAGTTTTGCCAAAGCCTAACAGACTTGGGGAAAGGGAAGTACCCAACACCAGTCCCACTACCTTTCCTGTCTCACTTAAGGTGTTAGGGAGCTATGATATACTTGTGAAGCCCAGGATCACAGACCCACTAAAAGACTGAGACCTAACCACGAGACTACAAAGTGTTTCCCCCCTTCCCCACACCTTACCACCATATCAACAGAACTCCTATACAATAAGGGGATTACAGCTAAAAGACTGCAAGCCTCAAATCCTCTTGAAGGAGTCTCTGGGGAAATCTAAAATCAACAGGGGAGACAAGAACACTAGAGGAAATTTTAGCCTCTGACACCACAGCTACAGCAAGCAGTAAATACAGCCAAACTCCTGGCCAGATAAATGAAACACCTCATACTAATGCCCTATCAGTTCCTTTTACACAATGCATCATGTCTGGCTTTCAACAAAAGATTCCAAGTCATGCTAAAAGGCAAAAAACAGTCTGAAAAGAAAGAAAACATCAGAACCAGCCTCAGATATGGCAGAGATTTTGATATTATCAGACTAGACATTTAAAATAATGATTAATATGCTGAGGGCTCTAATGGAAAAAAAGGACATGTAGGAACAGATGGGTAATGTAAACAGAGAGATGGAAACTCTAAGATAGAATCAAAAGGAAATGAGAAATCAAATACACACTAACCGAAATGAAGAATGCCTTTGATGGGTTCATCAGTAGACTGGATATGACCAAGAAAAGAATCAGTGAGCATGAAAATAATTAATAGAAAGTTTCTAAACTGAAAATCAAAAAGTAAAAAGAATGAAAAAAAGCAGTTTACAATATCCAAGAATTTTGGGACAATTACAAATTTCTTGGTAGAACTTGACAAACGAATTCTAAAATATACAGAGAAATACAAAGTTCTAAGAACCAAGATCTCTTAAAGTAGAAAAGCTTGCCCTATCATAATTTAAAAAAAATTTTTTTAATGTTTACTTATTTTTGAAGGAGAGAGAGACAAAGCGTGAGTGGGGGAGGAGCAGAGAGAGAGGAAGACACAGAATCTGAAGCAGGATCCAGGCTCCGAGCTGGCAGCACAGAGCCACCTGTGGGGCCCCAACTCAAGACCTGTGAGATCATGACCTGAGCCAAAATCGGAGGCTTAACTGACTGAACCACCCAGGCACCCCTTGTCCTATCAGAATTTAAGACACTGCAAAGCAATTTTAGCTCAGACAGTGTATATACAGAGTCCATTAATGCATATAAGACAATGGTAGTCCTACAGAACAATGAAGAATGAATGTCCTTTTGATTAATTATTCTGGAACTATAAAATGCCCGTATGAAATACAAAAGAAACTGAACTCCTCTATCAAACCACGCACAAAAATCACTTTCAGGTGGATTATGAACCTAAATGTTGAACCTGAAACAATGAAGATTTTAGATTATATAGAAGAGTATCTTTTAACTGCAGGATAAAGATTTTTTTTTTTTTAAGTAAGGCATACAAACCACTATCACAAAGGCAAAGATTGATAAATCTGACATTACGGAAAAGAATTTGTTCATCAAAAGATGCTGTCAAGCAGTGAAGAGGCAAGCACAGAGTATGAGAAACTATTTGTAAAATATATAACTGACAAAGGGCTATATATGTGATAGAGACATCACTATACTCCTCCCATCTGAATGGTTGAAATGTAAAAGTTTCACAAGATCAGTGAGATAGAAAGATCACTAGTGCACAACAGATTATGAAAAGCTGCAGAATGGAATACATACTAAACAAATAAACAGTGGTAACCGATGATGGGAAATATGAAGGCCATGCCGGAATAACTCATTGGCTTACAGCCAGTCTGCCTAACAACTGTAGAGAGCCAGTTATCCCACGTGAATGCAAATTCAGATGTAAACAGCACTTCAAGGAACTGGCCTAGTTCTTGGAAACAACATCTGAAGGCTAAGGTGGAAAGCCTGAAATTCCCTCCCATTGATTCAGCCCCATGAAGACTGTAGAAAGTTCCCCTGACATGGGCACCAGAGTTTTCTTCCTTTGCCCCAGGCAGTGAGATGGGCCTTTCACAGGGGAAGGTAGACAGGACAAGGTAGCCTTTTATTAGCTGTGAAAACCAGTTTATTTTCTGGGAAAGACTCCTGCTTGGTATGTATGATGAATTAATGATTCTTGCTAAATGAAATATAAGAGAAAGGCTGGTTATGGTTCCTTTAGTTACACCAAGGCAATTTGTAAAGAAACCAATGGAACCAGTTGTTTTGCCTTTTAATCCAATCAAATAAGCGACTTGTCTTACATTTGGAACATTCTTATCTCTTCCTACAAGTTGGGGGAAACAAATACTCTGAGAGGGGTTTCCTACTTTTGAAAGCAAGGGACAAATATGGGCTTCCTGTCAGGGATTTAGACCATTAGAAGACACAGAAGTCTAGAATAGGTTAGAGGACAGAGAAATGCCAACTAAGGCATTGGTTAGAAAGGGCTTCCCACAGCATAGGATGTAATGAGCACTGAGTGGATGGTAGTGATAATGATGGTGGTGAGGGTGGTGAGGGTGGTGGTTGTGATGGTGCCAATGGCCCTGAGGATGGGAGTGGTGTGGTGGCTAGTGGTAGGAGAACTGATAATGGTGGTGCTTACCAGTGCTGGTGGGAGAGACAATATTGATGACAAAGATGAAGAGTGGAGCAGGTTAGGAGAGTGGAGGCCAGTGAGGGTAGATGGTTGGTGATGGTGGTGGTAGTAGCACTGATGGTGATGAAAAGTCCTTGATCCTCCGGGGACGGAATGCAGCTGGGTCCATCAAGGCTATGACAGCTAGCACAAAGAGGCCCAGAAGGACTTACACCACCCTGCCAGAGCCAGGGAGCTGAGCGCAGGATGGAAAGTTTGGTTCCAAGTAAAGGCGCAAGTTGTACGCTGCAAAGTTAATTATTCTGATCAGGTCTTAAAAGAACATGAAAGTGGGAATAATGTGCAGTGTCCTCATGATTACTATGAAAACCCTCTAGGCAAGAGTGGATGGGCAAGAGAGGTTTCCCAACACTCACCCTCTTTCCTCCCTCATCCAATCCACCCCACATCCTGCAGATGCTCCCTCCTCAGGCCTTCCCTGTCTCACTTCAGGCTCCATCTCTGCTCACATTGGCATCTGGCTCCCTGTGGCATCCCATGGTCCAGTACCTTCCAATTTGCAGTTTTCCACAGATGGAAACCCAAATCTCTCAGCCAGGAGGCTTAAAGATCTAGAGAGGGAAAGGAAGTTTTTGCACTGACGTCATAAGGCACTTGCCTGGAGAGAAGAAACACGAATACCTCATACCTCCTTGATGTCCCACCATGAGTCACAGACCTCATAGCCCAAAGGGTCTGGGAGGAGCCAGGTAGAGATTCTAGGGTCTGACTGGGCCCTGCCCCACAAGGCCATTACCCCTCTGGGCAAGGATATCTTGTGCTAACTCAAATCAGCCTCCATGCACAGTTCCCAGGAATCTAGCTCAGACCTCCTAGGCCACAGAGCCAGCCTGCACCTCTCACATGAGCACACCACTGTAGCTGAAAGGAGCAGCCTGGGTTTGGTCCCAGGGCTTGATGACTGGCAGATGTGACAACATTCCCATCACCAGCAAGTGGGACTGCCAGGTTGTTCTGCAGGCCCAGCACACGGAGGTCATGTCAGCTCTGGGAGGGCTGGGAATCCTGGGTGGGCAGAAAAGATCTGCCCCATCCCTAAGGTCTGGCCATACCTCTCCAGGAAGCCTGATTCATCCATCTGGGCACCTGTTCCACTTTCTCAGAGAAGACCTGGTAAGTGTCTCACTCTCACATGTTCTCTCTTCTGGGTTGTATCAATAAACCAGTCAGCAACAGGCATCTGGGGTTTCATGACTTACCAAGGCTCTCCCATCACTCTGCCTCCTAGACTGAGCTGCCCACATCCCAGGATCCTGTGCCCCTTCCCCAACTGTGCTTAGGGAATTCTGACATGAATTTCTGCTCAAAGATTTGATATGGGGCTAAGTTAAGTAATAAAACTTTTTAAAAATGTTAAGCACAGATGAAACATAAAGCAAAAGCAAGCTTCCTCGAATTTAGAGCAAAGACTGAGAATTCTCATGCTTGCTAGAGACCCTTAGGAGCATGCTTCCAGACACCCAGGGTTCACTCCACTGGGTGCCTAGGTGCTCCCCATGGAAGAGTGTGAGAGTATTGTTAGACGTCATCACATTGAACCTCGACTATTAGCCCCACTATACCCACTCTCCTGGGGCAGACACTTGGGGTGGTCATGGGATTTGCCCAAGGTCCCAGAGCTATCAGAAAACATGAGTGTGTGGCTCCCAGCACAATGTCTTTCCAGCAGAGCAGATCCCAGGGCTACCCATGGTCAGGTCCCACATCTAGCTCATGAGCTGGCACATCCGCTCTTCTGGCACCTCCTCTCCAGGCCACGGATGGGCCATGGCAGTGCCAAAGGTATGTAGAAGGCCTCAAGTTCCTCACCTCCACAAACCACCCCAATCCACTGCAACAGAGATAATCACATGAAATTGGAGGTTTTCTCAGGATTTTGTAAGGTATGAATCCAAAGGCCTTTAGAAAACTTGGCTATTTTGTGGACCTCTGAGATCACAGGAAGAAACGAGCACCTGCTATATGAACCTAGCTTCATGACAAGTGTCCCAGTTCCCTCTACCCAGAACGCTGCCCCTAGACATTCTGGCACTGACATGGGTGGGGTCATTTCATTTTTTGTCCTCAGAGCATTGCACCCTTTTCAGTGGAATATATTACCCACTGTAATTAATTTCTCCTTTACTTTTAACAAGTGAGACTACAGAGAGTTTAAGCAGGATTCACCTTATTCCTGCCCCTCCACGAAGCCTCCAACAGGACCCATGACTTTCTGACCACTCTTGAAAAACAGAAAGCTTTTAGTCTCAAGAATCTTGTAATTAATATGACCAATCTACTGAAGTAATCAAATTCTCTTTACTGTCAGCTTCTCCTGCATGGCCAGGCAAACAGTGCTCATGGAATGGATTCTCTGACCCTAAAACAGAGGTATTTCATGCTGTACTGCTTGTCTCACAGCAGTTGAGGTGTAAAATGAGGACAGAGGCTCACAGTTTGTCACTTCCTGAATGTATGGTCCTGTAGTGTATCTCTAAACTCTGCATACAATGATCTCTCTGGCCTGACAACTCCTCTCAAATCCCCTTCCCCTGACCAACTCTATTCTTCCTCAAAACTTAGCTTTTGGGAAGCCCTCTTGGCACCTTCATGCTGAATTTGGGGCCCATCCTTCCTACTGCCCTCTCTTGGAGCTTGACCACACTGTGCTTGTGTGTTCTTATCATCTCCTGAGATCCACCATCACATTCTGCAGTGCTGTTAGTTGGAAAAAAAGAAAGAGAAAGGGAGGAACGTAATGGTCTTTATAAATGGCCATGAGAATTAGCAATGTGAGGTTGGCATTATCTGCAGTAAGTGAGAAAGGGGAGAGGCAAGGAATGCAAGCGTAAAAGGGAAGAGGCAGGGTGGGAGAGAAAGGGACAGTGGAGATCCAGAAACAGAATGGTTTTATGGAGGACAGAAGGTGAAGGGCAAGTTCCCCAGATCCACAACCTTCCCATAAGAGGGTGCAAAGTGGCTGGGGGTCAGCTGCTTCCTGGGCCTCCTACTGACCAACAGGAGGAAAGAAGAGGGAATAGGGTTGGAGGGCTGGTCAGCTCCTCTTTTTCTCTGCTCCTCACTCTCCCTCTTGGGTACTGTGGCCCCAGCCCTTTTGGGGCTGGCCTGTAGACAAGTGAGAATAAGACTATCTCCAAAGAAACTCTCTCAAATGCTTGCTTGCTTGCTCTTCCCTCATATTCTTGAAATGGAACACTCCTTGGACATTTTCTTTATAAACTCCGCATGTGGTAGTCTGTCTTAGACTTGCTAGGAATCTGTGATTTCTCAGATTCGCTCAAGAATGAGACAAGTGTCTGATTACACTAGTTAAAAAATGGCAAAAGGAAATAAAAATTACAGCATTAAGCATGGAAGAGGGGGGCCACGAGTGGAGCTTGAAGAAAATCAGATGGAACTATCCTGACTGGCAAAGAAGAGCAGAGGAGGTGGCCATGGAGTCAGGTGCCTAGGAGGTGAGAACCACTGCTCTTGGGGGACCTGGGAAGACTGTGGTCAGAAAGTACAGGTAGAGAGGGCAAGAGATGGTAGGGAGAAGAAATCAAGGTGAGCCCTAGGTGTAGAAAGAGTTGTGTCCAAGAGTACATCCACCATATGTCTTGTGTAGACAGAACAATAGGCCAAGATAGTATCTACCCCAGGCTGAACCAGAGGGTACCTTCTAAAAGACATTAGACAGGATCTCTGGGAAGGCTGGGGCTCCTAGGTCCTATGCTGGAATCACAAGAAAAGGCTTTCTCATTTACTGGGGGGGGGGGTGGGGAGGGGAGGGGACGGGTGGATGGTGTCCCAACCATGGCCCTTAAATGGCATCCTGCTGGTTGACATACCTAAGGCTCCCACTTAGAGGAGAGGGTTGTTGAAGAAACAGATCCACAAGATGGTACAGAAGACCAGCACCAACCACCTGTGTTACACTACAAATCCTTCATCCACAGATATTAATGGATAGCCATGATTCTGAGATCTTTGAGTAAAACAGCTCACAAAGGAACCAAGGTAAGCAGAACAATAAATTCAGGAGAAATGGAGATAGTTTGGAGAGTAGGAAATAACTTAAAAAAATCTACTTAGGACTCTCCATGAGATTCTAGGAGATTTTTCTTCCATAGACAAAGAAGAAAAAAAGTAACTGGAAAAAAGAAAATAGAAAATTTTCTTGGAAATTAAAACATGTAACTCAAACTAAAAAATGCAAATATATGAAAAATACCTGAGAACTGTGACTCTCAAAATATGATCCTCACTAGCAGCATTAGTATCACCTGGGAACTTTTTTTTTTAAGTTTACTTATTTATTATTGAGAGAGTAAGAGCATGAATGGGGAAGGGGTGGAGAGAGAGAGAGAGAGGGAGAGAGAATCCCAAGCAGGCAGTACAGAGCCTGATGTAGGGGTCGAACTCATGAACCAGGAGATCATGATCTGAGCTGAAATCAAGAGACACTTAACTGACTGAGCCAACCAGGTGCCCCACCTGGGAACTTTTTAAAATGAAAATTTGTGGGTTCCAGCCTGAACTTACTAAACCTTAAACTGGGGTGAAGGGTAGCAATCTGTGTTTTCACAGCCTTTAAAGAAGACTGGGATGCACCTCAAGAATGAGAATCACTGACCTAAAACATAAAACAGAAAGACAAAGAGGTGAGAAACCTGAGAGAAAACTGTAAAGACCTAGAGAATCAGCCAAGGAAGAGTTATGGAAAGGGAAGACAGAGACTTATGGAGAGTAAACTACCAAATACATAATTTCAGAAAATGTCCTTCAACTTAAGATACAAATCATTAGATTTAAGAGTCTGAGTTTTATGCCCTCAGAATTGCTGGGAAGATTAGACCTAATGGATGTAAATAATCTATAACCTCTCACAGCACAAAGCAAGCACTCAGTAACTGTTATTACCCTTGTCTGTGTATTTGGCATGTATCCTTCTGGACCTTTCTCTACACCTGTATAAATACACTCTTGTCGTTTTTTTTTTTTTTATCAAGTTCATCTTACTGTACATAGTGTTTTGCAACTTAGTTTTTGTATTTAAGAGGAAGGTCCCCCTCCCACCATCATTTCTTCCAAATTTACTTTAATTACTACACAGTATCCATACTTTACCTGTCTTTTGTTGATGGGTTTGTTGTTTGGGTTTTTTTTACAATTATAAATAATGCTGTACTAAATTTCAGTCCTACCAAGTGTGTGAAGCTACCAATTTCCCTCATCAACACTTGATATTATGACTTTAATTCTTGATAAATGTTAGTAAAAATAAAAGATCCTTTTAGATGCATTTCACTGTATCTCTCTGACTTCGGCCTCTGTGTTTATTGACCATTTATATGTTCTCTTCTATAAGTTTTCTCTTCATATCCATGGGCATTTTGGTTATTATTAGCTTATTGGAAGGCTGGTGATTTTAGTAAGGTATTCTGTAGTAGGCCTCTTTCCTTTGTTTTTTGCTTATTTTTGCTTTTTTATTAATTCTAAGTTTGTCTACAAGTTTTATTAATTCTGATTGTCACTGAATCTCTTGTACTTTCTAGGTACATTATGAAATCATCTGTAAATAATTGTAATCTTGCTCCTCCAATATTATTTCTTGTTCATGTCTTACTATCCCATGGGATTTTGACAAAGAAGGCCAGGCAGAACATGAGGTCACAACCCAAACTTATGGACCACATGAGAAGAGAAGAAACAATAAATGAGGGCCAGAAAAAGCACTACCAGCTTTAGACTACCAAGAACTTCAAGAAATGGAGCTACCATTGACTGATAAATGGATTAAGATATGGTGTGTGTGTGTGTGTGTGTGTATGTATATATATATATATATATATATATATATATATATATATACATACATACAATGGAATATACTCAGTGATCAAAAAGAATGAAATCTTGCCATTTGCAGAATGTGGATGGAACTAGAGTGTATTATGCTAAGAGAAATAAATCAGTCAGAGAAAGACAAATATATGATTTCGCTCATAGGTGGAATTTAAAAAAACAAAACAGATGAACATAGGGAAAGGGAAGGAAAAATAAGATAAAAACATAGAGGGAGGCAAACCATAAGAGACTCTTAAATACAGAGAACTGAGGGTTGCTGGAGGGGAGTTGGGTGGGGGGAGACGGGCTAAATGGGTGATGGGTATTAATGAGGGCACTTGTTGAGATGAGCGAGCACTGGGTGTCACATATAAGTGATGAATCACTGGGTTCTACTCTTGAAACCAATACTACACTGTATGTTAACTAACTTGAATTTAAATAAAAACTTAGAAGAAAAAAAAAAAAGTTACCTTAAAAAAAAAAAAAAGTGGATCCAGACTTTTAAAAAGGCATGTGCACAATGGTTAAAGAAACAAAAGATACAATAATAAATATAAGGTACTACTTAGGTAAAAAGAGATATATTTTTATAAGAAAAAAGAAAGATTTTAGAAAAAAAATACATCCATTGAAATTTAAAACCCAAATCCATTAAGCAGTAGCACCACAACTAAAAAAACAGAATTAGTGAATCAGAAGGGAGGTTACAAAAAGTACCCAGAACATAGAGTACAGAAAGTTAAAATAAGGAAAAAAAGCAAAGTGAGATTAAGAGACATGGAAGATGGAATAAGGAGAGGCAACATTAGCCCTCAAAAAAGACTTTTTTTCTCCCTCTTTAGGGTTTAATCAATACAACAAACTCTAGTCCTATGTCCATCACTGGGCATTTTCTCTCTGAAAACAGGAAGCTAATCAAATGCTTACTATATAGCAAGTACACTTGTTATAAAAATATATTTTCCTTAGATATGCAAAAACAATTTCGAGGCCACCTACTAGTATCCTGTGCCTAGATGAGAAAGTATACTTGTAACAAATTACTGTGCGCTTTCTAATTCTACTGCATAAAAATTAAAAAACAAAATATACAAAGGAATTGAATTCCTGGGGCAGGAAGGAGTAAGGGAAGGCCATTTGTCATGAAGTCACCATGGCAGTTGCCAGTGCCTCCCTTTCATGGTAGGTCAGCCAACAGTGTCAACTCTTAAGAATGAGATTCTAGGTGATGTTTGTGCTGGTGAATTAGAGCAAGGAGTTGGTGATGTCTAGGTCACGGGTCATTTCCTTAGTGGCTCATAGCACAGGCTGCAGCCCAACCCCAGTAGGCGCCCTGTGGTCTCATGTCTGGGTCTAGAGGTCAGGTCCATTGGGCCAAAGTTGTTACCACTGCTAAAAGCAACTCCAAGGACTTTAGCTGGATCATGCACATGCATAAATGTAGGTTGGGTGAATATACGAACATATGAGCTAGACAGGAAGCAACACCAAGGGGACATAGCTGTGGGAAAAGTACCCCATTAGTGAGGTTCATGTAGAAACTCCCTACACATAGCCATCTATCTTCCCCTAAGATCAACATTAACAATTAAGTCAGTCTCTCTGTGTTTCTTTCAGGAATGTGTGTCTTAGAAAGTAACCTTGTCTTTGGTCTCTGGTCTAGACCTTTTTGACCTTTAGACCAGATAAAGGCATACCTTTATCAAGCCTTTTGAATACATTTAGGTTTTTTCTGCCAATAGGAACTCTTGGAATAATGATTTCCCTATGTGTATATTTCTCAGTGTGATGGAAGCCTTACCTTTATGTGGTTGGTAAAATTACTCTTTGTGCCAAGATATCATTATATTTAATAAACCCTAAATGCTAGAAGAAGTTGCAGAAGAGGGAGTGGATTGGTCCTTCTTTGCTTGGGGGGCTTACAATGTAACAGATCAAAAAATATACATCTTTCATATTCACATGAAAGAAAACATTCCTCTTAACAATTTTTTGATGTTTGCAATAAATGCTTGAGTGATTTTCAAAAAAGAAAAAAGAAAGTATCTCTGGCAGCCAGGGTATCACTGGGAAGAAAATGGGGGCAGGAAGCCCAAACAGGATGTTACCGCCAAAGTCTGAGGGAGTGGGTAGAGGGGACAGGAGAGGCTGGCCCACCTACCCTGCAGACACAAGAGGATGGGGTGGTGGGGGGCGACTAGAGAAGCCTTGTCAGAAGCCTTCCCCTAGATAATCCCATAAGGATCACAACAGGAGGAGTGAAGGTGGCTCCCTGGGGAGGCCCTGGTAGAAGCTGAGAAGGGTGAGGATGAGTTTTGTGTCGGTTGTGTTGGAGATGAGATGGCTATGTGACATGCTGGTGGGGATATCCAGAAAGAGATATTCAAAAAGGTCTAGACCAGAGACCTATGTGTGTGGATGCTGGGCATAGAGCAGTTACCTCAGCATAGATGGAATCACTGAAGGGCAAGATGGAGAAAGAAGACTGGGATAGGAACCTCAAGAATGGGAGAGAGGTGGAAGCCTGTGTAGAAGGTAAGAGGAAGAAAAGGCCCAGGAGAGAAGTGTTGATAGAAGAGGCTTTCAAGGAGGGTGATAGGGTTGGGAGGGTCAGGAGAATGAGGACTCAGAAAAGACCACTGAATCTGGCAGGTCTGGGACTCTTAGGACCTGCAGAGGGAGCAGCCCCAGAAAGTAAATACACAAAGTACAGAAAGAACACTAGTCCGAGGCTGGGAGGTACTGACACCCCAGGTAAGCCAAGAGACGGACCAGGGGTGGTTGAGTCATCAGCTTTTCCAGGCAGTGTGATAGCACCAGGCAGGTGAGAGATTGAATGGAGAGAGGAGGGAAGTCATGGTTCAGTACACAGACAGAGGAGGAAGCCACTAAAGATGGGAAAATCAGAGGCAATCAAAGGGCTGGGAGGATTCTCTGTCACAGGATGGTTCAGACAACTGTGAGAATGGACTGGGGAAGCTAGAGGGCAGCCCCATTAGGAAGAGGTCATGACAGTCCAGGAGGAGTGATGGAAGCCTAGACCAGAGGGGTGGTGATAGAGGAAAGAGCAGTGGGGAGTGCAGAGACACATTTAGAAGTAGTGGGTTGAGTGTGGGGGTGAGAGGAACAGAGGAACCAAAACTGGCCTCATACCGAGCAGCACTGAATGTTGTCATCTGAACAGCAGACTTCCAATTATACCATTTTCCTGAGAGTGGGTGGAGGGTGGGCAGGGCCTCTAGATGGGAGCATGGTAAGAGCACTTCTCATGGCTAGCATCTGCAGGGACTTCCCTCAAAGATGCAGGGCCAAAGTCTCTGAGCGAGCTCTGGGGAGGCAGTGGGAGGTCCAGCCTGGTAGGACCACCTCAGATCTGACCCCCAACCTCTCTAGGTCCTAGCCTGGATACAGTCATGGCAATCTAGGCCCAGAGGTCTGGTCAGACTCCTCTCACAATCCTGAGAACAGGAATCACCCTTTATGTAAAACGATATATGCTAACTTAATAATATACATATATATACATATATATATATACACATACATATATATCTATATAACAATATAACATAAAATAAAAATAACATAACATAAAAAATAAAATGATGTAGCTTTCCACAAGATGGGCATTTTTAGTTTTTACCTCTGGGAAATGGAGTATTTGTTTTCTAAGAAACAGATTCTTGGGTAGAAAGAAGGTGTGTAGGGGAAGGACAGCCAGGGGCCAGATGATGAAGGGTACTGTGTGCTAAGATGGGGAGTCTGACCACTGTGCAGAGGACACCAAATATACTCTGTGATCACCTCAGTTCTAGAAACCTCCATCTCACTCCGGGCTCTACCACAGGTCCTGTCATCTTCCAGAACGAAGCCACCTCTAGATCCAAACCCAGATGCCATTCTAATCAGACCATGAACTCCTTTTCCAAGCACTCTCTCCTTTAGTCTCGCCATCTATTCTACTACCTCCTAGACTCAAGGATTCCAGGCCCCCAATATCCTGGCTTACCTACCTTGCTCAGCTAGAACTCAAATGACCACCTGACCCACATCTTATCAACATCCTAAAGCTTCCCTCACTGCTGTTCCCCTTCCTGTTCAGAAAAACTCCAGTTCCCCTATCAACCTCACAGTCAGCCTTCTCTTCTGCTGCAGACTGCTATCTGGCCCCCTAAATATGTTCTCTTCTTCAACAATAACAGTTTTAGTTGGGCACTTGGCTGCCTAGCTAGACAGATCCATTTCCCAGACTTCCTTGCAGTGAGTGCCTAAGTTCTCACCCATAGAACGCTGAGCACAAGCAATGTGCCCAACTTCCCTCTCTCTTACCTAAAAAGAAATTATTGCTTTCCACTTCTGCTCTTAGCCCTTTTCAGGAGCTGGAAGTGGCAGAGACCCAGCTTTGGCGATGCAGCCATATTGGCACAGTCTACAGAATAAAGGAACAACACAGAGGGGATCTAGAACCCTGAGTGGTTCTAGGAAATGAGCCAGTCCACCAGCCTGGGCCACTTTCCTCTCTTTGGATTATAATGTGAGATAGAAATAAATATTTATTTAATCCACTCCTTGTTACAGCAGGTTCTACTATAGTCAAATATGTGGAGAAAAATGCCACCACCAATCGAGGCAGTACCACCATAAATACCTTGTCTCCAACCTCAGCTGAGTTCCACTTTCACTTGATGTTGGTCAGCTCCCTTGCAAATTCACCCACCCAGTAAAGGCTACAAAGTCTCAAGATACTTATCAGGTCTCTGTCCAACCTCTTACTTTCAATCAAGAATGCTGTCTCTTATGACACTACAAATGCTGAAAGCATCAAACAAGGTCTCCCACTATGTCCCAGCCACCCCTACAATCCTCTCCTCTTATCCCAATGGTATAGATGTCCTTCCCTCTGTGCTCTGGTCAGACTCCCTGGATTACAATTACAGGAGTGTAATTACAATTACAGCTCAACTAACTATATGTGCAAGCTAGCTCAGTCTCCCTTTCCTCAGCAGTAAAATGGAGATGATGACAATACTACTTGACAGGATTGTGAGAAGTAGAAGAAATAATGCATGTAAAGGAACTAGCACAATGCCTAGTATACAGTAAGCAATGGCTAGCTGCTACTAATATTGCTAAAACAAAGGTGACCACGTCACTACCTCATGGAAGCCCTTCATGGAATCTCCATCACCTATACGGCAAAATCCAAACCTCTCAGTGTTAGGCCCTTCATGCAACATCAGCCATCTACTCCTTGAATCCTCTCTCTTCCCCTCTCTGTCTTGAACAGTATGCTCCAATAATACCAAACTAACTACAGGTCTAAAAACTCAAATCAATTCAATGTTTACTCATTTGATGTATACACATTAAAATGTCCACCTATGCAGTATTAACAATTACCCTAATAAATGAATTCCCCTTTCTGGAAAAGAATACCTACCTCCCTAAAAATCACCAACATGAGAAAGAGTCTATTTTCATCTTGAGTCTGGGAAATGATACTGAATTCAATTTGTTTCCTTCCTTGTAAAAATAATATAGTTAGGTTACCTTCTTTTTAGCTCTAAAATGTGATGCTATCCTAAAATGGCTGTGGGAAAAAAGCAATCTTTATATCTATTTTTAAACCTTATTATATTGTTTAAATGCACTTGAAATGTTGCATCCTGTGGAAAGGGAATGAGGCTCTTTTAAGAGGGACAGATGAAACATGAGCCAGATGGTGAGGCTGGTAACAAAGGGATGCTGAAAATGGGAAGAGGTCCAATGTAGCCAGAAAGAAGAGTGGAGACAGAGGAAGGTCCTCAGGGAGGAGCCAGTCCCAGGTCCTGGCAGCACCAGGCTGCAGCCTCCTGTCTCTTCCTTTTCCTGCCTTCCCAGAAGAGGCAAGAAGAACCCTAGGGAGCCCTTATCACAAGACAAGAGTCTGCTTAGCTGACAAGAATGCCTGTCAGGTCAAATAAAGCTGCCCTTCTTTTGGCTAAGTCATCTGTGGGTATTTCTGGGGGAACAAAAAGAGCAAAGGCCAGAGGGACACTGCCTAGAGATTCCAACACAAAACTTAAAACACAGGTTTGTCAAGACATTGCATTTCCTGGTGAAGAGATTATGGTCAAGTCAAACCCATTCTCAGCAAAGTCAGAGTTAAAGGAACTTTATTCAAAATATTAACTCTGGTGGGGCTTCTGGGGGGCTCAGTCGGTTGAGTGTCCGACTTCGGCTCAGGTTATGATCTCATGGTCCATGAGTTCGAGTTCCGCGTTGGGCTCTGTGCTGATAGCTCAGAGCCTGGAGCCTGCTTTGGATTCTGTGTACCCCCACCCCTGACCCTGTCCCTCCCCAACTTGTGCTCTGTCCCTCAAAAAAAAATGAATGTTAAAAATTAAAATTAAAAAAAAATGCTAACTCTGGTGCTTTTCTGGAGCCAGGACCTATGTCCAATTCCTCCTCAAGTCCCCCAAAGTATCCAGAGTATCCTGTTCCCTGCGTTATACAGACAACTTCTAGGGCATTCTTTAGATGTATACTAAGTAACGGAGTGGGCAAACAGTTTAACTTCAAAAATTAACAAACCTTATACGGATGCAAATAGTCTAAATAAAGGCATATAAAATATAGTTCAATAAATTCATGTCATATAGCATTAAATAAATGTTTAAGCTCTTTAAAAAATTTTTCTTTAACGTTTATTCATTTTTGAGAGACAGAGACAGACCATGAGCAGGGAAGGGGCAGAGACAGAGGGAGACACAGAATCCAAAGCAGGCTCCAGTCTCTGAGCTGTCAGCACAGAGCCCGACGCAGGGCTCAAACTCACAAACTGCAAGATCATGACCTGAGCCGGAGTTGGACGCTCAACCAACTGAGCCACCCAGGTGACCCTGTTTAAGCTCTTTTAATAAGAATTTTTATGGAGACATATAGCCAAACTTTGACTTACTTCCAAAGGCACTAGGTAATTAGACCATGAAGCTAGAGGAAAGGCACTCAGTAGGAGATACTTCAGGGCAAATACTGAGGAGAAATAAATATCCTTGCAAGCTCAAGTCTATAAAGTGGTGGCAGAATCATAGCCCAGTGGAAAATAGGGCTAGAGACCAAAGTAACAGCAATCACAAGGGAACAGCAGATTTTGGGGACACAGACTTAGAGGCTGAAAGTTTAGGTAACAGTAATCCCTGTCTGGCTTTCTCCTCAAATATGGCAGTATTCACAAACCTTAAAACAAGCCAACTGGGCATTCCCTCCATTCATTGAAACTTCACAATCACTGTACTTCCTCTCATACCTGACAGAACTTCTGAAGCATTAAGTATATTGCTACAGGAGACCAGATTCTAGTCCATTACTCCATTTCTGCACAGAGACAGGCATTGCTAGCTTCCCGCCAGCAGCTACATGGTATTTCCTTACTAATACAAACCCAGTTTTGTTCAGGGTAAGAATGTGCTCAACTAAAAACACAATTTCCTCAAACAGGTATAAACTGATGAGTGAATAGTATATATCCGTATGATGATGAAGTGTGTGTGTATGAGTGTATGTGCACACATACATACACCCATATGTATTCATACAATGGAATATTATTTGGCAATAAAAAAGAAATGAATTACTGATACATGCTTCAACATGAACCTCAAAAACATTATGCTAAGTAAAAGAAGCACATGGGGTGCCTGAGTGGCTCAGGTGATTAAGCATCTGACTCTTGATCTCAGCTCAGGTCTTGATTTGAGGGTGGTGAACTTAAGCCCTGCGTTTGGCTCCAGGCTGGGCATGGAGCCTACTTTAAAAAAAAAAAAAAAAAAGGAGCTACATGCAAAAGGCCATATATTTTATGATTCCATTTATATAAGAGGTTCAGAATAGGCAAATATAGAGACAAAGTAGATTAGTAGTTGCCTAGGGCTGGGAGTGGGAAATGCTGGTGGGTATGGGACTTCTTTTCAGAATGGTAAAAATGAATTTGATTGTGGTGATGGTTACACAACTATGTGAATATAGTGAAAATCATTAACTTGTACACTTTAAATGAGTGATATGTGAATTATATCTCAATAAAGCTATCGAAAAAAAGCCCCATAAATTCTAATTTCCCATAATGCATAAGAGCTGGGGTGCCCATAGGCTACAGTTCTGGCCACTCTAAGATGCTGGTGGAAATATACTACGGGAAAGTTAACAGTCTCCTCATAAAAAGGACTCTGCTAACACATGCCTTTTGCCTTTCATCCTTTCCCCATCTTCCCAGGTCTAGGCCCTTGGGGGTCCCTAAGAGCAAAAGCATGCTAAAGACGGCAGAGCAGCAAAAATGGAGGATACCAGGTAATAGATGATATCCTGGAATCACTACACCAGCCCTGGTTTACCTCTCTCTGGATTTGTTATGGGAGAGAAATAAACCTGTATTTAGTTAAGTGATTATAGATAGGTTTCTTTTTCTTTTATTTTTGAGAAAGAGAGCAGGGGGGTGTAGAGAGAGAGGGGGACAGAGGATCTGAAGCAGGCTCCTTGCTCTTAGCAGAGAGCCTGATGAGAAGCTCAAACTCACGAACTGTGAGATCATGACCTAAGCTGAAGTCAGACGCTCAATCGACTGAGCCGCCCATGTGTCCCTACAGTTAGATTTCTATCACTTGTAGTCAAATGCTATCTCTCATGATGCACATGCCTATCTAACATCAGCCTATGCTTATTCTTGAAGCCAAGAAGACAAAAGGCAAAAAAGTAGACTCAGAAAGATACAAAAAAGTTGATTCCAAATGTAACATTCAGGCATCATGAAGTCAGCTTTGATTTCTCTCTCTTTTTTTTAAGGGTAGTTATTTTATTTTCAAACTATACATGTTTTCTCCAATCTTGATATATCCCCATGGGAGTGCTTATCCCTCCCTAAAAATAAATCACTAAGAAATGCTTTAGTTTTGAAATATGGGATAAACCAAGTATGAACAAATGCCATATTATTATTTGCTCAAACAAATATCAATTCCCATTTCTTTTTTTTTTTAAATAAGTTTCTAACATCTTAGAGAGCAGCACTCAGAGAGCAAACAGAGGCCTGCAGATTCAGTCTACTTATATATAAAAGTTATATATATAAAACACTTATGAGTGCACTCAATACACTTATGTAGGATGTTCATGTGTCCCAAAGAATGAAGTTCAATGTTATTCTAAAATATTAAGCACAAAAATAAAAGTAGAAATAAGATTAACTTAATAAGCAACTGTATTTTTCCTTTCTAGACCCATAAATTATATCACCTCTTTTTTATTATATGAGGTGGGGATGAGGGGTAGACCAGGAAAACAATCTATCACTAATGCCAATGAATTACTTCATTTGGGGTAATTATTTTCATGTGTAATGACAAAGTTGACTTTGTAGAAATGTGAAACAATCTGCCATTGGGCTAATTATTCCTGTGACCAGGGAATAATGAAGTGAAAAAGTGGCCAAGGGATTTGGGGGAGGGGGAGGTTTAAGCCACCACTGGGATGGGATATAGTCTTCCCTACCAATCTGTCTCTTCTTATTTCATGCCATATTGGTTTATATTACATAAATCTTAAACTCTTCAAATTTGAATATAAATATCACACTGATAATAGAACACAGTATTTTAAATATGAGATAATGATTTTAAAAAATCAGCAGACTTTTTTTTAAGCCTAATTGCCCTCGTGCAAATAGATATTTTTACTCAATTCATTAAATATTCAATCCTACCATGTGTCAAGCACTAATTAAGCAAATGAGATTCAGACGTGAGTGACATACAAATTCCTATCCTCAAGGGATGCACAGCCAAGTGGTAAAAATAAGCCTACATCTTACCTTTGTCACAGTGCAAACCCAGGAACAAGGCTGAAAAGCAACTACAAAGCCTGGAGGAGCAGGGTAAGGTGTCAGAGCAGTCTCCTGCACACCTGGGTGATCTGGAGTGGAGTGTGGCACTCTGAGAGGAGCAGCACATGCAAAGGAAAGGACACATGAAATGACACAATGCATGCAGGCAAGAGTAGTGAGCTGGAGAAGCAGTAGGTAAAACTGCAGGGTTCAGTGGAGACTGCGCACTTGGGAGTCCATAACCCTATCCTGAAGGCTTTGGGAAAGTGGTGAAGGGCTTAAGCAGGGACAGCAGCTCTGTTTTAGGAAGCATTACTCTGCCAGAGTTTGGGTGGGTGGGTTAAGGGTCAAGGCCAGTAGGAAGTTATGGAGGCAATGGAGCAAAAGATGATGGTGGTGAGCAAGACAACCATGTTGGGTCTGAAGTCCTAAGGAAGTGAACTCAACAGAGCCTGATTTTCATATAACAGAAAGTTATAAAGTTCTGTGGACCACCTCCCCTCCCCTTCACATTTTTTCCCCAATTAAAACATCACCTTTACCACAACCAAAGAGACTGGGGGCAGGAGTTGAGAGTCTTTCATGCTTATAGACCAAATGACATGAAAAAAGGTGTCCCATACCCTAAAGGGACTTCTTCCCCTTACTGGATCATTCCCATTAGCCTCTGGAACATTTTGTGGTACTGTATCTTCATCTGGAAAACAAACATGCTCTCCTCCCAGTCCCCCTGCCTGCACCCCCAAATACTTCTTTGATCTCCTATAGTTAAATGCTCCATTCCCCTTCATAAGAAGAACTCTTCAACAGTGCTGACTACAGCAGCGTCTCCGCCTACCCACTTCAGTCATACTTCAGCTTGCTCCAATCCCTCCTGCTTTTGTCAATAACCTCCATAATGCCAAATTCCATAGAGGCTTCTTTCCCCATGTTGAAATACTTACTTTACTGGGCTCCCATGACAACTCATTTTCTTGTTTCTGTTGTTGCTTTTTCCCATGAGAGTGGCTTCTTTTCAGTCCTCTTTTGCCATCTCTTCTTCCTTCACTAAAGTGTTAAATGTTGACAGAGCATAGGACTCAGTCCTAAAACCTCTTTCCATCTAAACTCTCTCCAGAGGTAAGTTTATCCAATACCATGACTCTAAATATAGTCTATATGTTATACTCCTACATTAACATGTTCAATGAGACCTCTTCCCTGAGTTGCAGACTCTCATCTATCTACATAGATAACCAACTGGCATCTCAAACACGGCCTACGACAAATTACAGATTCCCTTCGCCAAAGCAAAATTCTATTCCTTTTCAAGTTTTTTTTTTCCATCTCAATATATAGTTTGGCCATACAACCAGATGCTCAAGCCCCAAACCAACTAGTCATCCTTGATTACTCTTTCATTCTCCACCCAACCTTCCAACATCCAAAAGATCTAGATGCTGTTACCTTCAAAACTTGTCTCTAATCTGCCCCTTCCAATCTCTCATACTACCCAAATTGGTCCCAAACCACTGTCCTTTATTTCCTAAACTATGCAACATTTCTTAATGAGTCTTATTACTTTCCCTCTTGCCTCCCTACAATTCAATCTTTACAAAAGACCTGGCATAGTATTTTTTAAATGGCAAATCAGATCATGTCACTGCCTTATTTAAAAAAAAAAAAAAATGCTTGAATGAAAAATTCCATTTTATTTAGAATAAAATATGTGCCCCATGGCTTACAAGGCCTTGCTGTTATCTGTTCCTGTGTCTTTCAGACCTCATCTGGTACCCTCTTATCCCTAACTATATTACAGCCATGCTGGCCTGTGTCCTCATCTTCCAGCAGCAGCAGCTGGAAGATAAGCAGAAAAGGCCACGTCCAGAGGACAGTTTGTTCTGTTTTGAGGCCTCTGCAATTATGTCCCTTCAGCCTGGATCTTCTCATAGCTGGCCTGTCATTCAGATGTCAGCTCAAATGCCACCTGCTCACAGAAACCTGGCTAAATATTACACCTAAAGTTTTTCTCTATGATACCACTTTTTTTTTTCCACAGCACTTACCAAAATCTTACTTATGTCCATTATCTGCTTTTCCCAACCAGAATGTAAGACTTAGAAAGAGAGGAGCCCCATCTGTCCTATTCCCTGCCTATCTTGAGAGCCAGACATACAATGGACACTCAATAAATATACATGTATTGAATGAATAACCTAACCCTCCTTGCTTCTACAAATAAAATTTTCTTACAATGGGGGTGTTATAAGAAAGGACAGACTGTAATAGAGCGCTAGGTCTTTGGAGCCAACTTATAAAACCGTATCAGTGCTTTGTTAATTTGCTTCTTCCCTATAAAAAGTACCTTTTCTGCAAAATCTCTTCAGTAATATTCACACCCTACAACAAAACAATTAGAAGAAGACCAGCCATGGAAATCTTATAACTGCTCTTTTCATTGAAGTCAATGACTCCAAGTAGCTCAGCAAGAAAAATCTATTTAAACTCTTAAACCGCCTACTGAAACAAAAACACATATATAACATAAAACAGCTTACAAACACAAAAAGATAAGGTTAAAGGCATCACACATCCCAGCAAACTGAGAGCACCTCCAAGAGCAACTGCTAACTTGGGATAGTAAGTCACATGTCAGCACTTTTTCTTTTAAACTGATCTCGTACATAACAGAACTGTGATTTCTAAACAATATATTTCTAAACAATAACCTGAACACAAAACAGAATGAAGTGAATGTTGGAAGGGATGCTAGAGTTGAACCATTCTATGTACATAATGCATATAAAGAACTAAATAAATATTTGTTGACTGAATGCCAAGATTACAGGTTGTGAACAAAATCATTTGTAACTTACAAACAGTTCAAAGAGCTTTTAAAAAACTGGGCATTCAGGGGGCTAAGTATTTCATAAAACCAAAGAACCACTGTTATTAAATAAATGGTACTCAGAAAAATCATACTCTTGGTCTGCTTTTGGAAGAGCATGTGCTGGGTGAGCTACTTTTCCAGATGTGCTGACTCATAAAACTTCTTTAAGAATGGCACAAGCCTCCAACTGCTACACATTCTCCCTAATAACCTGTAAGGATGGGAATAGAGGCAGGCACCTGCAGGCCTAGCTATTTAGGCAGCCCATTCAACTCTGCCTTAGGCCAACTACAACCAAGCATAAATACATACATACCCCTCATTTAATGGCTTTGGATAAAAGTTTCAATGTTGTAATACTTCCTTGTAATAATAACCCCAACATCTTATTAGACTTTGGATGTTGAGTAGAGTCAGCTGTAACTGTGTTAGGGCTTCAGAGCCTGATTACACGGATGTCTAGCTGGTTGCTACATGTTCAAAGACTTATCAAACAACACAACCAATTGTTCATTATGAACAATATGTTCAATACTGTTGTAATATAAAACAAATCCTTTAATTTTTCAAGTGTTTTAAGAAATAACTTTATACTTAAGCCAGTCTTGAAGATTAGCACAAAATTTACCAGTTTACTTTCTTTTTTCTTCACTACCCAGAACAACTCAAGCACCCACTCTGTGCATAGCACTACCCTAGGTGCAATAAAAGGGATTCTTAATCTTAGAAACATGATTTCACTTTCTGGAACTGTATTATCTCTTTTCTCAGAGAGTAAAATAAATAAAATCGCCATCATTTACTACTGACCTGCCCCAAATCTACTTCCAGCTCACAGAAACACTAATTCCTGCCCAACTGAAGATGTTTCAATGAACTCAGCTTCTACTTTCCCCAAAATAAGAAAGTAGAAATAATTTCCATTAAAAAATTAAAAAAAGAACAGTTTCCCACAAAAGGACTTCTATTTCTAAATTTTTTTTCATTTTTTTCCCCGTAGCTTTCCCACAGTTTTCTTCCTCTACTATTGCCTTTTCCTGTACAAGGCAAACCAGACATCTTTTTATGCTGTTTTTCTTTTCCTAAGGAAAAAGTAATGTATCTTGAAGACAAACCATTCCCAAGACTAGTGATAAATATTAAAAAACCAAAAAAAAACAAAAAAAAATTTTAAAGGTGAATCACCTATATTACCTTGACGAAGTAAAAAAATAAAAAGCAGTTGGCACTAAGATAGCTATTTCAAATATCTGTGTTTAAACAATTTTTAAAACTGTTTATTTATTTTGTAAGAATGTACCCCTAGTCCAAAGTAACTATGTTTTAAAAAATTTGGGGCCAAAAAATTTACAAAAGGCTTTTCAGTTCAACCTAATAAAAATGATATCTAGAAAATATTCCACATTATTACATCTGTCTTTAAAAGTTCAGATTCTAAAGCATTCCTAAGGCACGGTGTTCCGGAAGACATGTGCTTCTGCTGGTGTTGTATGATGTACGAAGCATCTATGACTGGTTCCAAGTGAGCCCCGACAGGCACAGTGGTCCTGATGCTGTGGGACTGTGAGAAGCGAGTCAGACATAAGCCCCCAGGGCTGCATGGAACTCCGTGAGACACTGTACCAGCTGCTGGAACTTGGGCCTCTCCTCTGGGTCTAAGGCCCAGCAACAGGCCATCACAGCAAATCTGCAGAGTGACACAAATGGAAAATTGGGTTAATGATAATACAGTACTCTTAATCTTCTGGTCAATTTGATGCCAGTTATGTTTTGTGTCTAAAGGTGGGCATGGAAAAAATGATATTAAAAACCAATGAATATTACTATATGTTGGCAGTTCTAAAATGAAAAGAAACTAAAACAAGTTACCTGGATTTTATGTGTGGATTTCCATTCTTCATGATGTCGTATCAAAATACATCAGCAAATACAGAGATTTCATATAAATACCTAAAACCCATGTTTTCTGAGAGAAAGAACTTGAAGGAAGTAGAAAGTTTATCTAAGCTCTAAGCACCCTACATCTACAGTGAAATCAGTGCAAAAGCTGCCACCTCACCTTGGTGTATAAAGCTTCGGGGGATTCAGGAACTGAGACCAGAGTCACGTGTGCACCCAATCACCCCTGAATAGCCTCCTGCCCCCCTCAATCCCATAATTTATATGGGAAGTTACACGATGAAAGCAGGAAACAGGAACTATCTCAGTCACTAGCCTGGAGCAGTTTCCTTACATATCAGTTGACGCCAATTGACAAGGTAAGATGACAGTGAGAAAGGCTTTTTATAACTAAGGCTGTATAAATAAAAGTCAGATACTCACTCTACATAGAATAACTGACACAGTATTCAGTACTGTCTTACTATGTACATTATTAGTCTCTCAGATTAGACTTACAAATAGAAGAACAATAAAATGTTCTAATGACAAATGTATTAAAGAGTGAATGAGTCTGGTTTACTTTGCGATTCTCTATGAGTCTAATTCAAATCCAAAGAGTCATTATTCTCTAAAGGAAAGTCTCTGTATGAATACGGACACCGGCTCTTCTTTTATCCCAGTATCATAAATGGAGTGAAACCCATGTCTTCAAATTCAGAAACACTTACAGCTCATCAGGACAGTTGATTGGTTGGGCTATTCGGTAGCCATCTTTCAAGTACGCAGCCATCTCAAAGGGATCAATGTCCACATACGGTGTCTGTCCCAGAGTCATGAGCTCCCACAGCGTCACTCCAAAGGCCCACTAAGGAGAGGAGGAGAAACACGATGAGGCAACATTTACAACATGGGCAGCCTGCTGCTGCCCATGACCAGGGATGAACCAAAAATAGCACCCAATCTTAAAGGAAGCAAAACATCTACCAAAAGAAGTCTATGATAGCTACTTAGTTTCTCTGAGACAGAAAAGAGCATTTTGGGGCGCCTGGGTGGCTCAGTTGGTTGAGCGTCCAACTTCAGCTCAGGTCATGATCTCACAGTTAGTGAATTTGAGCTCCGTGTCGGGTTCTGTGCTGACAGCTCGGAGCCTGGAGCCTGCTTTGGATTCTGTGTCTCCCTCTCTCTCTGCCCCTAGCCTGCTTACACTCTGTCTCTTTTTCTCTCTCAAAAATAAACATTAAAAAAGAAAGAAAGAAAAAAGAAAAGAGCATTTTAATGAATGCACCCTTTAATGTGAATATCATTATTATATATTCTAAGGTAATTAGATCCCTTGGAATGAACTGTTTTTACTGTTGATTACAAGACTCACCACCCTAGGGGCGTCTGGGTGGCTCAGTCAGTTAAGCATCTGACTTCAGCTCAGGTCATGATCTTGCAGTTTGTGAGTTCAAGCCCCGCATCAGGCTCTGTGCTGACCACTCAGAACCTGGAGCCTGCTCTGGATTCTGTATCTTCCTCTCTCTCTACCCCTCCCCTGTTCACACTTTCTCTCTCTCTCTCAAAATAAATAAACATAAAAAAAAAAAAAAGACCCACCACCCACCACCATTAATTATATCTAAGATTTTCCTAAAATGAAAAATCTGTTACATTATATAACTATAGCTAGTGTCCATAATTGAAAAGTGGAAAATGAATAAAACTTAAGCCTAACTGCAGGAAGGGCATTCTGAATACACGAAATATGTAAACTATTTAAATATAAGATGTCATGGATTTTTACTATATTCAAATAATTTAAATTAATAAATGAAAGTATCTTGAAAAAACATCTTTGGACCTTGCTTGAGTAAAAGATCAGATTTATTTAAAATCAACATGTGAACTGTCAGTAAGAACAGAAATCATAAGCAGTGGCAACAGTGTTTATTCATGGTCCAAGCAGGACTCCCCATTTTGGCCCTGGCTCACAGGGATTGCTATCCTGGCTCACAGGGATTGTGCAGCAGGCAGGCAACACGTCTACATAGAGTTATTGCCATGTGGTCAGAAAGGGCTCAGAGCAGGAACTCCCACTGATCCACTGCCACTTGTGAACCCTGAGGTCAGAACAGCTGAAGCTGGATGAAGAGGAAGATATCTGTGTACCATGGTATCGTGTTTATGAGTCCCTTCTGTTCTAGACATTTTGAATCCTTTACGTTATCTAATTCTCACAAAAAACCTGTGAGAAGCACTGGTAGCCCAATTTTACAGGTAAGAAAAACTGACGCCAGAGAAATAACTGGCCTCAAAAACCAAATTTTTTGAGAAGGAGAAAAAAAATTAAGAAAAAGAAAAACACACGAGTCAAAAATGAGTCTGTGTACAAAATCTGAGCATAGTGCATTAAATTTTAAGTAATTATTTTTCAATAACAAAATCGAGAAATACTCCCTAAAGTATACAGATTTAAAAAAACCCTTATATTAGTGAACAATAGCTTTATTTCTTATAATCTATGCAAAAAAAAAAAAAAACAGTGGAAAGATATCTTTTAGGATATTTAAAAAACTATCAATGGAGAATTCTATACCAAGCCAAAATATACTTCAAAAATGAAGGCAAAAATACAGCATTTTTTAGACAAACAGAAGCTGAGATGGAAATTAGGATCTACACAAAAAAATGAATAATACTAAAAACATGAGTAACAACTAGATTTTTTTTATTTTAAAGTTTCTTTAATAGATTGTTTAAAGCAAAAACAGTAACAGTGTATTGTGGGGCTTATAATGTATATAGTAGTAAAATGTATGTCCACAGTAGCATAAAGGATGGAAGGAGATACTAAGTGGAAATATTATAAATGCTCTACCATTAAACATGAGTGGTAGAATATTATTTGAAAGTCGAAGGTGTACGCTGTAAACTCTAGGAGAGGGTTCTCAACCTCAGCACTATGTATATTGTGGGCTGCATAATTCTTTGCTGTGAGAGGCTATCCTGTATCTTGTGGGATCCTTAGCAATATCCTTGGCCTCTACCCACTAGATGCCCCAAGTGTGGTAACTGAAATTACCTCCAGATCTTACTCAATATCCCCTGGTGGGGAGGGTAAAAATGCCCCCAGCTGAAGGTGAAAACCACTAAGTTAGACTAATCAAAGAAAAGAAAGGACACACACTACTGATACCAGGAATGAAAGAGGATCATTACATCAAAAAAAATGAACTCAACTTTATGACAATAAATTCACTTAACTTAGATGAAATGAACAAATTCCGCAAAAGATGTCAATTATCAAAGTAGACATAAGAATAAACAGAAAATGTATGTAGCTTATATCTATTACAGAAATTGAATGCATAGTTAAAAATGTTTCCACAAAGAAAACTGCATCCAGTTTCACTGGGTGAATTCTACCAAATTTGAAAGAGAAAAAGACAAACCTTTATTAGTTTCCTAGGGCTGCCATAATGAAGTACCACAAACTGGGTGGCTTACACAACAGTATGTATTATCTCACAGTTCTAGAGTCTAGAAGCTTATTCTCAGCTTCTGGTGGCAGCCAGAAATCCTTGGTGTTCCTAGGCTTACAGCCGTGGCAACTCACTCTGCCTGTTTTCACTGACATTCTCCCTTCCCATGTCTGTGTCTCTTCTTATAAGGACACTAGTCATACTGGATTAAAGTACACCCTAATTGAGTATGACCTCATCTTAACACTATGTCTGCAATGACCCTATTTCCAATTAATGTCACATTCTAAGGTACTGTGGTTTAGGACCTCAACCTAGTTTTTAGGGGGGCACAATTCAACCTATAACACAATCCCATACAAATTCTTCCCAGAAAATGGAGGAAGGGAATATTTCCCAACTCATTTTGAGGCTAGCATACCCTTAAATACCAAAACCAAACAGTTAATAAGCCTTTGGAACTCAGTATCCTTTTCATTAACAGATCATTAGGGTGGAGCAATGCCCATCCCTGAGGTCTAGGTTTTTTAAAGGGGATGGAGTGCAGGGGAGAGTGGAGAGAAAGGGACAACAGGTGGATGGAGTGCAGGGGAGAGTGGAGAGAAAGGGAGGACAGGTGGGGAGGGATGTATAATTTTAAAATCTCCATAGAGACAGCCTACTGGAATTTTCCTTAAAACTGCTGGTTTAAAAATGGAAAAATGATTTCAAATTAATAAAATTTAAAGGAAGGTGCCTGCATACATCTAGGTATTTATCTATCTTAAAGGCTCACTCTAGGTGAACTTTTAATAATGATAATAATTAGTAGTACATAATTTTAAAAATCATGTCCAATTTCCATATGGAAGGCAGTTCACCACCCTGATGCAATAGAGCCCAAAGAAGTAAAACTGGTTGGGTGTTCTCACCCTTTCTTCATGAGATGAGATGGGCCTGTTCTTACTCACTGGATTGTGGCAGCAGCTGTGGAAAAGGAATAATCCAAACTAGATTTTGGAGGAATAAACAATGGGAATTAGTAACAAGTGGATACTGCCATTTTGTACACAAGGAATAACCCCACCCACTGACAATGGAGGTACATTCTATCAATTTCTGACTGTAAGGGACTTTCACAGTAATGCTGCTGGTATCTGAGATCTGGACATACACGGGTATGAAAATAGTATAATGTGCATAAGCTGACTTTAAAAAAATTACTTCTTTCGCATTGTTCTGTTCACATTATTTTCACTAAGCTTCCACCTAAGGTTCTCATATTACATATTGCAACACTAATAAACACCAAAAAAAAAAAAAAAAAAAAAAAAGAACAATAAAGCCAAAGGGTACACTGCAGTTTCATTTCCTTAAAAGCCAACAAAAGTGATTAATTACATGTTGGCTCACCAACCTTAAAAAAAAAAAAAAAAAATCAAGACCAAACAGCACAAGGATGATTTGTGGAAAAATTGCTCTCTAAAGTCTTCCGATAACTAAGCCATTTAAAATTTAGACAGACTTATTCTATAATTTCCTTTTGTTTGACGTCGTTGGAAAGGGGGCAATAAGAAGGTCAAGCTGTTTTTTCCAGAGTTTTATGAAAGGCTATTGCTATATCCGTTTAAAGAACATTTAGAGAATAACAAGTGTTCTTTTATTCGTCATATTCTCTTCCCCCAACTTGTGTTATTTTATAGCTTAATATATAGGACATGAAACTTTTTTTTCACTAACAACATATACTGATGTGAGCTGTCAAAAGGTATACAAATAAGATTTTTTTTTTTTTTGCTTTTTAAATGTAATATTAACTAATGCTGGATCTATTCAGAGATATCCATTCTGTTACTTCAGGAATTTATAAGGCAAGGCTGACCTCAGTGTACTATATACTGCTGAGAAAAGAATTTTGTCCATTTCTAAAGGGTCTCAATAAAAGCAGGACAATCAGGTATTTTATGGCTGGCCTTTCTGTTAGTACTAGAAACCTAACAACCCCTTCTCACGTATGAAAATGGATTCAGATGACCAAAGTGCAATTAATTTAATCTGGGTCAAGTGTTTTCCAAGCTTGACTAATGAAAAGAATCATCTAGGGTGTCTGTGACAAGTACACATTCCCCAGTCCTATCCTAATCATTTTGAAGTCCGGAACTCACTCTTTCTCTCCATCCATTCATTTATTCATTTTAGAGAGAGAAAGAGAGAGAGAACAAGAACAGGGGAGAAGGGCAGAGGGGGCAGAAAGAGAGAATCTTAAGCAAGATCCATGCTCAGTGCAGAGCCCCACATGGGGCTCAATCCCACAATCCTGCAATCATGACTTAAGCCAAAACCAAGAGTCAGACACTCAATGACGGAGCCACCCAGGCACCTTGGAACTCAGTATTATAAACAAGAGTCCTTGTTCAGTCTTAAGATCCAGCAAATTTAGGAATTAATTTTATTTTTTTAAAAAATTTTTTTTTTCAACGTTTTTTATTTTATTTTTTGGGACAGAGAGAGACAGAGCATGAACGGGGGAGGGGCAGAGAGAGAGGGAGACACAGAATCGGAAACAGGCTCCAGGCTCCGAGCCATCAGCCCAGAGCCTGACGCGGGGCTCGAACTCACGGACCGCGAGATCGTGACCTGGCTGAAGTCGGACGCTTAACCGACTGCGCCACCCAGGCGCCCCAGGAATTAATTTTAAATGTGTTAGCAAATGGTGGTCAGGTAACAAAGATAGTTTTTATTTTTATTTTTATTGTAGTTTGGCTGACACTGAATAAACTTCACACGAAGTGCTCGATTTGGTAAGCTGATACATGTATATATTCCTGCAACCATTGCCACAATCAAGATAATGAACATATCCATCACCTCCAAAAGATTCTTTCTATTCTAATCCTTTCCCCCTGCCCCTCCCCACCACTACCCCTACCATCCCAAAGTAATCATTAATCTGCTTTCTGTCACTGGTTTGCATTTTCTAGAATTTTCTATAAATGGAATCATTCAAAGAGTACACTTTTTTGCCTAGCTTCTTTCACTTAGAGTAATGATTCTGGCACTCATCTAGGACACAGCATGTACTGACAGTTCATCCCTTTCATTGTTGAATAGTAGTCCATTATATGAATACAGCAGCTTGTTCATCCATTTACCTGTTGATGGACATTTGGATTATTTTCTGGTTTAGTTACTGAAAGCTGTTATAAACATCTGTGTACAAGTACTGGCAAGGATACATGCTTTCATCTATCTAGGGGCAAAATGACTGGATATGGTAGATACGTTTAACTTTTTAAGAAACTGCAAACTGTTTTCCAAAGCGAACGTACCATTATGTATTAGATTCCCACCAGTAGCAGAAGAACACTACACTTCTTCCATGTTCTTGTAAACACTTGTCTTTTCAATTTTAGTCATACAAATGGGTGTGTAATGCTATCTTGCTGTGGTTTTAACTTGCATTCTCCTAATAACTAATGAACTTGATATTTTCATGTGCTTATTTGCCATACATCTTCATTGGTAAAGTGTCTCTTCAAATATTTTCCCTATTTTTGTTACTGAGGGTTTTTTTTTTATGTTTATTTTTGAGAGAGAGACAGACAGAACGTGAGCAGGGGAGGGGCAGAGAGAGAGAGGGAGACACCGAATCCTAAGCAGGTTCCAGGCTCTGAGCTGTCAGCACATGGCCTGACATGGGGCTCGAACTCACGAACCACGAAATCATGACTTGAGCTGAAATCAGATGCCTGACTGAGCCACCCAGGTGCCCGTTACTGAGTTTTAAGAGTTCTTTATATATTCTGCATGTATTTCCTGTATCAGACATATGATTTGCAAATATATTCTCAGTGTGACTTGCCTTTTCATTCTCCTAATACTTAGTGCCAGCATTACCTGGTCTTGATTACTGTAATTTGAAATCAGACTTCTAACTTTTTTTTTTTCAAAGCTCTTTTGGCTACTCTAGGTCCTCCACATTTCCATATCAATTTTAGAATCAATCTGTCAATTTCTACCAAAAAAATTAAAAGCCTGCAAAATTTTTGTTTGGGACTATGTTGAATCTATAGATAACTTGGAGAAAACATCTTAATATTGAGTCTTCTGATCAATAAACAAGGTATAACTCTCTGTTTATACAGGTCTTTAATTTTTATTAACAACGTTTTATAGCTTTCATTGTGTAGATATTTCATATTTTAGTTACATGTATTCCTAAGAATTTCATGTTTTTTAATGCTTATATGTTTTTTAAAAACCTAGGTAGAGAAAACAATATGGAGGTTCCTCAAAAAATTAAAAATAGATCTGGATACAATCCAGTAACTCCACTTCTAGGTACAGCCAAAGGAAATGAAAACAGTATTTTCAACAGATAAATGCACCCCCATGTTTACTGTAGCATTATTCACAATAGCCAAGATATGGAAACAACCTAAATGCCCATCAACAGATGAATGCATAACAAAGAGGTGGTATATATACAATGGAATATTAGCCATAAGAAAGGATACCCCGCCATTTTTAACAGTATGGATGGACTTTGAATATATTATGCTAAGTGAGATAAGTCAGAGAAAGGTAAGTAATATACACTATCACTTATATGTGGAATCCAAAAAAGTCAAACTCATAAAAAATAGAGAGTAAAATGGTGGTTACCAGAGGATGACGGGTGAAGGATAAAACTGATGTTGTTTAAGGATACAAACTTGCAATGAGTGGTAAATAAGCCATAGTGATCTAATGCATAGTATAACAAGTATAGACTATAATACTGTAATTATATGATAAATATCACTGTAACAGCAATATTACAATATATAAATGTATCAAAGTAACATGTTATAACCTTACATTTACAATGTTATGTCAAATATATGCAATAAAATAAGAATGACCAAAACAACTTTTAATTCTGATTTTTCATTATTTGTATATAGAAATACAACTGATTTTTACACATTGATCTTGTATCCTAACATTTTTTAAACTTGATTATTAGTTCTAGTAACTATTTCGTATATCACACTGGATTTTCTTCATAGATGATCATGTTGTCCACAAATAATCACTTTTTCCTATCCAATCTTTCCTTGTGTTTTATTTCCTTTTCTTGCCTTAGTGCACTGGCTAGAACCTCAAGTACAACACTGAAGAGAAGTGATGGAGAGTAGGCATCCTTGTCTTGTTCCTGTTATTAGGTAAAAACAATTCAGTCTTTCAGCATTAAGTATTATGTTAGTTATAGGTGTTTTTGTTTTGGTAGATGTCCTTTATCAGATTGAGGAAGTTCTCTTCTATTCCTAGACTGTTGAGAATTTTTATTAGGAATGAATTGAGGATTTTTTTCCGTAATACTTCTTCTGCATCTATTGAGATGATCATATAGTTTTTCTTTTTTAGTATATTAATACAGTAAATTGCACTGCTTGATTTTCAAACGGTAAACAAACTTGTATACTCAGGCTAAAGCCAATGTGGTCATAAAGTGATTTTTTAAATATATTTTGGATTCTAGTTGCTAAATAAACTTTTGTTTAGAATTTTAACATCTATGATCATGAGAAATAATAATCTAGTATCTTTTCTTCTGATCTTTGGTGATGTTTCAAAGTAGTGCTGACCCTGTAGAATGAATTAGAAAGTATTCTCTCCTCAATTTTCTTGAAGAGAATGTATAGAATTTGTATTATTTCTTTCTTAAATGTCTGGAATACCAGTGCCCTAGAGTTCACTCTGGACCCAGAGTCTTCTCTTTCAGGAAGGTTTTTAACTAAACAATTTCTTTATAGGGCTACTCAGATCATCTACTTTTTGAGTGAGCTCTGAAAGTTATTTTCCAAAGTATTTGTCCACTTCACCTAAGTGTGTGAATTTACTGGGAAAAAGTTGTTCATAATATTCTTACTACTTAATACTTGCAAAGAACCTGTAATGCTGTCACCTTCCTCTATCATTATATTGTTAATGGGCAACTTATTTCTTTTTTCTTGATTAGTCTGGTGAGAGATTTATCATAAACGATATTCTCACAATTTCACAGTGAAAATCAATTTCACTAATTTTCTCTATTATTTTTCTATTTCATATTTCACTGACTTCTGTCTATAATATTATCTTTTTTCATCTACCTACTTGGGGTTTAAGTTGCTCTTTTTCTAGTTTGTTAAGATGAAAACTAAGATCACTAATTTGAGACTTTTCTTATCTAATATTGATGTTTAGTAGTGTATATATTCCTCCTTGAGTAGCATCCCTCAAGCTTTGAAATATATTTTTTCATTCAATTCTAAATATTTCATAATTTCCTTCTTTTAATAGTTTATTTGAGAGAGAACACACACACATATGCGAGTCAGGAAGGGGTAGAGAGGGAGAGAGAAACTCCCAATCAGGCTCTGGGCTGTCAGTGCAGAGCCCGACATGGGGCTTAATCTCAGAAACAGAGCGAAAATCAAGAGTCGGACGCTTAACTGACTGAGTCACCTAAGTGCCCCAAAATTTCTCTTTTGATTTCTTCTCTGACACATGGGTTATTTGGAATGTATTATTTAGTTTCTATATGTTTGGGAATTTTCTAGAGTCCTATTTTTGATTTCTAATTCAATTCCACTGTGTTCACAAAACTCTACTTTGCATGAATTGAATCTTTTTATATTTATTGATTTCTTTTATGGACTGGAATATGGTCTATCTCAGCAAATATTCCATGTACACTTGAAAAGAATATGGATTCTGCTGTTGTTGGGTAGAGTGTTTTGTAGTTGTCAATGAGATCCAGGTTGGTGGACACTGTCATTCAAATCTATATCCTTACCAATTTTCTATTTTATCAATGAGAGAGGAACACTGAAATGTGTTCAATTATGTCTTAAAGAGAGTCAAATAGTAAGAAAAAATTTACATATTTATGCATATAGTTACCATTTCTGGTGCTCTCTGGTTCCTTTGTAAATTTTTTTTTAATGTTTATTTGTTCTTGAGAGACAGAGAGAGAGAGCGTGAGCAGGGGAGGGGCAGAGAGAGAGGGAGACACAGAATCTGAAGCAGGCTCCAGGATCTGAGCTGTCAGCACAGAGCCAGACACAGAGCTCGAACTCACAAACCACAAGATCATGACCTGAGCCAAAGTCAGATGCTTAACTGACTGAGCCACCCAGGCGCCCCTCTGTCTCTGATTCCTTTGTATAAATCCATATTTCCATCTGGTATCATTGGTTCCTAAAGGGCTTCTTTTAATATTTTTTGTAGTGTGGGTTTGCTCATGACAATTATTTCAGCTTTGGTATTTCTAAAAAGTCTTTCTTTCCCCTTCATTTTTGAAAGATACGTTCACTGGGTATAGAATTCTATATTCATAGGATTTTTTTCTTACAGTACTTTAAAAACATTGTTTAACTGTCTTCTCCCTTGCATTGCTTCTAGTAAGAAATTTGTTGCCATCCTTTTCCTATTTCCTTTGTATATTAATGTTTTTCTTCTGGCTGCTTTTAAGACTTTCTCTTTGCTACTAGTTCTGAGAAATTTGATTATAATGTACTGTGGTTTCATTTCTTCTTGCTTCTTGGGTTCTCAGTTCTTAGATCTGTGGGTCTACAGTTTTCACCAAATTTGGAAACATTTGTCTTTATTTCTCATTCTTTCTGTCCCTCTCCTTCAATCTGTGGACACCAATTACACATATATTCAGCAACCTGAAGCTGTCCCACAGCTCAATGAGAGATCTTTCTTCAAGAACTTCCTGTATCTTCTCTCTCCTTCTACTTCTCACTTTACTCCCATCTCAGAAGAAAGGTATTCCTCCTCCCATGCCAAGACTACACCTTCACCTGGCCTCCTGAGCCCATTTCACCTATCATCTCTTGGGCTGCCCCTCCAAAAACCACACGTCAATCTCTTTATTTTCATGTTTCCCTGGCCTAAAAACCAAACCAAACAAACCCAATAAAAAACAAAACAAAAAAGTAACAAAACCTCTCTTAATTCTGCCATCCCATCAAGCTAAGATCACTTCATTCCTCTTAACAGCTGTACTTCTTCCAAGTGTAATCTACTTATTGCCACCCCCCCTCATCTCCCACAGACCCCACAACAATCACATATATCTTTAATGATTTACTAAACCCACTCGTTCAAATGTCCTCAATGATTTCCTAATCCTCTCTGACCACTGCAGGTATGTTTATAGACTAAAGTCTCCTTGAAACTATTTCCTTCCTTGGCTTCTGTGATGCAACATTCAATTTAATTCTTTATTCATCTTTCTTTTTTCACTAACTGATACTACATATTCCCTATATTCTTCCCTTGGTTTTCTTTTCTCTCTATTCACTACCTCTGGGATCAAATGCTCCTGTTCATTCAATCCTCACTTTAATGAAGCTTATGTCCAATTTCTAATATCTTGCTTCTGTGTTGTTCCAGAACTCCAGACCCACATTTGATCCATTAGTATCTTGAACTCAACATGCCCCATATATCAAATCAATCATGTTTTCCCCCAAACCAGATATTCTACCTGTTGTCTTCAATTGTGTTATATCTTCACACTGACTTAAGATTTACCTCAACAGCAGAACTAAATAGTACAGAGCAAAGATTTCACTGAAGTTTTTGGAAATATGGGCCCCAAGTAGAAAGGCAGAATAAACATCTATGCAATAGATCTAATGGTCAAGAAGGAAGCCTCAGTGACAAAAGTCAATTAATAAATTTACTCATAAATAACAACTGTAGTCAAAACAGATGGAATCTCTGAAGTAAGGTCTGTGGGAGTGAGACAAGAAGAAATGTGAGATTCAGCATGAAAATAGAGAGGATAAGAGGTCAGTGTGAGCCATTCAGGATTCTTTTACACATTCAAGTACACAGCTCTCTTAAGGATAAGATTAACACAGTTGGCTGTGAATGTTCTTAAAATAAATGACCCAAAAAGGCATATCTATATATGTCAACTTCAATTCTGTAACTATGGAACATCTGCTAAAGGAAAGTAAGTAAAGCAGAGTTTCTACTACCCATTCTGGAAAGAATGACTTATGCATAAAAATATAATGCAGCATGTGGTAGGTGCCGTTAGACAGGTACAAGACTTTCTGGATATCCAAAGAAGACCAAATTAAAGAGCATAAAAGTACCTTGTGTATTTGGACTCAGCAGGAATTCAAGACTGGATGAAATGCGGACTATAAGGAAATGTACAACGGAAAATATAAAGCTAAAAATGGAAGATGAGGTAAGAAACAGAAGGCTCTGAAAACTAGGGGAAGGATCATGGATTTTTCTTTACCAACTCCCTGTGATCAAGAGTTCACTTTGAAGATCAAAATATCATGGAGGAATATTCCTAGCAGTGAAAGAAAGCTAGTGTTCACTTAACTTACTAACATTAATTGATTTTCACAAGTTTTCAAAAATGATATCCACTGTGCACAAGGTACAGGTGTTATTATTATATACTCCTTCCTAAATATCCAATTTTTAAAGCTTTTATTATTCTATGAATTTTAGTTTTCAGACACATAGTTTCTAGGTCTTTTTCAATAACTGATATATATGTACAGGAGTAAATTACTTTTAAAAAGCTTAAATATTTAAAATTTAAGATATAACAAATTTATACAAGTCACCCTTAAAATGGACCTTTCAACAATTCTTCAAGGTTAATGGTCTACCTAAAAATCTTGACACTCTTCCAGATTTATCATTGTGGCAAGTATTTTTTTTATCCCAGCTAAACAAACCCAGATACACAATGACTGTATACAAAATGCACTGACTGCATCAGATATCAAATTTAGTACATGCTGCTAACTCAACTTCAAAAACTGGCAATCTTTAGGCACACAGTGTCATACATGATTGAAAAGACATGACTTCTACTATGAAACTGCCCTAGGATCTGTGATTAAGAAAGACAGCAGAGCCAATATTGGATGCCTATCATGCCATTACACATATCTGCTATTTATGACACTTTACAGTACCAGCTGCTTAGACATTGCCCCATCAAAACACAGACTATTTGAAGGGAATGTTAAATACAATGATAAGGACAAGGAAGGGAAAGGAAAGGGAAAGGGATGTTCACGAGACCTCCTGAAAAAAATAGCTATTCTTAGGGAAAGCCTAATACAGAAAATGTATCAAGGGCAATACTTGATCACAAGACAGCAACCAGTCACCTCTGAAAATAATAACTGTTCCTAAAGTAAATCCATTTATTCCTCTTTCCCAGGAAATACTACTAGGACTATTAAAATAATACTATTAAATACAACTAAGCAATATTTTAATATTAATAATATTAAGCTTTAAATCTTTATTTCCTAATGTCTGAATGATCCTTTCACCTCTCCAGTTTTTTCTTAATATCTTTATATCAATTCCTCTTAATGCTAATTTTTATTTAGTTATATTTATTGAAGTATAGTTGACACAAAATATCAAATTAGTTTCAGGTGTACAACATAGTGATTTGACAAGTCTATACGTTATGCTACGCTCACAAGTGTTAGCTACAATCTGTCACCATACAATGCAACTCTATTCCTCTTAAAATGTGAATTTTATGTTTAAATCATGAGTCTAAGATTGTTGATGTGTAAAATCTGCAACTATAATGGAAATGAATAAATACTGGGAATCTACACATTATTCTAAAATTAGTAAGAAACAATATAAAATAGAAAGTTTTCCATACTTTTAAAAACATTAGGTATTATCCCAGTGAAGAAATAGGCAAAAGACATGAATAGACACTTCTCCAAAGAAGACATCCAGATGGCCAACCAACACATGAAAAAATGCTCAACATCACTCATCATCAGGGAAATACAAATCAAAACCACAATGAGATACCACCTCACACCTGTCAGAATGGCTAACCTTAACCACTCAGGAAACAACAGATGTTGGCAAGGATGCAGAGAATGAGGATCTCTTTTTCACTGCTGGTGGGAATGCAAACTGGTGCAGCCACTCTGGAAAGCAGTATGGAGGTTCCTCAAAAAATTAAAAATAGAACTGCCCTATGACCCAGCAATTGCATTACTAGGTATTTATCCAAGGGATACAGGTGTGCTGTTTCGAAGGGACACATGCACCCCCATGTTTATAGCAGCACTATCAACATTAGCCAAAGTATGGAAAGAGCCCAAATGTCCATTGATGAATGAATGGATAAAGAAGATGTGGTATATATATACAATGGAGTATTACTCAGCAATCAAAAAGAATGAAATCTTGCCATTTGCAACTACGTGCATGGAACTAGAGGATATAATGCTAAGCGAAATTAATCAGAAAAAGACAAATATCATATGACTCCATTCATATGAGGAATTTAAGAGACAAACAGATGAACATAAGGGAAGAGAAGCAAAAAAAAAACAGGGAGGGGGACAAAACATAAGAGACTCTTAAATATAGAGAACCATCAGAGGGTTGCTGGAGGGGTTGTGGGAGGGGGGATGGGCTAAACGGGAAAGGGGCATTAAGGAAATCTACTCCTGAAATCATTGTTGCACTATATGCTAACCTGGATATAAATTTAAAAATAAATTATAAAACTTTCAAATAAATAAAACAAAAACAAAAAACGTAGAAGCTATAGTTCTCAAACCCCTCCTCCCCCAAATACTACATATTCTCTGAAAACCGTACCTTTCTCTTTGATACCACAGTAGTTCAGAAGACCACTCTTCATGAGTGTATTACCAATGTGACTTTCTTCTGCTTAAGGCATGGGCAATGACTTTCCAGGACACTGGGCAAATGAGCAGTAAGAAGCACTCTGCTATAGATATAGTTATCTAGATACCTAGATCTAGATAACTAAATTTCCCTCCTTCTTCTAGGTCATCTTTAATGTTCACAAAATAAATACTGTAAAGGCACAAGAAACACATTTTAATTTACTCTGTACCCTAAAACTGTTCAAATACCTTAGAGTCTCCTCATTACAGTAAGTCATACTGATAAGATTAGCATGGAAATCATTTCCTTGACTTGTTTTTGCCAAGAAAATATTTTTTAAAAACAATGTAATACTATAAAGACAAAAAAGTACTAAGAAAGAAACTCTTAATTGTGCATTCCTGATTGCATTTAGTCTCTTAATAGAAGGTAGTCTCTTAATAGCAGAATTATGTTAGCTACTATAATTACCTAAATAATTGAAAGAAGATATAAATCAAGAAATCTATTTTCAAATAAAGGAAAAGAAAGTCACACACAAAAATCCATGGTGGTATCTATATCTGATGAAAACAGAATAAAAACAATATCCAGAAATTCTTAAGAATGCCTAAGATGATGTCATATCTTGGAATAATAAAACAGATTTATAACCAGTCAAATCTAGTTGTGCATATTTCCTAAGTTCAACAGTTAAAAGCTGATATTAACATTATAAGAATATTGACATACTGAAATATTGAATCTTTTCAGTAAAAATTATGGAAACACAATCAAGAGATGCAATGTATTATTTTTAAGATAGAAAACATTAATGTATTTCCAAACAAATCACACAGAATTTTCAACTATAAAAAAAAAAGCAAAAATGTTAAGGCTCTTTTAAAGGACAAAGAAAATGCCCCCTCCAAGGCAGTTATATCATTTGTTAGGTGCAACATTTACACCTGAAATGTGTATTTTACATGTGTAGGACTCTGTTGGGAGTGGAGTTACATTACTTATCTTGCATATGACTACACACAAAGCTTTTCAGCCCAAACTAGCATTTCAAATGGAGCTTTTGAACCCCCAACTCCACCCATAATGGAAAAGTGGGAACAGAGAACAATGATTATGCATAAAGATTTTCAATACAAGTGTTAACAAGCAATCTTTAACATTTGTGTTTTAATGTAAGAATTCAAAAAGTATTTAATCCCACAAAACTGAATACACTAATAGTGAGTGTGACATCACAGTCCTAGGACACAGAAAAGTGTTCCTATTCCTTTTAATCTTAACTATCCAAGACAAAAGATATTTAAAGGGAAAATATATACACACACATATATTTTAAAAGAAATGAATTTCTAAGAATCTAAAGAAGAAAAATCTGAACATTTTAGGAGCTAACCATATTAAATGTAAATCCATGGGTTTTCTCACTATCACATTCTAAGTACAGCCAGAAGAATTTGGGGCACACAGAGATTTCAAGTAAGTTTATGCCAAGATACACTAAAAGTAATTATGATTTTAAAGTAAGTCTGCTGTTAAGTTGCTCACCATTAAGTTCGTGGAGATTTTTTAAAAATAAAGCTGTCAAGTGATCAAGCAGCAAGCAACAAAGTATCTAGTACAACTACATTCTGATAGAAGACAGATTCTTACATAAAATATATGAACTCTTGCAAAATTTATAAAATACCATAACCATAAAAGTAACTAATTCTAAATATAATTTTGAAATGTTTGCTCAAGTAAACCATGTATCCTCAACTTGGGACTTGACCAGCTAATACAGGACAGTGTACTCGGCTGAAGAGATGTAGATCACATTGCTCAGGGATGTATTTTTTTTTTTTTTTTTAATGTTTATTTTTGAAGGTAAGAGATACAAAGCGGGAGCAGAGGAGGGACAAAGAAAGAGGGAGACACAGAATCCAAGCGGGCTGCAGACTATGAGTGGTCCACACAGAGCCCGACACGGGGCTTGAACCCATGAACCATGAGATCATGACCTGAGCCGAAGTCGGATGCTTAACCAACTGAGCCACCCAGGCACCCCACCTAGGGATGTATTATTAACTATAGTTTCATTGGTTGGAAGTGTATTATCTAATTTAACTTTCACTCAGGAGTTCCTGTGAAATATTTAATCATAAATGTTATAAAAAATAATTCCATTACTTCTCAAACTTAGAGTGGAATACCTACGCAGCTAAATACATTAAATTAAGCAGTGCATTTTCTAGGGGCTTCCACTGTAAGAGCAAACAGCACTATTGGCCATCTTGTATATTCCCTTGAAATAGAAACTATCACTACTCCTTTTACTGAGAGATTAATCAAACAATCCCCAATCTCTTGAAGTTACATGGCATACTTGTTATTTAAGAAACATCTTCCATTTCCTGCCCATTAGACTAGTTTTGGGTTCACCCCAACTGCCCCTTCATTTCTGCTAAGGCAATTATGCTATATTTCAATGAGTAACAAAATCACAAATTTTAAAAATCAACCATGGAAAAAAATAGTAATACCCCAAAGAGATGAGTGACTTAATCTTTTAAATCAACAATAGAGTAAGAATTTTAAAAAGCTATATTGAACAAAGTTACTTTTCTTCACTCAAAAATGTTCAGATGTAGGCTTTTCTATTAAAGGGGTAGATCTGAAAACCATATAGTTCTAGTTTAACTGATATTATGTTTTAAGCTATGTGCTAAAAACGTTAAACTCATTTGTACTCCCATGAAAACAGCTTTGCTTAATGTAGAAGCTGGCAAAGAATTCCAGCTACAATTCAGAACTTCTAAATAAAGATCTGGCAACCTCCAAAACATTATCAATAAGAGCATAATTTGTCCTTACTGATATTCATACAGGAGCTGTGTGCTAGACTAAAATCAAACTCTGCTTTCCCATTTTATATTATTTGAGAAAAATCGGTATCAAAACTGAAAATACAACCTTTCCCTCCCCCCCCCCAAAAAAAAAGCTTATCCTGGATTATATAGGTGGGTCCTAAATGCAATCATAAATATCTTTATAAGAGACAGACAGAAGGAGTTTTAAGAGACAGACACACACAGAAGAGAAGGTGATAGGAACATGCAGCAGAGAGATGCAGCCATGAGCCAAGAAATGCCAACAGCCATCAGCAGCTGGAAAAAACAAGGAAAGTTTCCCCCTTAGGGGCTCTGGAGGGAGCATGGCCCTGCCTACACCTTCATATCAGACATCTGACCTCCAGAATTCAATTGTGAGAATAAACCTCTCTTGTTTTACCACCAAGGTTGCATAGTTTGTTACAGCATCCAGAGGACACTAATACAACTAAAGGAAATGAGGGCATTAGAAGAGTAATCCTTAAAGCACACAAACTTAGAAGTAAAAGGGTAACCCTATATTATAAATAAAATCTATTGATGTAAACACAAGATACAAGGATATAGTAAGCCCAATTTTTACAGTTGAAACTTCAAAGCAAACAATTCTATAAGATTTTATATTTATTTATTTTTAAAAATTTATGTCAAGTTAGCCAATATATAGTGTATACAGTGTGCTCTTGGCTTTGGGGGTAGATTCCTGTGACTCATCGTTTACATACAATACCCAGTGCTCATCCCAACAAGTGCCCTCCTCAATGCCCATCACCCATTTCTCCCCTTCCCCAACCCCCATCAACCCTCAGTTTGCTCTCTGCATTCAAGTCTCTTATGGTTTTATATTTAATACTAACGTATCATTGAGTGGTCACAGAGGGCGAACCTATAAGCAAAAGTTTTACCTAATCTCTATTCAGCTACAGTAACAAACTGTACTGAGATAGAAAAATAAATCCATCTTTCAAATCAGACTAAAAAGTGAGAAATTAAAAGCAATTTAAAATGTCTACAAAATACCCACAAGTAAACGTGGCTACTGAAACTATTCATCACTAAGTATAAAGGATCCCACTATATGATCTTCTCTGGTGGGCAGAACTACTCAGAAACAGACAAAAGGGAAGAGAGTGGCATCTGGGGAATTACAAATAACACAGTTCATAATGTTGGAAGAGGATGTTTGAAAGGAACAATAAATCTTTATGATCTGGCAATCACTTGGTTCTTCTGAGACTTACATAAGAAAAAAAAAACCCAAATACTGAAATCTCTCTAAGCCTTAGTATCTACCTTTAAAACTGGGATATTCGTGTCTAGCTACTTCATAGTGTTAACAGCCCCCTCACAGGGTTACTCTGAGGATGAAACGTGATTACACACATTGATGGCCCATGGTCTGAGTCACAGCATCTTTCCATGAACTGGCTGACTGGAGCTAACTACACTTGCTTTCTCAATGAAACATTTCAGGGAACAGTTACTAAATTTAAAAAAATATATAGAAAAAAAATTAAAACATAAAGCCTCTTCACCATTCTATTGATATACAAGATTCCCAGCACTTACCACATCACTAGCACTGGAGAACTCATTATTGACCAGACTTTCCAGAGCCATCCACCGAACTGGCCTGTTTTCATTGTCCCCCAGACAGTGATAGTCCATGGGGAACAAGTCTCTGGAGAGGGCATTGTCTGTGATCTTAACTTGAAGTGTGTCATCAATCCTGAAAAGTAAAGACATGAGCATCAAATGCAATCAGACTGTTTAAAACATATGAATCAGGGTTACTCTTACAATTCCCACAGTAACTCCTGGAGAGAGCCCAAATCCAGGGAAAACTAAACATCAAAGGACAGTGACAAGCTCATGGCACCTACACACAGTTCCTAGCAGCCAGGTCTTTGTGGATGACTTCCCTTCTGGCCAGATAGCTCATTCCACAGGCAATCTGAATGGCCATGTGTACGAGGTCTTGTTGAGAAATTGCCTGTGGTTAAAAAAAAAAAAAAAAAAAAAAAAAAAAAAAATGACACTGCTTGTAGTTAGCACAAAAATTATGATGGCAGCTACTTATTTTATTCCACAATCCTACTCCATCCCAAAATACTTCTTTACACCTACACTTGACTTTTAAAAAGCTACTTCTTGACCAAGAATATGTTCCCATTGCTCCCTAATATTTGTATCTACTAGTACTTATCATTCTGTAATGTAACTTACCATTTATTTCACACTGTCTCTCTCATCTGTTAGGTAGATCTCCCCAACAACTAGGACTTACAATAGGTGCCCAATAAATATCTGTTCCATGAATGCCGAATTCTCAAGATAATATTTCAAATGTTTATTATTTGATAACCTGTTCTTTAAAATCAAAAGTTTTTATTAGGAGATTATCTCTGGAGACCATTTTCAAACTAATATAAGTCTATAGCTCTCACTACTGATATGCTCCTCTAGAGCCAGTATGCTAGTACTGTGGGCTAAGGAGTGAAATTCTTCCTCAGGTAATGTTGATGGGCTGCAGCCTCCAACAATTTTTGGGGAACCCTGGCTTTAATCCTGTCAATTTACAAAGCATATTGACTTATAGGTCACTCGATGCAGCATTTGAATCCACTTTCTCTGGGCAACTGTAGTAAGTACATCATTATAAACTCTAAAACAAACAATACAGCTACAAGTTACAGTAGGCAACAAAACACCAGCTAGGCTTTACTACCACTACCATCATAATGTGTCTGGAATATAACCAAATGCTTCACAGCCATGTGCACAAGCAGCAAAGAGAAGGAAACTCCTAAGTGATCGATATCTTATAGCCAAGCATATTAAAAACAGATCCATTATCCCCATAATCTAGACCTCCAGTCACGACCAGCTTTTGGTATAATATGGACCAAATGACTCTGTCAAGTGTGTTTCCATTCCTACAAGGGAGATCTAGTACCAGTGCCTTCAAAGAGTTATCAGGAAAATGGCTGAGATGGTGTTAGAGAGGGTCTGAGGTGATTATAAATAAACACACAATGGATAAAAGGCAAAAGTTCAGCCATCAGTAGAGCGCAACCTTTAAGACAGGAATCATAAACCATCTTACTCTAAATCAACAGGGTATAAATATCTTCTAGTTCATTTTGAGTTTCTTTTTATAGGTTTTTAAACAGTTTATATATAGGAAGGTTAACATCTATTTTCAAAGATAATATCAGAAGTTCCCGGCAAATAATTAGTATTGGGGCAAATTTTTCTCACCTGAGGATTATTGGCCTCTACTAATTTGCACTGCCGTAAAAACAACTTAAGATTCCCCCAATTCATGTAAGGCAGTATCACCATGGGCTTTTCTCCTTCTTCTATACACACATGCGTAATAGGAAGAAGATTTCTACAAAATAATGAAATCAGGAGAAAGACAAGTGAAATCTAAAACCTCAAGGGCTTATTTTTAATAAAAAGCAATAAAGGTAACCTAAAACAAAACCAGAAAATCTCAAGCATACTTAAAAACATGATAACCATTAAAAATGTAATAATGTTATAAATGCCCCTTAAAACTAGACATCAGTGTTTCCCACATATACACTTGGTGGATAGATAGGGAAAAGCTGTAAACTCAAAGTTGTTTCCTGTGGACTGGATTCTCTGAAGACACTCTCTAGTCACACTAAAACTTTACTCTTATGGGGTAATCAGAGACATCTAAAAAATGACTTGATGTGTTTCTATAACATCCTCTTTAGTCCATCAACACATTAAAGAAAAGCAGACCCCATGCAGACTATGGACCAGAATATGCTATCAAGAAGGCCTCAGAGAGGCTGCAACTGCCACAAAAGCCAAGATGCCCTTAGCTGGTCCCATGGGACTTAGAATCTGATTTCCAAATCCTAAATTTACCATGTACTGTTTGTGCAACCATCTCTCCTGGCCTTAGTTTCCATACCTCTAACATGGCATCATATCAACCATAAAATGTTGTTATGATGTACAAGATAAAGCCAACCATGTAGTAAACAGTATTGTTTCTCTAAATTTCCATGGCACACATAAATACTTTCATCCTATTTCCTGACGACACCTCTTTCCATTGATACCTGGAAATAATTTAATTTTCTTCAAGGTTTATAACTTTTTACATAATTATCTCATTTTCCCAACTATGCCAAAAAGGGCAAAAACATGAATTCTTATTTTTATGCCCAATGCTTTGTATTCTGTGCCATAGAAAATAAGCATTTAATAAATATTTGATAAATAACACAAGTATCACAGCCTTAAAAACGATCCTACTCCTTAACTTAGTAAATTCTGCCTCTAAGGATATTTAATAAAGAAATAATATCAAACATTAAAAAGCTACATAAACAAGGATAGTTAATGAAATATTAATAGCAAAAAGTTACAAACAACTAACAGCACACCCAAATAGCAGGATAGTACATAACAATTAAATGGTCACAAAGAGATGTTAAGAAGAGTAAAAGTTTATCTTATTGAAAGCAAGATACAAAATTTACATATGTGTGCAGGATAATTTCAAAGATGGGAGAATAATAAAACTCTGCACAGAAATATGACAAGAATTAAAAGTTGTTGTCTTTGAGTTGTGGGGCTTTAGATCATTTCTATCTTGCTTTTTCTGTTTTGTTTTTTTCTAAATTGTTTCAATTGAGCATGTGTCTCTCTTAAAACCACAGTCACACAACTGTGACCCAACGGCGCACAAGTGAAAGCTGCGGACTCCTCTACTGCTATGTAGGACTTACTAATAGGGAAAGCACTGACCCCTAAGCAGCAGAAAATGAGGACTCAAGAGATTAGTAGACCTGCACAAAAAAACCTCCTAGTACAGCTTCTGCTTGCCATTACAGCCTAAGAGTGGCAGTGATGATTAGTCCCACTCAGTTGAGTGAAGAAACCCATGCAAAGAGAGGTTAGGTTATCTGCCAAGCACAAACAACAAGTGCATGGAGAAGAAAATTCAAAACTTCATCCAGTTCCAAAACCCTTTGCTTTTCCCTGGCTCACTGGATATTCCCTCCCGGGAGAGCAAGAAGGAATGCATGGGAAGTAACACTGCCTCTTTTCTTACCAAGTCCCATGCACACTAAAATGAGTACAACAGGTTTGCATTCAGGTTTAACTGAGCACACAATGATTTTAGGTGTAATGTGAAGAGTTACCTGATCTAACATCCCCAAAATTATTTCTCTGCTCCTCTCCTCAGGTCTGAAATTCACTGAGCAGAGTTAAAGGTATTTTATCCAGGCACAGTAAGTTTGCTGTTTGAGATCAAATCATTTGCTCTATCACCAGGGGATTAAAAGCCCTCTAGGAGAGGTAACAAGTTGCATGAACATGTTTTTTTTTAATTTTTTAAATATTTTATTTATTTTTGAAAGACAGAGACAGAGCTCAAGCAGGCGAGGGGCAGAGACAGAGGGAGACACAGAATCTGAAGCAGGCTCCAGGCTCCGAGCTGTCAGCACAGAGCCCCACGTGGAGCGCGAACCCACGAACCGTGAGGCCATAATCTGAGCCAAAGTCAGACACTTAACCAACTGAACCACCTGGGCACCCCTGCATGAACATGTTTTAAAGTACAAATGGCTGGCCTTCATTCTATCCATTTTATAAAGAAAAGGAGAATAAAAAGGAAGATCCGGGACCTAGATGAAGAGCGGATGAGAGTAGATACTGGTGCTGTAGGCAAGAACAAGGTAGAAACAGGGAAGGTTCTGTGGGGACATGAGACAACTGCACGCAGTTCTCAGTCTTGCCAAGCGTGCCTGCAGAGTGAGGGCCGGGAGGCACTCAGTGTGAGGTCACCACCAGGCAACTTCAGGCCAATGGAGAGCCAAACTGCACACAGAAATAACTCAACAGTACTTTAATATGAAGCACTTCAGATGTAATTAAAATAAATTGGTATCTTTTTATTTATACAGCTATTTCAATTTACAGTAAATATTATTCTCATAAATTCCAGTAGAAAAAGGAATAAAAAGAATTTCAAAATACTTAAAATATATCAACACTTTACAATTCTTACTCTTGGAATGTTAAAACATGAAGTAAACATGCTTTGCATGTGGAATTGCATGCCACAACCAGTTTTAAAAAGTTAAATTCTGAAATGAGGTGTCATTTCTTACTAAGTGTATTTTGTTGGCTTGATAAGTTGTACAATATGAACACTGAAGATCATTAGTTCATTTTTGTCCCTCAGGCCTAGCAGAGTTCCAAATACAAAACTGGTGCTAAATGAATTAGAATAAGAGAATGAACAAATAAATGCACAGACGCACCCATGATACTCATTAAAAACTAGGAGTCCTGGTATTACTCTACAGCCAGGAAGAACAATTAGCCATGACCAAACTAGACAATCTGCCTTTAGAAGACTTTCCCCAATTGCTGAATGTCCAGTATGAGCCCTATTCAGCATGTGGCATTCCATCACCTAAGGTGTCCTGGGCTGCTAATTCATCCTGATAGGATGCTGGAAAACCGTACAGGCTAAAGCCACATAAGAAATGCTGCAAATACTTGCACTGAACGTTATTCAGCCAAAGCACCTAGGCTACAGTGGATATAAAACTGCTTCTTGGGAAAATCTTGGCTTTGTCTACATTTATCCCTGTTTCCCACTTCTGTGAAGTGTACAGACCTTTTATCAGGGTAAGAATACTAGGTAGGTACCTAAATACTAGGTTACATTACATACTAGTATTAAACACTTTTGGCTCTTCCTCTCAGAGTCAGCAGAATAGAACATCAAGCACTTCCAGTCTGGTCAAGAAGGACATTTCTAAATGACCATTATCCAGTTCTTGTTTTGTTACTCAAAGGAAACAAAATGTATTTTTTATAAAATATAATCTCAGGAATGTTATCCATGCATTCCTCTGTAAATACGTTCTATACTTGGACTGAATCAGACCAATGGAAGGTAACATTCTTCAATCACTTGACTTTAACCCTTCAATGGGACATCTTCAGTCCGACCATTACTGTATGTTCAATTTTTTCAGACACCCTGGGCTTTTTTATGCTCAATGAAACTAAAAAGTGTATCTGTTCATTATATTAATCAATGCCCCAAGTATGGTAAGCCTAATGTGACATCTACTTGAGAATTTGAAACTAGGAAAACTTTTTTCCTCCCCCAAAGAACATTTGTTTCTTTCCCTTCTAATACTGAGATTCATCAACTTTTAATGTTTCCCCAGAAACTAAAAGATGTTTTATGTTCAATCACAGCAAAAATATTTGTATCCTTATTGTTGGCTTATTTGTTTTCTCCTCCACCATCACAAAGCCATAAAACTCGACTTTCATTACCATTTTATTGCTCTCACTACTGCTGCCTTCTTTTTAGCTTCTCAAATTCTTTCAAATAGGAACCAAAGTATAAATGAAACTCAAAAATAAAACTCTGCATAGTCATCTTATTTTTTGGCAGAACTAAAGTAACTGCTCAAAGTACAAAGAAATTAAAATGCATGATGCCTTTTGCATGCATCACTTGTGTGTGTGTGTGTGTGTGTGTGTGTGTGTGTGTGTGTGTGTGTTTCCCCAGAAGTCCATAAATATCTTCCAACAGGGATGGTCACTGACCCATTTTTTTAAACATATGCAACCAAATCTGCAATAGGCATACAAATTAAGCTGACTCTATGTAGTTTTTTTTCTTTTTAAAAACCTTGCCCCAATACTGATACTGCAGCATGTTGAGATACGATATTTAAGTCCTTTTTGTTTCAGAAGATAGAGCTTTTGTTATAGCTCTGTAAGAGGACTGATATGAGTTTTTTTTTTTTTAAAGTTCTTCATACAGAACTACAAGTATTTCTTAAAAACCATACTATGACCTAATGACAAGATCCTGGTCAACCATTCAATGAACTGCTCCAAATCTTTTTTAAATGTAGATATGAATTCATAGTTACTTATATAAAAAGTTAGATACATTGCTCTGTTATATTAAGAAGCCTGTTAACCTTGTTAAAGATAATAATGGTATTATGATTATATGAAAACATCTTCGGAGCACCTGGGTGGTTCAGTCATTAAGCATTTGACTCTTGATTTTCAGCTTGGGTCATCTCAAGGTTCGTGAGGTTCAGCCCCACATTGGGTTCTGCGCTGACAGCGCAGAGCCTGCTTGGATTCTCCCTCCCTCTCTCTCTGCCCCTCCCCGACTTGTTCCCTCTCTCTCAATAAATAAATATTAAAAAAAAAAATCTTCATGGGGGGAGGGGAATTGCAGGCTGGAAATGAATTTAAGTGCTGAGATGTCTAGTTTACTTTAAAATATTTCTACACTCCTAAATATCTATGTATCACCTAGGTAGATAATAGACATTTATATACACCAAACAAAAGTGGTAAAATGTTAACTTTCACTAAATTTAGGAGATGGGATTACTGGTGTTTATTATTCTTATCTCTGGTATTCTATGTTAAAGAATTTCATAGCAGGTATTTTTTAAATATTTTTTTAATATTTTTTTTCAAGTTTTTATTTATTTATTTTGAGAGACAGAGAATGAGCAAGAGAGGGAGAGAACCCCAAGCAGGCTCCGTACTGTCAGCTTGAAGCCCAATGTAGGGGCTTGAACTCACAAACTGTGAGAACCCATGAGGCAAAACCAATAGTTGGATGCTTGACCGCCTGAGCCACCTAGGCACCCCTCATAGCAGATATTTAAAAAAAATTTTTTTTTAATATTTATTTATTTTTGACAGAGAAAGAGACAGAGCATGAATGGAGAAGGGGAAGAGAGAGAGGGAGACACAGAATCTGAAGGAGGCTCCAGGCTTCGAGCTGTCATCACAGAGCTAGAAACAGGGCTCGAACTCACAGACCACGAGATCATGACCTGAGCCAAAGCTGTATGCTTAACTGACTGAGCCACCCTGGCGCCTTTTTTTTTTTAATTTTTTTTAATGTTTATTTATTTTTGACAGAGAGTATAGCAGATATATATCACTATCCTATTTTTTAAAGAATAATATGCACACAAATATGTAAAAACTCCCTTTCTCAAAAGTTTAGCTATGTTTTATCCAGCTATGTTTTCTTTTCTTCCTTAGAATCTATTGCATTAATTTTTTTCACTGATATTCTATTTAAAAAATAAGGGCATTCCAAAAAGCTTTCAATTCAGAACATATCACAACTTTCTTAAATATAAATGTAGCATACAATGTTACCATGCTTAACACTTAAATGCTGGGTAGTTTTCCTCACCTGTGATGAAGACCTCGTAGCTTACAACTTTCAGTGAGCATCATTGTCACCTGAATTTCAGAAGCTTGATCTATATAAAGAAAAGGACATTGTCGTGGATGTTAACACTATATATGTGACAAGACCTATTCTGCTATTAGCAAAAATTTATCTCAAACTATAGGATGAATTTTCATTATAAGATACAGGTAAATCTACATAGGTCTAGCCTATTTCTATTATCAAATTACAAAATATTACAAAATTCTATTGCAACAGGCAGTGTTTCATTTAATAGATGAACATTAACAGAAGCCATGAAGAATAAATTTGAGTATGTAAAAATTAGAAATTAAGTAAGGTTCCATAAAAAAAGTAATGAAAGTAGTAGCAGGCTGGAAAAATATACATAAAGGATTAATTTCATTTTTTCCCCTTCTTTAAAGAATTCCTACAAACCAATAAGAAAAAAATTTAAAGAGTCAAAAGATAAAAGCATACACTTTATTGAAAAAAAGCAACACAAATGACCAAAAAAATTACAAAATGACGTTTAGCCTCACCCTTCTGTAAAGACAAACAAACTAAATTAAGAGGTATCATTTTCTTGGTCAGAGTGGGACAAAAACAATCAGCTACCTGCCAGTTTGGGCAGGAGTGTGATGAAACAGGTTCATCAATAGCATCTTGGGAAAGTGAGGGAAGCAATACCCAACAAAGTGCAAAAATACATATACTCTACATCATCAGCCCACTATTAAGAGCATAATCTACAGATATAGTCACAAAAGTTCATCTACATATAATGTAACAAGAATATTGTTCACCTGTAATAGCAAAAAATTCAAAACAACCCAAAGTGCCCATCAAAAGAGAATCAGTTAAATTAGCACACTGGGATACTATGCAATTACTTTTAAAAAATAAGATTTAAGTCTCTATGTATGACAGAAGATCTCCAAGATATATTAAATTTTAAAACCAAGGTGACAAATTGTTTGAGTGACCAGTTATGTTTTAAAAACAAATTATTTGAAAAATTAGATACATCTGGACACATTTTTTTTCTTACTCATGAAGAGAATAATAATAAATTGTTAATGATGGTTAGGTTTAGAGATGGGAGAATTTAAATTTTGCACCTTTCTCTTCAATTTACATGTTCAAACCTTAGAAACATAAAACTATAAAAAAAAAATGACCACAGGGGTTCTGAAGGGAGATTGTGGCCCTTTTATTTTCTTCTTACCTGTCTGAGTTAAAAGCTAGCAAACAAAAAGAACTGATATTAAATTAATAGAAAAAAATGTAATTATCATATAATACCCAAAACTAGTATGATTATTCCATTTTATTTTTAGCATCTGAACTTATGGTTTTTGGTCCAAAGTAACAGAACTATAATTGGCTTTTAGTTCAATGTTTTTGAAACACAAAACACAATAATGCAATTTACTAGTATCTTTAGCTTGCGCCTCCAAAGGAATTTTAAGTCAGCAAATATCTGCACAAATCTATAAGCATTCTTCATCTTACAGGGGCCACTACTTTAATAATGAGGATTTTCTCCACTATTTAAAAAGAACATTTCCATTAAGTGAATGGCATATTTTCATTATAAAATTGGAAATGAGTTTCAGTTTTTTAAAAACCAGCCTGAAGATGGGAATGCAAGCTGGTGCAGCCACTCTGGAAAACAGTATGGAGGTTCCTCAAAAAACTAAAACCAGAACTACCCTACAACCCAGCAATTGCACTACTAGGTATTTATCCAAGGGATACAGGTATGCCGCTTCAAAGGGACACATGCACCCCCACGTTTATAGCAGCACTAGCGACAATAGCCAAAGTATGGAAAGAGCCCAAATGTCCACCCATGGATGAATGGATAAAGATGTGTTGTATATATACAATGGAATATTACTCAGCAATCAAAAGTGAAATCTTGCCATTTGCAACTACATGGATGGAACTGGAGGGTATTATGTTAAGTGAAATTAGTCAGAGAAAGACAAAAATCGTATGACTTCACCCATATGAGGACTTTAAGAGACAAAACAGATGAACATAAGGGAAGGGAAATAAAAATAATATAAAAACAGGGAGGGGGACAAAACAGAAGAGACTCATAAATATGGAGAACAAACTGAGGGTTACAGGAGGGGTTGTGGGAGAGGGGATGGGTTAAATGGGTAAGGGGCACTAAGGAATCTACTCCTGAAATCATTGTTGCACTATATGCTAACTAATTTGGATGTAAATTTTAAAAAATAAAAAATAAAATTAAAAAAAAACTGGCCTGTAGATATAAAAAAAAAATTATGAGTATAGTGTACCTTTTATTTACTTATTTATTTTTAATGTTTTTATTTTTGAGAGAGAGACAGAGCGAGTGGAAGAGGGGCAGAGACAGAGAAGGAGACACAGAATCCGAAGCAGGGTCCAGGCTCTGAGCTGTCAGAGTCCAACACGGGACTTGAACTCAAGAGCCATGAGATCATGACCTGAGCCAAAGTCGGACACTCAACCTACTGAGCCACCCAGGCACCCTGAGTATAGTGTATCTTTAAAAACACTCTCAAGGGCACCTGGGTGGCTTAATCGGTTGAGTGTCCAACTCTTGATTTCAGCTCAGGTCGTGATCCCAGGGTTGTAGGATCGAGCCCTGCGTCAGGCTCTGTGCTGACCATGGAGCCTGCTTAGGATTCCCTCTCTCTTTCTGCATCTGCCCCTCTCCCCTGCTAGCACTCTCTAAAAATAATAACAACAACAACACTGATTTCAAAGAAACCAATAACTAATTTGTATGTCAACAGTAAAAATAGTAGTAACTTGCAAAGCTTCTGATCAATGCAACAAGAGGGAGAAAAAGATACAAAGACTGGCAAAGCCAAGATTCACATCCCAGCCCTACATAGTAAAATGCCAAACCAAGAGTAAAATCCAGATCACTGAAGTCAAGTACTATGAGTATGTGTCACATTTACTCCTTAAAAGTGCAACTGTCAAAGCTAAGCAATCACAAACTTCATTTTCTTCCAAGACTAACTAGTGGAATCACTCCCTCTTCCACAACTTGCTAGTAGTGTCCACTTTTCCAGACAGCTTCATTTAGTTTAAACCTTTGTAGGAATGTAAAAGGGGCGGACGAAAAGCCAAGGGCTTGAAACACTTGGTACTTCTTTGGAAAACGTGCATCACACTGATGTCTGCCAGAATAAACTCTAGTTGTCTAAAAACTGCTCAAAATTTAGGATCATCTAGGAATGGCAGAATGTGCCTTTATTTCTTTTTCTGTAATCTAAATAAATTTTAATCAAATTACGACCAGGACGATTTGGGGAATGTCAGGGTCTTTTTCAGATTGAAATCTAGTAATATTTGGAAATCGGCACCCAGTTAATAAGTGGTGACCTTCCTGTCAACTGGCATGAAGATCCAAATAAAAGTCAATTTCAGGACATGTTATTTTATGCCTAATTTTCTTCAAATTATTAACTTTAATAAGCATACTCTATTAAGCAAGGGACACTTGAACTAGATGATGATCTAAGAACAGTTGGAGTTGGAGAAAAAATAATTTTATCCATTTAGTAAGAAAAAACCATTTTCCTGGATTCCCTTCCCAGTCTAGTCCAAGTCTTTTAATTTTAAATACTGAAAGATCTATTTTAAGATGTGCACATTTGAAAAGAATACTATAAAATATTTACAAGTTACAAGAAGAACAAATGCTTAAAAAAAACCACTTATTTCCAAATTGCAAAGTAGTAGCAACTATAAAACAAAATAAGAACCCAACACCAATAACCTCAAATTAATTAATTTACTTCATGGAATTCAATTTCACAATATTCACTGTATGAGATTCAGATTCTTTTTTTTTTTTTTCGTTTTTTATTTATTTTTGGGACAGAGAGAGACAGAGCATGAACGGGGGAGGGGCAGAGAGAGAGAGGGAGACACAGAATCGGAAACAGGCTCCAGGCTCCGAGCCATCAGCCCAGAGCCTGACGCGGGGCTCGAACTCACGGACCACGAGATCGTGACCTGGCTGAAGTCGGACGCTTAACTGACTGCGCCACCCAGGTGCCCCGAGATTCAGATTCTTAATTTCAATCTCTGGAAATTTATTTCTTATACATTATACACACACACACACAACTTATGTTTTATATGTAATATACATATATAATAACATTATTGTTATTCTTAAGGTTAGTACAACTTTTTAGAAACAACATAAATAATAGACTGGAATGTCTATTAAGTCTCTGTGCAAATTTACAAATTTTTTATGAAGCCAAATTCCAATTTCTTGCTTATGTCTAAAGGTAAAGGTCAATAATCTTTTAAAAAGTTATTTTTTACATTTTAAGCTACATTTCTAATTGTGTGGCAAGTAACAAAGCATACAGATTTGTGAAAGAAATATGCCAGATTTTCATAGCTTCAATTAAAAAAAAATTCCAAAAAAATGAATCTCGAGATACCCAATCATATGGAGTTATCTAACAATTCTGCGCCAACGACTGTGGTCAATGCACTTCCTCTTTGTTTCTCATGCAAACCGTAACTATATCTTGGCTAGGGACTCACTGTGCTTTCTCTTGTTTCCATCTAGCTCAGAAGGAACATTACAATCACAGTGGTTAAGGCGCAGAAACAACCAATTGACTACAATTTCAAGCGTATCCGGAAGGAGAAATCTTATCTTGTGAAACAGTCCCAGAATCTGCATTGTGTTTTCTTATCACTATTATTTCCTTTTTTTCTCCTTTCCAACCCTAAGTCAACCCAATTATACATAGAAAGTTCTTTTGCTAATTCAAGATTCATTCAGAAGAAATTAGTGACAGCCTAGTTGTAAACTAACCGCAGATTTATAAACTCCAGAAGAAATATTAAAATCACAGAGAAATGTTTCCTTAAAAATGGGGGAAAATGTAACAAAAGTCAACAGTATTAAACTAAGGGTTCAAATTCTATATTTATAAACGGTAATATGTAAAATATCTTTCAAACCTAGTCAGAAAACCTAATGGACCAAACTTAAATATTAACCTTTAAAAATGCTTTGGGGCTAGGAGAGGTAGGTAGATAAAATATATACTGAACAGTATAATAAGTTAAACCGTTTAGAAAACAATGCGTGAATGGCAAGTGTGTGTTAAGCAAGCAATTTTGCTAAATTAAAAGAAATCAAATTACCCTTATTTTTAAGGTTAGTACAACTTTTTAGAAACAACATAAATCCTTCATACTTTTCCATCAATTCATTTAAGTAGATTTAGAAACATAAGTTCTTATAAATTAACTTTGAAAACTTCATAAAATGTCACCTCTTACATATAAAATGGAATTTAATTTTTTCCTCAATTTCTGCATCAAAATGCTATTATTTGTTTTTTCAAAATTAACATCTTGTCATCTCAGTCCATATCTGACACTGTCAGACATTAAACACCCTATAAATTACATTTTTCTTTTTCTTAAAATGATCAAATTTAACTAAGATTTAAGCTTTTACAAATATCAATTATAAAGTGAAAAATTAGGCATCATATTGCTCCAAAAGAATATGTGAAAATAGATATTCTGTTCATGATAACATTAACTAGTGTGATATACCCTTTAGAAAACAATCTGACAACATCTATCTAAATTTTAAATGCAAATACCTGTTGGGGCAACAATGTCAACTATGGCTATACCTATAAAACTAAGCCAAGAAGGATACGTAAACACATGGATATTTTTTGCAGCATTACATATAACAGCAAAAAAAAAAAAAAAAAAAAAAAAAAAGGCAGGGAAGTGGGAGGAAGATAAACAAGCCTATTCATGTAAGGTACTATGAGTCTGGGGTGGAGGAGGGGGGACAGGGTGTGTGTTTTTTATTCTTTGTAGACAGCAGTATTGGGAGTGGGAGGAGGAAAAATAAGTAACAGTGTTTTTAAGAGGAAAGAAACAACTTTTACCTAAGAAAAACACAGTATTACATATAGCAACAATGAAGTCAAATTGATGTAATTTAACTACAAGCTCAAGTAATACCTAGTAAGTGTTTAACATCTTAAATTATTAGACCTTTTTTTCTATACCTTATGAAAACAAGCCAAATATCCTCAAAAGTTAGCCTCATATGAGCTAAACTCACATGAACTGACTTAAAGGTCTGGTGCAGACTCAGAATCGGAGACAGAATCTCACTGGCATGATCTACCTTAGGAAAACATTTTGGTAACAGTATGGAAAAAAACCCTACCTTTAACTGTTTTTACAAATGCTTGTTTTTCTTTATTTGGATCTTTTTCATCTACTAAAATCCCATGGAAAATACGCCCAAAAGTACCTAGAAGGAAAAATAATAATTAATGAGATCATATGATAACCTTCATAAAACTATAAGTACAAAACTTCCTGGCACAATATAACTTAAACATAACAAGGACATATGTGATCAGCAACATTATTCTCACCTAAATCTTTGGTTTTTTAATGACTATTAGAAATTCTTTGTAACTATGAAATATTTTAACTTGCTTTTGTTTTTTTTTAAGTTTATTTATTTTTTGAGAAAGAACGTGCGCGTGCACACACACACACACACACACACACACACACACACACACACAAGCAGGGAGGGACAGAGAGACAGGGAGAGAGAAAATCCCAAGCAGGCTCCGCACTGAGAGCACAGGGCTCTATCTCACAAACCATGAGATTATGACCTGAGCAGAAACCAAAAGTCAGACACTTAACCGAGTCACCCAGGCACCCTTTAACTTGCTTTTAGAAATACCATATTTAAACCAAGTATATGAGAATCCTTTCTGAATCATCCTAAATAAACTAATGATATAGCCAAGAACACTGGAACTCAGTAATGGGGTATCCATTAGAGGCATTTATGAGTTTCTAAGCTTAGCTTCAGAACAATAACAAAAGAGAACAATGGACGCCCCTCATACATTCAAAAACAGACCAAAAATTTTTGCTTCTTTTAATTACTACTTGTCACTGGGGACAGTTCAAACCTCTCTCTTAGCTGTGATTGACCTATAAGCATCTCAACCAAGAGATGAATTCAGAATGACTCATATGCATTCAAAACATTACAAACTGGATTGTGGAAGGGGGAAAAAGGTAATTCTCTCTTTAACAACTTGAGGCACTCAACTCAATGAAGTACTTTATTATTAATTTTGGTCCTCATTCAGCATCTCCTCAATCAATACCCTAAAATTCAAGAAAGAAAACAAGGACCAACAGGTGGGAAAGGGAAGGGTACTAAAATCTACCAAACATCTATTATGCGTAAGTTCATTTAATGTACATCATTTCATCTAATCTTCACTACTAGTCCAAGTGCAGACAATGCAGTGCAAATTTATAGAAAAGGAAACTGGACGTGGAAGACATTAAATGAGTTCTCCAAGGTCACACAGGTGACAAATCATGGGACTCCAAAGCCCATGCTTGTTCCATCTGCTCCATCCCCATACTATCTGTCACAGAGAAAATTACTTAGAATATTTGAAACAGGCTTGCTAGGTAGTGATGATCTTTAAACAAGAACAGAAAATATATTTAAAGGTAGTATTTAAATGCTAATATATACAAATACATATATTTCTATACATATTTAATACATAAGTACATTATGTCTTAATACATAATACATTTAATACATAAGTACATTAGTAAGTACATTAATGCTTTAATATACCGAAAAATCAAGAATTACACCAAAGCTGTATTACGGCAAATTAAAGATCTAAAGAAAGAGAAAATAAAAATCAGTTTTAGAAAGGAAATAAATTGTATACTTCTATCCTTAGACACAAAGACATGAAATTCTTACAATCTGAAATTAAAAAAATTTTATAGTGTTAACATTAAATCTTGCTTGAGAAACGATTTTAAGAAAATAAATACCTTCTTGGAGTACATCTTTTAAAGTTATCCTCTCCCTGGATATTGCTATATCCTTCACCTTAGCTTTGGCCTCCAAAAGAGTGACACTTCTCAGGTCGTTCTTCTCTATCCGCAAGGTAGGATAACCTGAGGAGCCAACAAAGCCAGACCAAGAAATATAAATACCCTTATTGTGCCATCAAGGTCAACTAATACAGTTCAAACCTCAGGACTCAAGTCACAGGAATGAATAAATGTAAGAATCACAAAATGGGGGTCGCCTGGGTGGCTAAGTCAGTTAAGCGTCCGACTTTGGCTCAGATCATGATCTCACGGTCCGTGAGTTCGAGCCCTGCATCAGGCTCTGTGCTGACAGCTCAGAGCCTGGAGCCTGTTTGAGATTCTGTGTCTCCCTTTCTCTCTCTGACCCTCCCCCATTCATGCTCTGTCTCAAAAAATAAATAAGCGTTAAAAAAAAAAAGGAGAAAGGCACACACATGAACAGGGAGAATTACTTTTGAAGGTCACACAAAATTATTCTTCAATGTTTATATATTTTTGAGAAAGAAAGTGTGCGTGCGCGCACACAAAAGGGGGAGAGGCAGAGAGACAAGGAGACACAGAATCTGAAGCAGGCTCCAGGCTCTGAGTTGCCAGCACAGGGCCCGACGTGGGGCTTGAACCCATGAACTGTGAAATCACAGTGAGACACTCAACCAACTGAGCCACCCAGGTGCCGCAAGGCCACACAGAATTTTAAAGAAACACTTTCTACCTATCCCAAATCCTTAAAATGCATAATTAAGACAAGAAACACTAAAATGAGTATTACCATTATCACCACTTCAACTGCCTTTCACCCAAATGAAATAAGCTTTGACTAACAGAATGTTTATTTGTTTGTTTATAGTGTGCAGGGGAGGGGGAGAGGCACAGAAAGGAGAGAGAATCCCAAGCGGGCTTGTGCTGTCAGTGCACAGCCCATTGTGGGGCTCAATCTCACAAACCCTGAGATCATGACCTGAACCAAGATTTAGAGTTGGACATTTAACAGAGGCACCCTAGGCACCCCTTTTTTTATTTGTTTATTTTTATTTATTTCATTTGAGAGAGAAAGAGAGAGAGAGGGAGAGCGAGCACAAGTGGTAGAGAGGGGCAGAAGGAGAGAGAGAGAAAATCTTAAGCAGAATCTATGCTCGGCACGAATGTGGGGCTTGACGTGGGGCTTGATCTCACAACCCTAGGATCATGACCTGAGCCAAAATAAGAGTTGGATGCTCAACTGACTGATCCACCCAGGCACCCTTGAGTCACAGAATTTAACTTATTCCCCTTTATGGACTGTTTTTTTCCCCAAAAGATTTTCTAATATAATCTCCTAACAAAACAACTTTTCAAATGAAAAGACTATCTTTTCGAACAAAACATCTGGTTGATTTAATCAATCTCATGCTTATACAGCCTAGTTGTATCATTGTGAGATACATCTGTTGTTCAGCTCCACTATTTTCCCACTCATTCTTACTGACAGCAAAAATAAAATTTCTAGCTATAACTTAAAATTTTCATTCCAAGAAAAAATGTTAGAATAGAAGGAAGATTCAGTGTTAGCAAGTAGAAACTGGAATGGCTTCTCTAAGATTTATGCGCTTTGGTAAACACATGGTAAGAAAACTCCCGGGAGAGATAAAAGACCTAGACAATGGTCATCAATGGTTGCTACAAGATCTAGACGAAAGGCTTGGGAGTTCTGTAACCAAAGGATTAGGCTGACAACACCTGATTCTACTGATCAGCAGTTTGAACAGGATACACACAGGTGTGTGAGTATCTGTATTTGTATACGTTTAATCATACCTGGAGTTCTCAGAGTTTCTTAGATCTATGGTCTGTTGTTTTGTTATTTTGGAAAATTCTTGGCCGTTGTGTCTTCAAATATTTTTTTTACTCCTCTCTTTGTCTTTCTTTTATTTATATACAAGTGGATTTCCACTGAATTTTTAAAAAAATGTTTGTTTTTGCCCTACATAATAAATGAATCATCTATCTCAAGATAATGTCCACAAAAATAAGTACATTTCTTATCAACAGTAACTAAAAATATTTTTAATAAGTAATTTCAAGTGACTTTTTTTTTAATGTTTTTATTTATTTTTGAGACAGAGAGAGACAGAGCATGAGCAGGGAAGGGTCAGAGAGAGAGGGAGACACAGAATCTGAAGCAAGCTCCAGGCTCTGAGCTGTCAGCACAGAGCCTGATGTGGGGCTCGAACTCACAGACCGTGAGATCATGACCTGAGCTGAAGTCGGACACTTAACCGACTGAGCCACCCAGGCGCCCCTCAAGTGACTTTTAAAAAGCATTTTGCTTTTAGCATATAATAATTGAATCTCTATCTCTTTAAGGTTATAGCCACAATCAAGAATTGACTCTACTGAGCAAATCTTGACATTTAAACATTAAAATCAATGTGTTTCTTCTGAATAGTCTGGACTACTTTCCTATCTATCATTGTGTTTTCTGAAGAGCATATAATTCTTTCATTGGTGGTGATGGTAACTACTGATGATTTCTTTAAAATTTCATTTAATCTTGAGCATTCCCTCTTTCCCCCTTTTCTTTTTCTTGCCACTCTTATTAAAGAAACCAGTTCTGTTATCCTGAAGAATGTTCAGCATCTGCTTCTTCAAGTATC